>NC_083096.1:164709922-165009922 GCF_949774975.1 Lagenorhynchus albirostris | reverse complement strand
TGATAGCAGGGAAGTGAAGAGGGCCAGATGAAGGAACTTTAGACTCAGACATGAAGACTTTAGGGAGCTGGTCCTAGGACTCCTCCCCATACTTCAGACATCACCAAGGCCCAAGGGTACAAAAGTATTGTTTAATAGTCTTTGCCTGCCGGCACTCCGTGAGCTTGAGACACCTCTCTGGTTGGTTCCCCCCACTGGGGCTAGGCTTGGGCCCTACCCTGCCCCCCACCCACCTGGCCTCCTCCAGTTGCCCCTGGGTCCTGGGGCAGGTGTGTCAGAAGCCGCTGTGTTTCCTGCATTCATCCATCCTTGGGTCTGGCCTCCCGTCTCTGATGTCCTCATTCAGCCTCCCGCGGGCCAGGGGTAACTGGCGTGGACCTTGCTCGCTGTGCCAAGATGGCTCTCCAGATGCGGCATACCATCCCTCCCCTGGGGGCACCAGGCTCAATGAGGCTCAGGCAGAAGAAGGCCCTGGGCTCTCTCTCTGGTACCCACTGTCTGCCTGATGCCCCCTCTGTCCCCAAGGGACTTTAGGGTCCCTATAGTTTTCAGAGAGGAACCCAGGCAGGCCTGTAACTAGGGGGGTGGTGTCACGATCTGGCCAGCATGAGGCCGTATGTGTGGGTTATCCCTCAAGGGCCCAGGACATACCTGATGCGTGTGTAGACGAGGTCATCTCTAGTGGCACAGGTCAGTAAGGCATGGAGGGTGAAGCTGTGGTTCAGTAGCTAGTTGTGGACAAAGACACATACACAGAAACAGGGAGGGGTAAAATCAGAGAAAGATGGGTCCAGAGACCCAGGAACTAGCTCTGTTCTACTACCAACATGCTAGGACAGATCACACTCCTTGCTGGGCCTCAGTTTTCTCATCTGTCCAATGGGAGGCATATACAAAGTGCTAATTCAGTATTGAGATTCTCTGCATCAGAGGGAGAAAGTGAGAAGGGCTGAAAGATGGGCATAGTTGGAGTCTTTGGTTGGGGGGGGGTCAGGGACTGCCAATACTCGCCCCCTCACCGTCCGGATGGTGCCTGAATCCACATTCAGTTCCTGTAGCCACCGCACCAGGCCATGGTCCACTGTGAGAGCAGCTGTCGGGGCGAAAGCTGGTGAACCCAAGGACGCCTCTGCCAAGAAGCTGCCTCACACCCACCGTTCGAGCTCTCCAGACTGCTCCCCCTCACCTGCGGGCTCCCCACTGACGCGCTGTAGGGTTAGCTGCACCAGGGCCTGGCACTCCCGTTCCTTCTCAGCCAGGACATCTCGTAGCCTGTTAGAAGGCAGAAGGCAATAGAATGGAGGGGGCGTAGGTAGGGGTGAAGCTCCTGCAGAGGCTATGGGCGAGTCCCAGAAGCTGTACCTATCGGTCTCTGCTCGCAAGAGGCCCAGCTGCACCATCGAAGGTGGGGTTCCCTGCTCGGGTTCCCCTGGGAGTGGGCTCCGCTGGACTGGGGTCTCCTGCTGCTTCTCCTGGGACTCCTCTTCTTTACTGGACTCCTCCGACTTCGGTGGGACTGCCTCCTTCTCCGCCTCTGCCAATCCGAGTGCGGTGAACTCAGGCAGGGCGAGAATGCCCATTTAGGACCCCAGACATCGGCAGAGGATGCGGGGCTCTGGGCACAGGCTAGGCAGTGTCAGCCTGGGAGATATCCATTTGGTTACGCCATCCCCCTGCTTGGCGCCGGTCAAGCCAGGGCCTCGCTGACCACGCCCCTACCTGCCCTATTTGTGTTCGCCACGCCCCCAAGGAGCACATTCTCGCCCTGCAGGCAGGCAGGCAGGCAGGCAGGCAGGCTCCAGTCCCCCACCCACCTGGGGCCAGAACAGCCAAGGCTGCCAGCACAGCGCGGCTGAGCAGCGAGTCCAGCACGAACATCCAGTGTGGGCGGATCTGGCGCCTGTGGAGGATCTGCTTCACCTGGAGCAGGAGGAAGGGTGCGGCTGAGACTGCAGAGCTTCAGACAGAGATGGGGCTTGAGTTGGAAAGGCCTAGAAAGTCTTCTATCGGAGGCAAGTGGGGTGGGCGGGCTTGGGATCAAAGGAGGGGCTGGGAAGCTAGGACTGGGCCGATGTCCCTTTCCCGATGGTTCTATCGGGGAAGACATGGAATCTTGCAACATCAAGTCCTTGTACATTCCCAAGCATGGGGAGCTCACTACCTCTTATCGGGCAGCCCTAACTGAGAAAACTCCCTCACCGCATCTGGGAAGGCGAAGAGCGGTCCTTGCAGAATCTCGGGCCCAAGGCCCTGGGCCTGAAGCTGCCCTTGCAGCTCCTGCAGCTCCTGGGCCAGCTGCCGGCGGTTGGGAGTGTGGATGTGCGCCCTGAGGCAGCGCAGTAGCTGTTCCACATGATTCCTCCCCAGATGGGAACCCTGAGGAGGAAGAGAAGGTCATCAGCGAGTATTCCCGCCTGAGCCGGGGGAGATGCTGGTGGGAGGGTGCAGGGCGCGGTGGGGTGGGCAGCGGAGGGACGGGGGAGGCCTTCAGCGGGAGTCCTGTCGGTGCTCGACCAGCAGGGGGGGGCCGGGGCGAGCCGCCCACCTGTTCCTGCTCCAGGTGCAGACTCTCTGCCAGGGCCTGTAGCTCCTGCTCCAGTACCGTAGCCAACATGGCCCGGCGCTTGCTCTCTTGGTGCAGGAGGCTCAGCCCCGAGCTCTCCTCAGGGGACGCGGGCTCCTCGGCCCCAGGCTCCTCCGGCACCCTGGGTGCAGTGAAGAGCGGCTGTTGGAGGGTGGGCAGCAACACCATCCCGTCACCTCCACCCCAGAGTTTGAATCCTGGCTTTTACTTTTATGCCCACCTCACAGGGACAAAAGAGATGAACTCAGCATTGAGAGGGCACAATAAATATAAGTAAGAGCATGTGGGAGGAGGGCACCAAATGCCAACCTTACAAGTGACCAAAGTGCCCAAGTCCCCAAGGAGGGCTTTTTCTGGAGGGAGCGTACCAGGACAAAACCAGATGAAGCAAACCCGCCCCAGGACCCTGGGTTCTTACCGGAGCTGGCTGGTGTCCCCATAACTGAGCCAGCGCTTGGGGGGACTGGGAGGGTGCTGAGAGGGTGCCTGAGGCCGCGGGAATGTCTGGGACTGGGAGGTCAAGGCAGCTAAAGGAGTGGGGCTGGCGGAAGGGGCGTCTGAGGGAGGGACAAGGCTGTCATCCGGGGCCCCGAGCCCTCTCACCGCCACAGCTCCTCTGCCCTCACCCCAGCGTGCTCACTCCCTCCACCCGCTTGGTACCTGAGGGCCTTAGAGCGTACTGGGGGGAGCCGGGGTTGCGGCTCCTCTTCCCAGGTTGCAGGAAGGGGTCCTCCAGCAGCGCTTGAGCACTGGCTCGGAGGCGTGGGTCCGGCTCAAAAGTTCGGAGGAGGAAGGCTTGAGCCTCGGCTGACAGAGAACTGGGCATTGGTGGGTGCACCTTGTACATGCCCACCTGGGAAGAGGGCAGGGAGGGGACACAAGGGACAAGTTTAGAGGTGTTCAGGGCCCAGTCTGTCCCCACCCCACCTCATAAGCCAGGCCGTGAGGGATCTCACCTGAAACATGGCAGCCTGCGGGCTCCCCAGCTCGTGGAAGGGTGGGCGACCTGTGGCCATCTCGATTACAGTGCAGCCCAATGACCAGATGTCCGCCGCCTTCCCATACCCTCGTGGGCCCTGGTCAATGATTTCTGGGGCCATATACTGTAGGGTCCCTAGGACAGGAGCAGTAGCAATAATGTGCATCTAGGCTTTGTCGCTGTGGGGGTGGCAGGGGGCTCTGTCATCCTCTGGCCACCTGCATTCACCCTGAACTTTAGTATCCAGAACAGTTCCTATCACCTCCCCTGGTCATCAGACACCTATCCTGAGCCTCCTCGCTCATCTCAGGCTCTGTCACGTTCGTGGGCTCCATCACCCACAGTAGGTGCCATGATCTAACCTGGATTGCATCATCCGCTTTGACCTTTGGCCGCATCAACACTTCTGGGCTCCGTTTCAGGGACTAAACTCAATGTCATCAGCTATGCAAGCTCCAGTTCTAGATCCTATCACCTAACCCCTGGCTCAATCACCTGCCCCGGGTTCCATCCCCCATTAGGACTCTAACTCCATGCCCAGGAGAAACAGCATTCCCTGGAACGTCCCAAGAGTTCTCTGCCCCACATCAGCAACCCCATTCACCACCCCACCCCCTGTTACCTGTGAAGGTCTCAGTGCAGGGTGTGATGCCTGCTAGTCGCTTGGAGGTACCGAAGTCGGAAATCTTGAGCAGCCCGCTGAAGGTGTTGATCAGTACATTGTCCCCCTGAGTAGAGTGGACAGTGTGCTCAGCAGACAGCAGGCTGGGCTCCTGGTGCCAGAACTGGACTCTATCCCGAGACCCTGACTCCTGGGACTCCCAGCCTTACCGTGCCTCTGTCAACCTCCTCCCCCTGCCATCCCACTTATCCCCCTCTGGAAGTTAGCTTCAGATCTGAACTTCTTGCCTTCTCTAGGGAACCTTCTTGATGAATTCTCCAGTCCTTTGCAAAGGGTCTGTCCACTTAGTCTAAAATGTCAGCCTCTGTCTGGGGCCATATCTCTGCCTCCCCACTCCCCACCAGGGTGAGCCAGCTACACGCTGACCTTGATATCTCGATGCACGATGCGGTTGTCGTGCAGGTAGCTGAGTCCCTGCAGGATCTGGCGGATGTAGAAACTGATGGTGCTCTCGTTGTCCTGCAGGGGTCCCCACACTGACCGCAGCAAGGAGGACAGGCTGCCTGGGAAGATGAGTCCAAGGTCATAATTGGCACCCACTTACTCCAGCGCACAGCTCTGCTCAAAGGCCAGGCCATGGCCCAGACTCCATCACCCAACTGCACTGCCTCAGCTAATTCTGGGCTACACTACCCACACACGCTAGGGTTCATTTTCCCGGAGGGCTCTCCACCTCTGCTTGGCTCCAGCCCCATGCCCCACAACTCCAGTTCCGTTCCCGTCCCACGCAGGGCAGGAACCTCCAGGCACTTCCTCCATGAAGATCTTGAGGTAGCCGCCCTGACTGACTGAGCCCAGATAGCGCACGATGTTCTTGTGGCGCAGGCGTTTGTGCAGAGCGATCTCTTCATGCAGTGGCTGAGAGAACCTGGGGGCAGGTAGGGAGTAAAGAACAGGCCAGCTTGGGGCAGAGATGCTTACCCAACTCCAGCGCCAGCAAGGCAGGCCCCCAGGATCTGCCCCGCCCACCAGCACCCCCGCCCCTGACCTTCCGCAACTTAATCACCCAGCCCACATGCCCTCCAGACCACAGCCCGCCCTCCGGGTCCCTGCAGTTCTGCGCACAGGCCTGGGCCCACTGGGCTCGTACTCTCGCTTCTGTGAGCCAGCGCACTCGGCTCGACCACTTGGGCATCCGCGTCGCCCCCGCCAGCAGTCCCGCCCACAGGACCCTCTCAACTCGCGGTCCCGCCCATTTGACCCGCCCACATGGTCCCCCAGCCCCCCACCCCGAGCCCTGAGCCCCGCCCGCGTGGCCTCAGGTCCCAAACCTGCTGTCCCGCTCCGGGATCTCCTTGATGGCGATGCGCACCCGCGTGCGCCGATCGCGGCCGGCGTACACCACCCCGTAGGTGCCCTTGCCCAGCACCAGCCGCTCTCCCGACTCCGTGTACTCATAATCAAACTGGGGGGCGGGTGACATGCGAGGTTCAGCTGGGCCCTCAGCCCTTCCCCCTCCTCAAGCTCCCAGCAACCCCTTCCTCACCTCCAATACCTCCCCTCCGCCCTCCGCCTCCTCTGCGGCCGCCGTGGAGTCCGGATTCTTCACCAAGGCCTGGATCAGCCCGCAGAACCTGAGGACGGAGATCAGACTGATGGGAGGGGCACCTTGGGCGGAAACTGTCCCCTTTGCCGAAGAGCACCCAGGGAACATGTCCCTTCCTTTCCCTCAATACCCCGGGCACCCTTGCCCTCAGAGCACCCCGACGCCGAAGGGCTGCGCGCACCACTGACAGTGCCCTCCGCTGGGGAAGCACAGCTGGACGTCCTGAGCCGGGGGAAGCGCGTAGAGGAAGCAGCAGCGCTCGTCTCGCTTCGACACGCTGGAAGGGATGAAGAACCCCAGTGAGCCGGGCAGCCCAGCAGCGCCGCCCCCGCCCCCGTCCGACCTCCCCCAGGTCTCCCCTCTCACCTGACACCGCTGATGGAGGCCACCGGGAAGGTCCAGCTGGAGGGAACGTCCTGTGAGAAGAAAAAGGTCCGAGAGGGATGTGGGGACCGGGAGAGGGGTCTGGGGATGGGGGAAAGGCTGGAGAGAAGGGGTGCATAGATGTGAATGGGGGTGACTCACCGGCGATACCACCTGCTTACCGGGCTCCAGCAGGCTCACTGTCACTGCGCTCACCGGGTTGGTACCCTGAGCCTCCAGCCTGGCCGGTAGCAGCACCTTATTCATCTCCAGGACCAGCACCTGCAGATGACAGGGGAGAGGGGTTGGTCAAAAGGGACCTGCCCCTCTCCCAGGTCCCACACCCCACGGGCCTCACCAAGCACTGCTCCCCTTGGGGAGAAGTCATCTTGAGTGGCTGGCAGGACTGTAGCAAAAAGTGGAGCCAGAAGTGGGCGTGGTGTGGGGTTTCTCCAGGAGGCTCTAGTGTGGGTCTGAAGTGCTGGTACAGCAGGAAGGTTTCCATCACAGACACCAGGTACCTGCAGACACAACCTTGCCCTCAGCTCAGCCCAGGCACCAGCTAGCACTGCCAGGGGAGTAGACTGGCTTGGATGCAGCCAGAATGTGGCCATTGGGTGCCATGGGCACTGGTCTGAAAGAGGTTCGGACTAGAAGCCAGTGGATATAGGTGCAGAAGCTGACAGACCAGGCCAGCCCAGGACCACCACAGAAGGGGCCACCTACCATATGGGGGCATTGAGCTTGTACAGCTGCTCTGCAGCCAGTGCCACCTGGGTGAGGTCATTGACAAGGATCTGAGCTCCCAGGTAGAAGCCAACATCCCAGTAATACTGCATCTTCTCCACACAGCCTTTTCGGGCCAGCAGGCAGCCCAGCTTCATGCCTGGGAGGGAGGGGCATGGGTTGTATTGAATGTGATTACAACTTTGGGCAAAGCCCAGGTGTAGACCACAAAATTCATGTGGGCAGGAACATAGAAATGGCTAAAAACTTAGGTGTGGCCAGATCTCAGGTGGGAGTAGGAGCTCAGGCACAGGTAAGGGTTTGGGAACAAGTGTACGTGGAATTCAGTGTGTAAGGAACACAGGTGTGAGCTTAGGAACAGTTGTGGGCTCAAGGGCTCACGAGGGCCCAGGACTGGGGTGGGTTCAGGCAGAACAGGTCCAAAAGGGGATGTGGTCGGCCTCAGCTCCAGCCCAGTGTCTTCTCTCCCTGCCCTCTCCCCAGGCCCCTCTGAGCTCCTGTGGGTAGGGGATAGGGGTGCAGGATTGGGGTTCACCTATGAACCGGAGCTCCTTGGAGTCCTCAAAGCGCTGCCCAGCGGCAATGAGAAGCACAGCTGCATTGATGCCCGAGTGGAGGCTGGGCTCCACATCAAAAGCCTTGCGATACCTGGGGTAAGGGTGGGGGGACACGGGGCTGGACTGATGCCCACAGCCTCATTCCTCATCCCTCTAGCTCAGCCCACTGTCCACTCGTTTGGGCCCCTTACCAGTGATAGGCCTGCTCCCGGTGCCCAGCATCCTGGAAGCCAGAGCTGAAGAACATGTCCTTATAGATACGGCCACACATGCAATATAGGTCAGGTGCCACTGAGCCCTCAAACTGTACCAGCGGCAGCAGCACAGCCAGCGCCTTCTCCCGGTCCCCAGGCCTGTTCCTCCTAGGGGAAGGGGAAGACGGCTGGGAGCCCACTTGATGGCCCTGCCTCCACTCTCTGTCTAGGAACCCCCAGACCCTAAACAGCAGGGACCCTTCCAAGGGCCTGACAATCATGAACCCAGAATAGCAGTGACTCTGGTCAGCTCTGATCTTTCTAGAGGCAGCGATCCCAGATGGAAGTGATTTCTAGCTGCAGTGACTCTGAGAAGCAGTGACCTTGGATAGCTGTGACCACTCCAAGGGCAGCGCCACCACCCCACCCCACTCTGGGCAGCAAGAACAGAACAATAGGGACCATTTGACGTCAGTGTGACCTTGGTCAGCAAATTCCCTGAACAGCAGTGATTGCAGACAGCAATGACTTCGCACAGCAGAGACCCGTGTCCCCACATGCTACGACCTGAGCCTTGCTCTGCTACCCACCGGTTGAGGGCAAATGTGTAGTGGAAGCAGACATTGTGCTGCTCGGCCACGTCACAGGTGGGCAAGGCCTGCAGTGTCTCCACCAGCTCAATGATGGCTGAGTAGTCCTGCAGGAGGGAATAGCATGCCCTGGCCTGTTGGCCTCTGGTGGGCCCCATCGGCCCACAGACCCTGAGGTAAACCTTGAGCTGGGGTCCCCTCCCACCCCGACACCCCATCTTCCCACCCACCATCCTCTGCACACCTCCTTCAGGCCCAGCAGGTAGTGTAGGCACCACACCTTACACGGAGAACCCACTGTGTGCCCCAGCCTCCCAGCTGCCCTGGGAGACAAGATCGTCCCCTATTACAGACGAGGAAACCGAGGCTCAGAGACGTCAGATAATTTGTTCAAAGCCACCGGTGAGCAAGTGAGTCCAGGAGCTGGACTCGGGCTTGTCCGACACTGAATGCCGCTGCCCCCACTGCCCGCCTCTCTGAGCACCACACACCTGCACATCACGGTAGGAGAGCAGCAGGTTGATGATGATGTCAGGGCTGAGCAGCTCTACGCTGTCCAGTCTCCGCTGCAGGCGAGCCAGCTCCTGCCGCAGCTGCTGCCCGCTGAACCGCTCCCGCGCCTGCCGGATGTCCCGCCGAATGGTCTCCCGGAAATAGCCACTAACGTCCACGGCAGGGGAGCGGGGGAGAGAGAATGGCCAGGCTCGCCCCTCAGCCCCAGCCCCCTGTACCCTCACCAGCCTCCTCCTGGTGCACCTGCTGAGGGCCCCCATTACCAGGAGTCCGTGGGCGTGGTCTCCAGCAGGCGGGCAAGCCGGCCCACCAGGGGTGTGAGCAGCACCTCGGTGCCCACCCCAACCTGTACCAGGCCGTCAGCCAGGCCCCTCAGGAGGCCCGCATCTCCACATAGCACCCGACCAGTGGCTGTCACCACATAGGGGATCAGCGTGTAGCTGCCAACGCAATCCTGGTGGGAGGGAGGTGGGAATCAGTGGAGGTCAGAGGTCAGTACCAGGTTAGAGAGGGGCAGTGAGGGGGTCAGAGGTCAGCACCAGTGGGGACTAAAATAGCAGGGAAGGGGCACACTTCATGAAGGAAGACCACAGGGAACAAAGGGTCACATGGATGTCAGGGGGCACTAGGGAGGTCAGAGAGGAATGAGGAGGCCAGGAAAGATAGTAGAGGTCAGAGGTCATAATGGAGGTCAAAGGGCACATTGGAGTAGGGGTGGTTTCTGGTCACCGAGTTCTTCTGGAAAATGTCCTCCTGCAGGGGACAGACATTCAGATACTGGTGTTCTGAGTAAGGCCACCCCAGCTTTGTGCCGGCCCCCACCAGCCCGCTGGCCACCTACCCGCAGGGCCTGCAGGTCAGGGAGGTCGGCCTGGGAGCAGAGGAGCACGTTGTTGGTCATGCTGAAGCTCTCCCGCACACCCAGGTGGTAGAACAGGGAGGGCTGCGCCAGGGAGCTGCTCACCTCCAGCACCACCACATCTGCGGGCACACGGGTGGGGGCCCTGAGCCCTGAAGCCCAGCTTGTGGGGAAGTAGCCTGGGGATCCATCCTGGCTCAGCCTGCCTTCCCATTGTGACTCCAGCAGGGTCCAGTTTTGCTCTGGACCTCAGTTTCCCTCAGTTTGCCCTGTGCGTGTACAAACACTGTGCCTCTGTGTGTGTGTGTGTGTGTGTGTGTGTGTGTGCAGCTTGCTGTGTCTGTATCTCTGTGTGTGATACTGTCTGCGACAGTTTATGTGAATCAAGATATGTACAATTTGTGAGTCTGTGACTCTGTGTGTCTCTGTCCTCAAGGTCGAGTCAGCTTTCATTTTTAGGCTGAGGTTTTATGGACATCCTGTAAGTACGGTTCCTGGACTCTTGGATGAACAAATAAGTATCGGGGGCGGGGCGTCCGGGATGGCGAGAGGGCGGGGTGACCCGCGCGGGAATAGCCGCCCCCGGACGACCCTGCTCCGCCTCCAGCCCCCCCACCCAGGCTCGGCGCATTCTCTCGGAACTACTGGGGTCTCATTACCCAAGCTCCCTCGCCTAGAATCCAGTGCAGTTGGGCAGTTGGTCCCCTTCACTTCTCTTTCTGCCTCTCCAGCCGGATCCTCGGAAGTAGTATGCTAGGACCCCTGAATTCCAGGCCCACATGTTACGACTCCTTTCCCTAGTCCAAGTTCCACCTCCCAGGATTCTCCGTCATGAGATCCGTGCGAGATCATCCCGAGGCTGAGTTCTCCAATCCCACTCGTGAGATACCACACCCTGCCCCGCTCCCAGCCTCTCCCTAGGCACGGTGACGACTCCAGAGTGCTTAAGCTCCAACCCTGAACCACGAGCCAGGCCTGGATCCGCTAAATCCCTGCCCGAGTCCGGACGTGCTCCAGATCCCCTAAACTCCACTTTTATCACGGCCCCGCCTCGAGCCCCTAGACTTTAGCTCACTTTGTGCCCGCATAGCCCCCTACACCCCACACCTCGGGATCTCCCGGGAGTCGCCAAGCCACGCCCCTTCGGCTCCTCCCCAGACCCTAAGCCCCGCCCCAGCGCCCCGCCCCGCCCCCAGGAGCGCTCACCCGCGTTGTAGAAGGAATCGAGCGCTGAGGTGTCTCCCAGCGCCAGGGTCCCAAAAGGCAGGCTGCGCAGCTGAGGTCGTGGCCGCGGTCCGGGGAGCTGCGCGCAGGCCTCACGCAGGCAGCGCAGAGGCAGCGGCTCCGCCTCGGCTCCAGTCTCGGGTTCCGCCAAGGGCTGCGGCTCCCGGGTCAACACGTAGACCACGCTAAGCGGCCGGCTTCTCGCGCAGCCCCGGCCCGGGGACGCCGCGAGCGGCCGGCCCCGGCTCAGCGCCTCGGCCAGCGGGTCCTGCCAGCAGCTGCCGGCGCGCTCCGCGGCTCCGGACCTCAGGCACTGCCCCGCCATGCGGGGGCGCTCGGGCGTCGGGCGCCGGGCTTTGGGCACCCGGGGCGGGACAGGAGCCAGAGACAACAGATACCGGGATCTCGGGATCGGGAATCAGGTCAGGATCGGGAATCTCCTACGGGATCTGAAGATCTGGAGATCTGGAGATCCGGAGTCCGGCCGGAGGTCCCGTTTGGGAATCTGGTGTCCAGGGCGAAATCCGGCCTCTGACTTGTAAGGTCCTGAGGATCTGAAATCGGGGATTGGGGTCCAGGGAATCTTGGGCATCCGGTGATCCGCGACTCAGAGTCACGTGGGGGAGTCCCGAGAATCGGTCAGGCAGTGCTCACCACCCGGATTCCGCAGGAGAGCGCCGGCAGTCGCTCTCTCCTGCCCTCACATGTATACAGGCCGGGCCCAGCCCTTTCCTGGACGACAAGGGAAAGCTCCACCCTCGGCCCTGGGGCAGCACCGCTCCCTAGCGCCCTGGGACAGCACCGCTCCCTAGCGCCCTGGGACTCGGCCTCTTCCCTCCCTCCTCTCCCGCCTCTGAGACAGGCCGCTTCCGGAACAGCCTGTGTCCCTGTGCACGCCAACCACTGTGGACTGCTCACAGCAGGCACTCGTAAGATGTGTACCCAGGGGACTTCTCTGGTGGTCCAGTGGCTGAGACTCCGCACTCCCAATGTAGGGGGCCCAGGTTTGATCCCTGGTCGGGGAACGAGATCCCACATGCCACAACTAAGAGTTCGCATGCCACAACTAAAAGATCCCACATGCCGCAAAGAAGAGTTAAATAAATAAATATATATATATAAATATATAAAAATAGATAAGTAAATAAATATATATATAAATAAATAAATACACACACACACACACACACACACACACACACGTGTGTGTGTGTGTGTGTGTGTGCCCAGGCCAGGGCTAAGGAAGGCAGAGGCAGGAATTGCAGATTGCAGGCCCTGCCCCCTGCGGGGTCTGTTGAAAGAAAGGATCTCCAGAGACATTAGTGTGTGTAGAACACAGCGTAGAGTGCCATGAAGAGTGCCTGTCCTCCGGGTCCCTGCTGTGCAGGCTGGGAGGGACTAGAGACTGGGGGAAGCCTGGTCCTCAGCCTGCCAGGAGCATGGGACTTGGCATCTGAGCCCGGTCCTTTGCACTTTTGCCAGGGGGCTGCTTTTCCCGTAACCCAATCTGCCGTGGAGCCCTTCTGATCTATGACCTCCACCCAGAACATGACCATGGAACCTGAGAAGAATCCCCATGCAAACGTTTCTCTACTACCTGGAGAACGCCAGAAACCCCAGCCCTTGGGCTACAACAGCTTCCCAGCTCCAATCCCCAAGAATCCCTAACCTTCTAGTGTGAATTAGTGAGGCAGCAGCCTGGTATAAACTTCAGTGAACTCTGAAATCAGGAACTGGGGACTTAGAGAGGTTGAGTAACTTGTTCAAGATAACTCATCTACATGACAGAGCAGGATGCAAGCCCAGCACTATCTGTCAGGCTCAGAGATCAGACTCTTAACTATTGCTCTAACACTGTCTAGAATGTGACACTGGCAAATTAACTAACTGCTCAGTAAATGCCAGCTCAGTACTGCTGTTTCACTGCCTTGTTGCCCCATGGAAGAAAAATGTACCTGCCTTGGTTTGACTAAGTTCAAACTAATCCCTAATGGGACAGGCAAGAAGTAGCAAAGAATGAGAACTTGACTTACAACAGAGCCTGGAAAAGAGACAACTTAGAAGGGACAAGGAGGGGGCAACAGAGAGGGTGAGATAGCTGTGCAATTCCCACCACAAAACCATCCACTTGTAGGACCCAGGGGGCCCAAGAGTATTCTCAGTGGATGCCTGAATCCTTCCAAGTCCACCACTCAATGCTTCTCTGGCCTTGGCTTGCACACCTCTTGGGATGGAAGCCTCACTACCTTTTGAGGCCGATTCGTCCGTCTTCCTGACTGGAAGGAATATCTTCCTTGAATGGAACTGAAACCTGTGCCCTGCTCTGCCCTTGTGAGTTTTTCCCAATAACTGGAAGAGGTCTGCAAGCCAGGAAAGGGTTAAAGTGATTTTTTTTTTTTTAACGTGGACAGAGGAGCAAAGATGGTTAGCAATGGGGAGGGGTAGCCGAGGGTCCAGAAACTGTACGGGAGAGATGAGATAACCCTGCTTGTTGCCAGGATGCCCTAGCAAAGCATTATGTGAACCCTGTGGTAAGAGTGGCCCACGCCACAGTCTGAGGCCCAGTCAATGTCATAGTTGCGGGCAGTGGCTTCGGACATCCAGTGGCGCCCGTTGAGATTGGACTGATAGCAGGATCTGAAACACCAGGCACCACGGACAGTCACCTCGCAGTTGCTCTCGTTTGTATCATGGTTGGTGTCATAGGTGGTAAAGGGCTTCCTGCCGTGGAAGCTCAGGGTGTCCCCTGGCAGGAAGGGGATGAGAGGCACCTAGGTGCCGGCACCATGCCTGGCACCCTTGGAGAGATGATCTCACAGGAGCCTCAGAGTAATGGTGAGGTGGATGTTTTCAGCCCCCATGAGAAAACAGCAGTGCCAAGGAGCCAGGGTGTTTGCCCAAGGCTACACAGGAGCACTGGGACTTGAGCTCAGGACTGTGGCTCCAAAGCCACTGGCTCCTCCCCCTACCTTTTCCCCTCCCAGAATCCTCAGCTTCCCTCTTGCTCCTTTGTCTCCTCCCAGCTCCCATCTGCAGCCTGAGCAACTGTGCCAGGGAGAGCTGGGAGGGATTTCTCAGATGCCTGGGCAGGAAAGGGGGCTCTCCTGAGGCACCTCCTCATAACCACTTCCCTCTTTCAGATTTCTCCTTAACAGTTGGTGTTTCTTTGAAAAAAGCCTTCTCTGGTTCCTCTTCCAAAGCATATAATGCTGGGGACTTCCCTGGTGGTCCAGTGGTTAAGACTCCACACTACCAATGCAGGGGGCCCGGGTTCGATTTCTGGTCAGGGAACTAGATCCCACATGCATGCCGCAACTAAAGATCCCGCACGCGGCAATGAAGATCCCACATGCCGCAACTAAGAACTGGCAGAGCCTAAATAAATAAATGAATGAATAAGTATTTTTTTTAAAAAGGCAGATAATGCTAACACTCAACAGAGCCTCAGAGTCTCCCACACCCTCCCTCCCTGCCTCCTTACCCATTTTACAGGGGAGGAAACTGAGGCTCTGACCCAGAAGGGACTTGCCCAAGGTCACATAGTTAGTAAATGACAGAGCTGGACTTTTAAACTCAGGATTGTTTGCCTCCAGAGCCCAGCTTCTTCACTCCTACACCACCCTGTCTCACAACTGCCATTTTTCAGATGAGGAAACTGAGGCCCACAGAGGGGAAGGAGTTGTCCTGGGTCATTCATGGAGGCCGTGGCAGCCCTGGGAAAGAACCCAGCCTCCCTCACCTTCTTTGCCTACTCCAGGGCCCCACTGTAGGCTCGCTCACCTGCAGTGCCCTCTGAGAACCTGCCCAGCACTAGCTGGGTAGTGACCTGCCTCCCCAAAGAGGCCCCACAGTGAGCAAAGGTGCGATTGCCTTCAAAGTCCTCCACCTCCACCCGCAGGTCCCAGGTACCTGGGGGACAGGGAGGCAGAGATGGAGGAATCCTCAGATCCCAGGTGGGAAGTCAGAATGCCAGGGAAATGCCCCTCCAGCTCCCTGGACCCTACTGAGAACCTACTCTGGAGAGTAAGCTGGGGCAAATTCTCATTATCTAGCCAGAATTCAGACTCCTGGCTCCCAAGACCTGCTTTGTAGGAGGAACAAGAGCAGATGAAATCCACGGAACCATCCTGTCACCGCTGGAATAGCTAGGGAGGCAGAGAAGGCTAGCACGGCAGCCATTACTCCAGGCTGAGCATGGGATGAGGAGAAGCAGGGGGCAGAGGCAGCTGAGAATGGATGCACTGTGGGGGGTAGGTGGACAGGCACCCCCTCTTTGGATTGGGGGCTTGTTGATAAAGTGTGAGTCCAAGTGAGCCTTGCCTGTGAATATGCTGATGAGCTCGACACACACTTATTACCTTTTACTGACTCTCAACTTCACACTGCAGCCTTGAAAGCCCTGGGGGAAATGAAATGAGAGAAACATCGTCCCTGTCCTCGGGAGACGGTCAGTCCAGTTGGGGGTCAGATTCAAAATAACCTGTTTTAATTTACTATCATAAGAACCAAGATATTAGAGCAGAGAAGTCACCTCCAGAGGCCCACCCAGCCTTACCCTGATGCTCCCTCCCAACCCCACTTTCCTCTTCAAGCCAAGCAGACCCCAGGCCCTGCAGAGTTTCTCTCCTAAATATCTTTCCGTCTAAGAGCCTCTACTTCCATTGTTGCCACTGCCCACCCTCTTCTCCTGCCCCGACCCCTGCAGTTGTCCTAACCTGTGTCCCTACCTGCAGTCTGGTCCCCACTCAATGCACCTGCCAGAGTGTAGCCTGAGTCTTCTTTCTAAAACATGTCTGACCTGGTCCCTCCTCTGCTGAAAACTCTTCCATGGCTCCCCACTGCCCTCCACACTCCTCGGTGGGTCATTCAGTGCCCTCTGTGAACTGGTCTTTTCAGGGGCCCTCAGTCCATTCTTGACCCACAGCAGTAGACCTCAGCCAACCACTCCACCTGCTCTCAGCTGATTCATACAGTCCCCCCACACCCTCTTGTACTCTCCTGCCTCCTTACATTTGTCTTTCCCCCTACCTGGAATGCCCTTCTGCACCTCATCTATCTCGAGAACTTCTACACAGCCTTCAAGGCCCTTTCAAATGGCATCTCCTCTGTGAAGCCTTCTCAGACTTCATTCCTTAGTGAGTTACGCTTAAGGGATGCCTTGGCTCTGGTAGGCTCTGGCTCCCCCTAGGGGCCAAGGGGAAGAAGTGCCCACTGGGCCTGACTTCTGAGTCCCTTCTCTCCCGGACACTCGCTCACCAGCCAGCCCCCCGTTTGTGATGTCCACGTCACAAAAGACTGGGAAGCCTCGGCCCTCGGGTAGGCACAGATGGTACCAGCTGCTCAAGGTGGCACCCCAGCTCAGCAGCTCCTGGCAGCTCCTGGGGCCTGGGGAAGGGGAGATGGACTGAGGGGGGCCCCCAAGTTATTCCCCACCCTCCACCCCCCTCACAGGCAATGGAACAGGCCAAGTGTGGGACCCAAGAGCCCTCTTGATTCCTTTAGACCCCTGAAGAGGGGTTCCAAGGTGCGCTGGGTGACACCTGGGGTCCACCAACACCCCAGCAACAACTGACTCCAAGTGCCTGGCTCCTGTGAAGGCAGCCTCACTCTCCTGGCCCCGGAGCAGGTTCGCTGAATCTCCTTCCCCAGGGAAAGATGAGTGTTGGCTCTTGAGGTCTGAGTACCTCCAAGGGAATGCCCATTAACCACCAGAGGGGAGGGTGCCCAGGCCCTTCTAATTCTCCCCACTCCTCCCAGCCTTCCACCCCCTCTGCAGGAGAGAAATCATAGCCAATTCCTGAACGGCAGCCAAGCAGAGGCAGGGACAGAGCAAAGAAAGACGAGGAGACCTCTGGCCGCACATACTCACCAGGCTCACCCTTGGGGCCCATCTTGCCTGGTGGTCCAAGTTGCCCTGAAATCCCAAGGCAGAGATGCATTACATCCCACCCCGTGTCAGGGGCCAAAAAGCAACGAGGGATTTGGAGCCAGAAATCAAATCCCAGCTGCAGCCTTTCCTGGCTCTGTGAATGTGGGCAAACTGCTTATCCTCTCTGAGCCTCACTTTCCCCCTAGCAAAATGGGGATGGTACCACCTACCTCACAGGATCAATCTTCGGATGCTGGGCATCTGGCCTGGAGCCTGGCATGCAGTAGGTTCCTTGCCCTTTTGTCATGGGCTCTCAGCACAGACTGTAACTGCTGCACCCCGTCCTCCCCAGCTTGCCCCAGGTCCCTACCTGCTCCACGGCATCTCTCACCTTGAGGACCTGGCGCTCCCTTCTCCCCAGGACTTCCTGGGGCTCCAGGACAACTGGGCAGGAGGACAACTTTGCTGGCTTCCAGTTCCCTGGGTTCTGCAGGGAGACATGGGGCTGGGTGGGCATAGGATGGGCATGGGGGGAGTGGGCATTTCTCTCCCAGACCCCTCTGCACTTCTGTTTTCACCCCCCAGATTCTAGCTGTCAGGACACTGGCCTCCGGAGCTGGCAAGGTTTTTCACCATTTGCATATGTTTTTGTGCAGAGTCCAGATTATCAAACTCCCACACTGCTCCTTGAGGCTAGTGAGCCTGGCTGGGAGAAGCATACCTAGGGAGGGAATGAGGGCAGATGGGTACGGGGGGCGCCCTAGGCCTCTACCTGGGCAGCTGGGGCATCCTGGCTTCTCAGGCGGGCTCCCCAAACAAGAGGAGCAAAAGGGAGAGTGGGGTCCAGAGTGGGCCCACCTTGCTGGAGCCCCTGAGGGAGGGTGCCAGTTCCTAAGCGGCCAGGCTGGTGAGAGGACATGAAACAAGACTTCCTCCTGTTGTCCCTCCCCAGGGACATCCCACCCAGGCTGGAACCAGCAGAAGGTGGGGGCATTTCCTTCCTCAGCCCTGGAGAGAATGGGCAGAATCCCTGCCTGCTCCAACCAGGATGGAGTCCAACTTCTGCTCCTGGCCTCTAGGGCTCTGCAGCCATCTCTTCAGACTTCGGGATTCACATAGGGTTTTTCTACCTTTGAACTTTAGCTAAGTCTTTGCCTTCCATCCGGAAGCCTCCTCCTCTTCTCCCCTTGTGAAGCTCCGCCCATCCATGAAGGTCCAGCCCTAATGCCATCTCCACTAGGAATCCTTCTTTGATCCTTGTCACCAGTGTCAGGAATGACCGCTGCTACCGTCTGTTGGGCACCTACTGCACCCCACGAGTCATGCTGGGTGCGGTACGTTACCTCCCATCGTTACACAGCCCCCCTCATGGTCGTTATTACTGGCCCTGGGTTATAGGCTGGTACATAGCAGGTGCTCAGTTAATGTTGGTTAAATGAATGAATAAAAATGGAGAAACGGGCCCAGAGACAGGACATGATTTGTGTTCTCTCTGGCACTTATATGCCATAGATTTTGCCCAAGCCCATGTCCCACCCCCCTTAGCAAGGTGATTTCATGCCCACCCTCAGGTCCACTGAGAAGCCCCTGGCAGTGCCTAGAAAACAGCTGCTAATATAGGCCATCGAATGGGCAGACCGTGCAGGGCAGGCATGGAGGCTGGGAGGCCAGTGAAGAGGCAGCAGCCTTGGTCCAGATGTGAGTGGTGAGGTCTGAGCTGGAGAGGGACCTCCGGTGATAGGGGAGGGGAGGAGAGGAAAGGCTCACTCATTCCTTCACTCATTCATTCCTTCATCAAACGCTCCCTGAGGGCCTCCTTTTTCCAGGCCCAGTGCTTGTGGGGGTGGCGAAGGCTGAGGTTCAAGAGGGTGTAGGGAACGTAGAGGCCAAGTTTGCCAGACAAGGTGGATCCATGAGATGGGCGCTGAGACGCTGCAATTCCAGTTCTAGGAATCTGTCCTCCCTACTCTCTCCCACAGATGTGCCAAGATCTGCAGACAAGCCCCTTTACCATGATGCTGTTTATGATAAAGTGGAAATGACCCAGCTGCACATTGAGAGGATGCAGGCAAATAAATCATCCCCATCTGTACAAGTCATAGGGCAAGTGTGATCTATAACGAAAGGGGCAACATTGCAGAACAATATGTAAAGCACGCTCCCACTCTGTATTTTAAAAACGCTAAATGTGTGCTGTGAATTCACAGAAGAAGGTCTGACACAGCCTGTTAAGCATAGTTATTTCTGGGGAGTGGGACCGGGGGAGAGGGATTCTCGCTCTTTATATAAACTTCTGTGTAGTCCTCTTGTTCCTTACAGGCATTTACTTTTTTTTGGGGGGGGGGAACACACGGCTTATGGGATCCTAGTTCCCCAAACAGGGATCAAACCCGTGCCCTCTGCAGTGGAAGTGTGGAGCCCTAACCACTGGACCGCCAGGGAATTCCCGGTATTTACTAATTTTGAAAAAGAAAACATTCTATAGAGAAATTTCCTTAACTGGGTGGAAAGCCAGAAAGATATAGGGGCATTTCCTCCCTTGGCCTGGGAGGAATTGGGCACTATACCAGCCAGGATTAAGTGCTAGGTGGAGAAGCCAAGGGAGGGTGACCCAGGCAGGAGAAACTGCGTGTGCAGGGGCTTGAAGAAGAGAGAGCAAGGCAGGCTGGGTAACACAGATGCAAGGAGCTGGAGGGGAGGCTAAAGGGGAGGCTGATGTCTGAAGGGAGGGGGGTGTTGATGGAAGTGAGCATGGAGGGGAGGGACACGGAGGTGGACTGTGTTTGGCATTGTCCATGGTGGTGCAATGTCTAGGCAGGTGAGCCCTCTGTGAGGCCAAGGAGTAGCTGGAACTCCCTGTGGAGCCCAGGGGCCCTAAAGCCCTTCCAGCTGCAGCCGGAGACCCTGCACGGAGACTAGGCCTGGGGCAAGAAGAGGTGCAGGTGGCTGACCACAGGCTGCCCAGCTGGTAGGGTGGATGGATGCCCTGGAATGAAGCAGACGGAGCACATGCACCTGCTCTGAACCTTCCCCATATCCCACAGAGATGGAACCGCTGCTACCCAACTTTACAGACGAGGAAACTGAGGCCAAGAGCTGTTCAATTAACTTGTTCCCATTCACACAGAGCAGTCAGGCTCCACAGGCTGAACTTTCACCCATGACTCTCTATTGTGTCTCAGCTTCCTAGGACAGTCATGGGACTAAATCAGATACTGATGTTAGACTCTCAGCCACATGCCTGGTTTCCAGCAAGTACCCCATTGATAGGTGATGTTACTAGTCAGGGAAGACTTCTGGGCCCAGGGATGGGGGGTAAAGAGGGGGAGGTGGGCACGGGTGGAGCTTTCCAGAAGGGCCTGCTCAAGGAAGGCCAGAAGTACCCTGTGGAGGGTCCCGGGGGCACCTCCACCTTGGCACTGGGGCAGAGACCCAACTTTAGAAGGCAAAAGAGCCTGGAGATGCCTCTGCAGAGGAGTTCTGAAGTTCTGCTCATTCTAGAGTCAGAAAAACCTGGATTCAAATCCCAGCCCTGCCCCATTCCACTCTGTGCGATCTTAAGCAGGTGTGCTTACCTTTCTGTGTCTCTGTACCCTTATCTATAAAGTGGTGGAGGAGGGGATTAAACACATGTAACAAATAAAAATATTTTTTGTTTTGGCTGTGCCACGTGGCTTGTGGGATCTTAGTTCCCCAACCAGGGATTGAACCCGGCCCCAGAAGTAAAAACGCTGAGTCCTAACCACTGGACCACCAGGGGAATTCCCGCAAACAAAAATATTTTAAAAGATGACAGTATCAGTTCAAGTCAGAATTTCCATTAAGGAGAGGACAGTGGCCATACCCCCACCCTATCCAATCCACACACAGCCCAAGACATGGGACATAAAACACAGTGCTGGAAAGAGCTCCTTTATTTGGGGGCAGTGTCCAGGCCAGGTTGATGGGAGGAGGCAGGCTCCAGACCTAGTACCAGGCAGGGGGCCCCACAGGGATGATGGATGAGACAGGAGGTGGTTGAAGGATGCTCTCATCTGCAGGTACCAGGCCCAGACAGGAGGGGATGTCAGGTATTGGGCACCGAGCCTGCTCGGTGCCCACAGGGGCCAGAATTTGGTGACCACAGTTTCTCCCACCCCTAGTGCCCACAAGCGGGTAAAGAGGGCAGCCTCTTCATCCTTTTTCCCCTGAGTGTGGAATCCAGGCCTGAAGGGGGTCAGATTCTGCAGAGGCCAGACAGAGAGGGCACTCAGGGCAGTGGCCCCACCTCAGCCAGGCCAAGGACACCCACCCTCAGAGAGCAGGCGGTGGTCAAAAGAGCAAACACTTTAATGGAGGCTGCAGCGATCCGCCCCACAGCACACATGGGGCCACAGCACACGGGGGCCTCAGAGCAGCTCCCCTTCTCAGAGGAAAACCAAACCGCACACAGGGCCCGGGCTCCTGCCCGTAGCCACAGAGCTGCAGGCCGAAGGCTGCCTGTGCTGTCACCTACTGGTTCTCCTCCCTGCTGGCAGCATGAGGGGACAAAGACAGGTGGGCTCAGTTGGGCTCGCAGACGCCGGGCCCAGGCTGAGTCCTGCCCCGGCCAACACCCAGCGGAGAGAACCCCACAGCTGGAGGAGGGAGAAGGGGTGTGGCTCACATGGGGGAGGTTGGGAGGGACTCATCGCCCCTAAGGCTGCCCCATGGGGAAGACAACGTATCCGCGCTAACAGGGACCTGAGGGGCAAGAGAGGGGGGCGGGTGGGCAGTGAGCTGGGACTCGGCGGGCTGGGTACTCACAGTGTCTGGTAGGTGCTGTCCTTGGCCTTGAGGAAGCGCAGGACAAAGAAGGCCACTGTCTGCAGGCTCAGTACCAGCACAACGCCACCAATGAAGCTGGCCCCATCAAAGCCAGGGCCGTGCGCCTCGGGGACCGAAGGGCCCTCTGCAGGGAGGAGGTCACAGCAGGCCGCTGTGGGCCAGGAGCCCAGCCCCACCCCAATACCCGGCACAGGTCATCTGGAGGCCCCAGGCCTCACTATGGGAGCGTTGGGCGGCAGGCTCAGAAGTTCAACCCAGACCCCGTGGGCGGCTGGCAAGTGCCTGTGGGGAGGGCCGGTGCCTGGCTGGGGAGACAGGGCCTTGGCTCGGCCCTGGCTCTGCTGCTGAGCTGCTCGGTGGCTTGATGCCTCTTACACCCTCTCTGAGCCTCCTGACTGCAGGGACCAGATGGTGACTGAGCTCCCTGCCAGCCTCCCTCTTCCACAGGGGCCCAAGAGGGTGAGGACAGACCCAGAACTTGGACATCCACACCCGCTTCAGCTCAGAGTCGCTCTCAGCCTTGGGTCTTGGGGTTTGAAGCCCAGATACAGATGCTGTGGTCTCCTTTCAGGACTCCTAAGTCCCGAGACCCTGGAGTCACCCAATGCCAGAGCCCTCACTTAGGGAGGGAAGGAGCAGAGGAAGAAGTGGAGGCCCACACCCTACCAAGTAGATAAATGAAGACTTGATGACGTACGTCAGAGGGAGAAGCCAGGCTCTGAGTGCCAGGCCTGTCCAAAGTCACCCCACAGTTAGGGCATAGCCAGACTCACACAGCATCCCCTGACCCTTTCCCCTGCCCCAGCTTTGTGGCCCACGGTTGCCAGGACGTCTGGGTGGCTCCCAGCTGTGCCACGTTAGCCATCAACTCCCACCAGGGATTCAATTTCAGGCCCTGGGCCAGGTGCCCAGAGCAGGGCAGGGCAGGGATGGTGGTGGAAGATCATTCTGGGGCAGTGAAAGGGGCCCAGTTGGGAGCTGGGTCCACCTCCCAGAGGGAGTAGCTTGTGGAAGGGGAGGGGGTCTGAGAATATGAAGGGCAAAGGGTAGTCCCAGCTGCAGCTCAGGGAGCCCCAGAGAAGGGCACTGGGGAAAGAGGAGCAGAAGAGGGAAGAAATAAGCTGTACAACACTGATCTGGGGCTCAAGCCGAAGGGAGCTGAGCCTGAGCCATCAATAATTCAGCCCCTAAGATCACGTTTCTGGCTTTAATTAACCAAGAGCCTCTTCAGCCATCCTTGCCAAGCCTGCTGACCTCCAGGCCCTGAGGGGCAGTGGGAACCAAGGGGTGGGGTTCTTGCCTCTGTTCTGCCAGGAACCTGCTTTGTGACCCTCTCTGGGCCTGGACGTTGCAGTAGGTAGTCACTGAGGACAACTTGGCAACCTGAGCCATACACCCTCAGCACCAAGTAGGTCCGGAGGGGGTCATCCTGAGTTCTCTGGTGTTGGGAGAAGGGATGGGAACCATCATTTCTCAATCACCTTCTATGCATCAGAAACTGAACTAGGTGCTATACATCTTCTCATAAAATCCTCACAGCAACTTTGTGAAGTATTATCCAACTCACTTTACAGATGTGGAAACAGGCTCAGAGGGAGAAATCACAGAGCTGAGGTCACAGATCTCGTCAGTGCCTGAGCCCAGCTCTGTCTTTCCCTGCACCTCTAGACCTCCCATTCCCCCAGGTAGTACCTACCTGTTGTGATGGTCTTCGGTTCATAAGTGGGATGGTGGTGCACAGCTGAAGAGACAGGGAATCCATAATGATCCAGATCCCCACCCCCAATTCCCATCAAGACCCCAACCCAGGCCCACCCAACACACTTTCAAGCCTTAGTTCACACAGTTCCTTCCACCAGATGTGCCCTCTTTCCACTCTACCTTTAAGTGTCATCTCTGATGCCACCTCCTCCAGGAAGCCCTCCCCCCATTCCCTTCTGAACTTCCAAAGTCCTCACTATGGTTTAAAATAGAAGAGCTAGCTCCCCCATCCTCTCTACATGCTTGTCCTAGATCCTCTGGCTGCACCAATTTACAGAGGAGGAAACAGGCCAGAGAGGGGAAGGGACTTCTCAGTGAGCTAAAGGCAGAACTGAAACTGGACCCCGGTGTTCGTGGGCATAGTCTACTCTCTGGGAGAGGCCAATTCCATATTGGAGGCAGGCTCTGACTGGGGACACCTCAGCCACTTCCCTCCAACTTGACTTAGGCCAGCAGGAGCCCCCTTACCTGGACATGACTCTGAGTGGTTGTAGACAGAGCAACCTTCCTTGACCACCTCAGCTTGGGCCACACAGTGTCCTGGTGGGAGAAGGTTCAGGGAAGAGGTTTAGGGGGTGGGGCCAAGGCCTTGGTGTTCAGAACTGGGGGCACTAAACTTGGGGAGGGCCTGACTCCATACCTGGCTCCTCCGGCTGACACTGCTCCCACACGCAGCCAGTGAGGTTGTGTGCTCTGTTCCCCTCCACACAATGCTCACAGAGCTTCAGCTGTTTGCAGGCCCCTCGGACAGCTGGCCAGATGTTCATGCGGAGCAGGGCTCCCCGCCCAAAGCCTCGAGCTCCTTTACCTGGGAGTAGCATGGGTGCAGCACTTTGAACCCAAGCTACAGCCCCCCTTCCCCACTTCGGTGGATCTCACCCCTCTGCACACATACACTCACCTGGATCCCCCAAGCCCCTCTGCCCATCTGCAGTTTCCACAAACACATGGTTACACACACCAGGAACCTCCCCGACATTCACCCAGAGCACCCTCCCTTTGCATACATCGGGAGCTAACCCCCCATACACTTAGGGCCGCTTCACTTCCATACACCTGAAGCTCCCTCACACCTGGCGCCTATATGTACACACAGGAATCCACACACAGCTGGAGTCCCCTTCTACCCACCCCAGGAGCCCCGCACACATGTGGAAAACTCCCCTCCCGCCCCCCCAACCCCCGACTGCTCCTGGCAGGCGGCTGGGTGAAGGGTGAAGGGCACGCGTTACCAGCCACAACGAGCTGGGCACACAGGAGGAGGCAGCAGCAGCCGCCACAGAGCGCAGCCCGTAAGGCGCGGGGTCCCGGCGCGGCCATGGCGCGGAGGCGGAGCCTGGGGGTCGGGGTCTGCGGAGTGCTGGTGTGGCGCGTCCCTTCTGGACTCGGCTCCGCCGGGGTGTAGGGAGCGAGACCCGGGCAACCTGGGCGAGGCCAGGTGGGCGTGGCTCTGGCAGGGAGGGGGCTAGTGACGCCACCAGGTGGGGCGGGGTTTTGTGGTCTGAGGCGGGGTCAGGTAGGGCGTGGGTAGTAGGCGCGGCCTGGTGGGGGCGGGGGTTCGGGGTCTGGGGCGGGGCTCCTGCAAAAGGGGGCGGAGTCCAGGACCGGTAGCCGGACAGGTTGCTGGATTCCCCCACCCTCAGTTTCACGAAAACTGCTGCATTATTATCCCTACTTCACAGGTGAGGAAACTGAGGCTCAGAAAAAGTGAGTGACTAGTCGGAGGTCACAGAGTTAGTGGCAAAATCTGGATTTGAAGCAAAGTCACTTTCCTGACTTCCGGGCTTGCGTCAAGGGCGTCCTCCAGCCAGGCCCCAGGACCACGAGGATCGGCCTCCAGGCTCTGGCAGCCCACCTCGCTTCACTCGTTGCACCCTCCTCTCTTCTGCCCCTCAACACACCGCGTCTACCTCTGACCCACCACATCCCCTCTGGCCAAGTCGGCGGTCTCATTGTTACTGGGAGAAGTGGGCCTTTCCACAGCCTTCCTCTGCCTCTTCTGGTTCTTCTCTCTCTGCAGCCACTTCTCAGGTTCCTTAGAATACACCTCCTCTTCCTCTTCTCCCCATCCTCCATTCTCCCCTTTCCCCACCCCTCCCCTCTCCTTCTCCCCCGTCTCTACTCCTCCTTTTCCTCCTTCCCCCTCTTCATCTCCGGTGGCCCAGTTCAGTCCTGAGCTCTGTTTCTCCTCTCCTGGGGTCATCTCATCCATTACTCTGCCATCAGTTCCCAACTGAAAGCCAACGAGTCCCATATCTCCATCTCCAGCCCAGTGCTCGCTCCCCAGCGGCCACACCTGTAACTAATAATACATAATTAACAACTATTAACGACTTACTACTAGCAGAATGTACATTCTACTAAGCAGTTTTACTTGCAGCTTCTCTTCTGATGTCCTCAACTACCCTCTAAGCATGGGTTTTGTTATCTCCAGTTTGCAGGCCTCTAGTAAAATCACTTGCTCAGGGGCACACAGTTAGGAGGGGGGCCAGGATGTGGACCCAGGATCCAGTGAGGTCAGAGGCTACTCTCCCCTCTGCTATGCCTCCTGAGGGTCCATCTGCTTCCTGGGCACCTCTACCTGAGTGTGCCTCAGGCCCCTGAAACTGCCTGGTCTCCCTTCCCCACTCAGGGAGGCCCCTTCATTCTCCCCGGCACCTGACTGGAAACCATGGTCTCATCCTCACTCCCTCCCACTGTCTCAGCCCCCAGACTTTAGTCCTGCAGATTCTGCCTCTACGTCTCTCCTGTGTCCTGCTCCCTCATCTTCCCTTTGCTGGCCTCACACTGCCTCTCAGCCTCCAGGACCCTCCCAGCTCGGCCCTCACAGTGCAGGGCTGTCCTGAAAACATCGATTCAACCATGAAACAATTTTCAGTTCAGCTTGGCCTTCACAGCCCTGTGATTCATGGCTCTAGAAGTCTTTAGAAGTCTTGTGCTCACCCCAACATCTTCTTACCCTCTGAGAAAATAGAACAGCCTTTCCCCCAACACACACCCTCTTTTGTACCTCCTTGCCTTTATCCTATAGCTGTTCTCTCTCCTGGAGGGTCCTCCTCCTCTCCTGACTACATATGTCTGGCAGACTAATCCTTCAGGACAATGCAAAATGGGCACCGCCTGCAGGAAGCCCTCTGTGACTGTTGTGGAGCAAGGCTGAGCTGCTGTGGCACTTGTCCCAGGTGGTGGATCCAAATCCATCTGCTTTCCCGCACCGAAGCCCTCATCCCCTCACCATATCTTGCCTTGGTGACTGCAGTGGCCTCCTGGTAGGGCTTCTGCTTCTGCTCCCCACCTCCAGTCTGTTCCCCACTCAGCAGCCAGAGCAATCCTTTGAAAATGTAAGTCAAATCGTACCATTCCCATGTTTAAGCCACCAATGGCTCACTGCTCTCCAATACTAGCATGATCTTCCCCCTGCCTACCTCTCTGAGCTCAACTCCTACTCTCCCCATGGTTCCTTTGGCTCCAGACACACTAGCCTCCTCTCTGTTCCTCAAACACATCAACTCTTTTCCTCCTAAGACTTGGTACCTGCTGTGCCCTCTCCTTGAAACTCCTCTATCCTCTCTTCAACTGACCTGCTCCATGACTTCCCTACTTAAAACAGGTCTCCTGGTTATTCTACATCATCATGCCTCCTTTTGTTCCTTCAGAACACGTATCAACTGTATAATTAATTACTCATTTGTTTCTTAGGCTATAAGTGAGTTCCAGGAAGGCAGGGACCATGTTTATCTTCATCTGTAGTTAACTCCCTGCACACATAAAAGCTAAGCAGGTGATTACCAAATAACCATACTGTACCATCTTGTGACTGTGTACATGTTTGCCTGTCTCACTGGTCTGTGAGACCCTCAAGGGATCCCTACTTAGTATCATATTAAGTTTTTATTCGTAGATTGTCCATCTCCCCATCAGAATGGAAGCTCCATGAAGAAGGCAGAGATTTTTGTTCATTGCTGTATCCTCTGTGCCTAGAATGGTGCCTGGCAAATAGTATATGCTCAATAAATATTTATTGAATGTTCAAAATGCAGGGATATGGCCACATCATCTTTCTGTCTGCAGCACCCTCTCAAACCCAAGCCCAGGGGAACTGTCAGTGAATATTGGCTGAATGAATGAGTCAGTGCTAAGAATGTGTGCGCTGATGATGCCCAGATTCTTGGGGCTTGGACAAGGAGCTTGTGTAGACAGTATCTGTGTCTCTCTCACACACACCTCCCTCCAGAGCCTAGGCCCATAGGATTCTGCAGATTGGTGGAGAAGAGGTAAGAAGTCTTACCTGGAGGTGAGCCCTCACAGCCATCTGGTGGTCACCTGGGGAACTGCAAGTACTATCAGCCCTAGTTCAACTTCACTCCCAGCCCCTTCTGAGGAGATGGTGACATCTAGGCTAGAATGAAGACACACTGGATTTGGTTGCAGATGGAATGGCTTCAGATCCCAGCTCTGCCATTTACTGTGCAATTTGGGGCAAGTCCCTGGCTTCTCTAGGCTTCACCTGTGAAATGGGGATTCAGGACTCTTGTAAGTACTGGGCTCTCATCTGGCACCTGGTAGGTGGGAAGGACTGGAGGGGGGTGTCAATGATGGGAAGGAATCAAGGAGGCAGGGCAGAGGGCATGAGTAGGAGAGAAGAGGAAGGGCTGCCCCTTCCTCTAGACAGCAGATCTTTGCGGAAAGGAGACCTGGTTGGCAGCGATGGCCTCAATTGTCCTGTTGACACGGGGCAGTTTTGGAGCATGAGGGAGAGTATTCACATGAAAATCCACAGCCCCACTTGCGTCTCTTAGGTCTCCGGCGTTTCTCATGGTTAGAAACATCAGTGCACTCTTTTCCTCCCCGGCTGGCTGAGGATCGTCTCCATCATGAATGACACCGTACCTCTCCGGATCAGGAAGTTCCGGCCAACCAACTACTTCAGTGGAAACATGGTCGCTGATGTGCTTCACCCTGGAAGGGCAACAGTGTCCGAGACAGACATTTGGGGAAAAGTAGCCAAAATCTACAAGACCACATGAGACGTCATCTTTATACTTGGAGTCAGAACCCATTTTGGTGGTGACAAGACAACTGGCTTGGGCGTGATTTACGATTCCTTGGGTTATGCAAGGAAAAGTAAACCAACACAACCCTGCAAGACATGGCCTGCCTGAGAAGAAAAAGAACTCAAGGAAGCAGCGTAAGAAATGCGAGAACAGAATGAGGGAGGTCGGCGGACCACAAGGACCAGTGTTGCTGCCGGCAAAAGGAAGAAGTAAAGATTCTGCAGTGACTTTATCTGTGGTGATTTTGCCTATATTTCATGAAAGGATTAATAAACTGTGAAAAAATAGAAAAGACCACTGCTGCTCAGAATAGAAGATAGTCTCTCATACACCCCTTCTTTCTTTCACCCTCCCTCCCTCCCTTCCTTCCTTCCTTCCTTCCTTCCTTCCTTCCTTCCTTCCTCTCTGTCTCTCTCTTCCTCTCTTTCTTTCTTTCTTCCATGTGCTTGCAGCATCTTTGTTCCCCAACCAGGAATGGAACCCGTGCCCCCTGCAGTGGGATCACAGAGTCCTAACCACTGGACGGCCAGGAAATTACCTCTCATACACCCTTTCATGCCAACCTCCCAACAGCCTTCACCCTTCTCTGAGACCAACTGGACAGTTGTTGGGACCCGGCTCTGATTGGGGAGAAAGTGAATACCTGGGTTCTGGGGCGCTAATGCCCCTGTATTCTCTCTGATGCCCCCGCCTTCCTTGACACCGTGCGTATTACTACTGTTTTCCTTCTCTGTTTTCCTTCTCTTTCTCTAGATGCTGCTTTTTGTTTAATCATCCTGTCAGCAAGTATTTATTGAACACTTACTCCATGCCAGGCATTGTTCTCCAGCACAGAACAGAACAAAGTCTGTTCAGTCCTGGTGGGGCTGACACGTACTTTTTTGGAAAGGAATAAATTTAGAATTTCAGGAGTGCTAAGTGCTCTGAAGAATAATAAATCAAGGAAAGAGGGCAAAGAGTGATGGGGAGGGGAGTGGTAATCTAGGGTAGAGGTCAGGAAAGCCTGCTCCTGAAGAAGTGACTTGGGTTCCGTGCCCGGAATGAAGTGAAGGGGTTCCAGGCAGAGGGAACAGCCAGTGCAAAGGCCCAGGAGCAGCAATATTCTCATCCACAGTCTGTGCTCTCAATGGCAGGGTTCCCTGAGGCTCCTCCTCACTCTCTGCTCCCTCCCCTGGGTGATGTCATCTACCCCTTGAACCTGCACATCTAGGCCTCCCAGGTGTCCTCCTCCTGCCAGATATATTGGCAGCCAACATAGCCAGTGTTGATAATGTGCCAGGCCCCTCCCAACAATCCCATGAAGAAGATACTAACATTGCCTCTATCTTATAGATGAGAGAATCTAGGCACAAAGAGCCTAAGACACTCACCCAAAGTCACGCAGCTAGAAAATGGAGGAACTGGGATTTGAAACCAGTCTACACTCCTGACCACACCACCTGCTAAACACCCCGAACTCACCATGTCCAACCTGAAGTGCATTATCTTCCCCAGCCCTGACCCTATCCTCTCCCCATGTACCTGCCACCGCCTGTCACCTCCTTCTCCCTGCCCTACACTGACTGTGGGAGCTGCAGTGGTTCTGTGTTGCAGGGAAAAGTTGGTGGGGCCTACGATCTGGGCCGCCGCGGTTTCCTCAAGCCCTAACCTGGTCCCTGCCCCCCATCCCCATCCCACAGGCCTGGTTGATTCCAGTGAGGATCAAAGCTAGAGACAGAGGGAGGAGGAGCAGCCAGTTCCCCTCCCCCAGAACTGGCCATACCTGTCACATCTGGAGAAGTCAGCTGAGAGAGGTTCCCTGGGGACAGGCAGGGTTGGGGAAGAGGGAGCTCCTTCTCCATGCCCTACCCTGCCAGGGTGTCTAAGATGGGAGGTTGAGAGGGGCCTGCCCTGGGGACTGAGCTGCTAGGTTTCCTGCTTCCAAGTTCCTCCCGGCTCCCCCACTCCTGCTGCTCTGGGGGAGTGCCTCTTACCACCACCCGGCTGGCTTTCCAGATCCTTGAATAAATAATTTAGGTTTTGAAATCTTGCCAGGCCCACTCCTCCCATGCTGTGAGGGCGCTATTGGGCTGACATGATTGACGTCACCCAGCTCCTTATGCCAGCCCCAGCATCACGAGGACCTGCCCTGGCAGCAACTTACCTGCCTGGTCACTGTCAGTCCAGACCCTCTACCCTGTCCTACTCACCCTGGGGTCCACTCACCACAGTCACCTGGTATCTTCATTCCAGGACCCTACAACCCTCATCACAGCCTTGTCACTTCAGCACTTGTGACAGGGTCACGGTGACCTGAAGTCCTATCACCTGGACACTCCATCTTCCCTTTCCTTTGCCACCGCCTTTTGCCACCCTGCAATCCCTGAACCCCATCATGCCACAGAATCACCCTGACACTGCTATGGTTGCCCTGGGGGCTTCCCTCTCTACCTCAGCGTCCCACTGCCACCACCCCCCAAGATCCTGTCACCATGATCATACCGTCACTGCCACCCACCTCCCTGTTCCCTCATGCTCCTGTCACCATCACCTCAGGGCCGTTTCGTCTTGGCAACCCCTGCCATCCTCACCGGGGACGCCCATTCAGCCCCATCACTCGGTTTCCGTCACCTGAATTCCATCAGCCTTTGCCACCCGAGAGTCCCATCACGCCACAGTCTATCCGCGTTCCCTTTCCGCTCCCCCTACACATCCCCCTCAACCTCCCGTGGACTTCCAGGCTCTCGCACCAGCGCCCCCGAAACCCCCGGCCCCTAGAGGGCGCCGCGTCAAGGACAGCGCGGGCCGACTCAGGAGGGGGCGGGGCCGCAGCCACGGTCGCTTTTTATGAATGGGGGAGCGGGCGGCACGAGGCCTCATTACTGTGCCGAGCGGCGCGCGCTGCGCCCCAGCGCGGCTCACCCATTGGCCAGGCGGGCCGCTGACGTCACCAAACCGGTGGCCGGGGGCGGGGCGGGGTGACTCACGTCGCTTCTCCCGTGGCTGTGGGGGCTTCTCGGGGTCCGCATACACCCTGCGCAGCCTGGACCCGAGTGGAGCCTCCCCGGGGCCCGGCCGCGCCCGGTGCCGAGAGGTGAGTAGCGGGCCCCGCCGCGGACACCAGGCGTCCGGGAGGGCAGTCAGGATTCTGGGGCGCTGGGCAAGCGGTAAGGCTCGCAGCGGCTGACTGGGGTCGGAGGTCGAGACCAGGAACCCTGAGTCTGGGCTAGCAGGAGGGGAGCCAGTGTCTGAGTGCTGAGAGCCGTCAGCTGGGTAGCCCGGCGCGGGGTGAGACCTCCTGCAGGGACCCGAGGCCCTGAAGGCACTGATGGTCATCTGAGTTTGGTCCGGCAGGAGGCGTCTGGGGCAAGGACCCAAGCGTCCGAGCAGGAGGAGGTGTCTGACTTAGGAATCCAGACCTCCGGGCAGGAGGCGGAGTCAGGCCTAAGATCCAGGTGTCCGGGCAGAGGGAGGGGTCTGACTCAGGGATCCACGCTTCCAGCGGGGGTGTCTGTTCCAAAGACCCAGAGGTTCAGGCAGAAAGAGAGGTCTGGCTGGGGACAGAAGTCTAGGTGTGTGTGTGTTGGGGGAGGCCGAGTTCCCAGGTGTTGTTACCCCAGGAGCTCAGGGTGGGGGCTGGCGGGAGCTTCACGAGCATTCTCTGGGGGCGGAGTCTGGGTTTGGCAGTACCGAGAATCGTGAGGGGTCTGGTGAGCCTCAGAAGCTGAGCGTCATCCTCCCTGGTGGGGAGGGAGCAGAGCTGCTCTCAGTTTTAAGATGTTTTTCCCTCCCCCAGTCCTGGGCCTCCCCCAGCTTCTCCTGGATCCAATGGGCCTCCATCCACTCATGGTAGTCCTTCATCTTGCCCTCCTCTGGCTACACATGTAGGAGAAAGAGACCTGCAGGACTCAGGGAGTTGGAAGGGAGAATGAAGAGACCCAGGACAGGGATCCCCAGGAAAAGAGACTCCTGCTAGCCCGGTGGCATAGGGGAGGTTAAAGGTACCCTGGAAGGAGCTTCAGGGCAGGAGTGGGGGCGACAAGGCATTGGGACTCAGCCAGGTATCCTGAGGTGAGACTCCCACTGTTTCCAGACCCCTCCACTCAGCACCCAGCCCTGCCAGCTTCTCATAGGGCCTTTCTTCTACAGGTACCATGATGTGGGGTGCAGGCAGCCCCCTGGCCTGGCTCTCTGCTGGCCCAGGAAACATGAACACGAGCAGCGTGGGCTCAACAGAGGGGCCCACAGGCCCAGGCATGCCACTGCCCTCACCTAGGGCCTGGGACGTAGTGCTGTGCATCTCAGGTACCCTAGTGTCCTGTGAGAACGCGCTGGTGGTGGCCATCATCGTGGGCACTCCTGCCTTCCACGCCCCCATGTTCCTGCTGGTGGGCAGCCTGGCTGTGGCAGACCTGCTGGCAGGCCTGGGTCTGGTCATGCACTTTGCTGCTGTCTTCTGCATTGGCTCGGCAGAGATGAGCCTGGTGCTGGTCGGCATGCTGGCCATGGCCTTTACTGCCAGCATTGGCAGCCTACTGGCCATCACCGTTGATCGCTACCTTTCTCTGTACAATGCCCTCACCTACTACTCAGAGACGACAGTGACGCGGACCTATGTGATGCTGGCCCTAGTGTGGGGATGCGCATTGGGCCTGGGGCTGCTGCCTGTGCTGGCCTGGAACTGCCTGGATGCCCGGGCCACGTGTGGCGTGGTATATCCGCTCTCCAAGAACCATCTGGTGGTCCTGGCCGTTGCTTTCTTCATGGTGTTTGGCATCATGCTGCAGCTCTATGCCCAGATCTGTCGCATCGTCTGCCGCCATGCCCAGCAGATTGCCCTCCAGCGGCACCTGCTGCCTGCCTCCCACTACGTGGCCACCCGAAAGGGCATTGCCACCTTGGCCGTGGTGCTTGGCGCCTTTGCCGCCTGCTGGCTGCCCTTCACCGTCTACTGCCTGTTGGGCGATGCCCACTCCCCACCCCTCTACACCTATCTCACCCTGCTCCCTGCCACCTACAACTCCATGATCAACCCCATAATCTATGCCTTCCGCAACCAGGATGTGCAGAAGGTGCTGTGGGCTGTCTGCTGCTGCTGTTCCTCTTCCAAGATCCTCTTCCGATCCCGTTCCCCCAGTGATGTCTAGTCGCATCCTGGTGACCCTTCAGCCCTGATCACTACAGAATTCCAGAGTGTTAGGTCCTCCAGGGCTTTGTTCCAACCCTCCAGCTCTGCACCCCAAGACCCAGCTGGTTCTGGAGTTCTAGGACTTTGGGTGTTTCACAGGATTCTGTTCAGATCCCTGCAGGGCCCAGCTGGCTCCATGGTTCTAGAATGTTCAGGTGGTCAGGGTTCCACTCAGAAATGTCGCACAGCCCAGCTGGCTTGGAGTTCCAGTATGCTGCTGGGTGTTTTACAGTGCCATTCCAAGTCCCTGATCTTCCCCCTCCCTTGACCTTGACCATGTCGCTTTACTTTTGAGTTTCTGAACTAAAGAGTCAGAGAGGTTAGTTACTCTGTTGATAGATAAGACAAAGATTTATCTGTATATATGTGCACATACAAAGAGAGTATCTATTATTATTTATTTATTTATGAATTTATTTATGGGTGTTAACGGGAAAAAAAGAGACCCACACCTTGAAATCCAGGCCATAGCAGGGTACTCCCAGTCCCCAACACCCTCATTTCTGACCTCAGTTCCTAGAGGGGGGAAAGGGAGAGAGAGAAACCACGTATTTTGTTATTATTTTTGCTTGTTTTTTATCAAAGAGATCATAGAAACCAGAGCCTTCTCCCAGGGCCCGCCACCCTCGGGTTTGCAGGGGGAACACACCAGCCTCTGGTTTTTTTATTTTTTTAAGAAACCATCACCTGAGAAACCGAGAATTCCTCTGCGCTGGGGGCCGGCTGCCCTCTGGTGGCCGTTTTAGGGAAACTGCAGCCCGGCCGGCAGCCGGGACCAGGCCAAGCAACCCCAGCTCCACTCCAGCGCCACAGCCAGAGCCTGGCGGCCAGGCCTCACCCTGCGGTGCCCTAGAGGAGGCAAGGGTGCGAGCCAACACCAGACCCCTCTGCCAACTGGGGTATGGTCCCCAGTGCGATCCCTATTCCTGTCCCTGACCCAACCCTCAATAAAAAATGATTTTGTGATAAATTTGTCTGTGTGTGCAGGGGGTGGAGTGGGGCCTGATGGGGGACAGCCTGGAATGGGAGGATCATGCCAGGCCTGGGGGCCTGTGGGGTATATGAGGAGCTGGAGACCCAGGTGGAATGTGGCCGGCAGGTGACACCTCCCACCCCAGGATGCCAATCTGATGGGTCCCCCTGCTCAGACACAGGCACCGCCAGGCAAGAACCCCACCTCCCCCTGGGGACTGGAACCCCTGTTGCTAGACCCTTTTGGGGTTGAAGATGCCTACATCGTGCCCACATGAGCTTTAGCTTGGGCTTTGGCATGAAGTATATACTCAAAGCATGTAGGTATTCTTAACAACAGCCCTTCCCAGTCATGGGTGTTTGCTGTGTGGTAGGCACTGCGCTAAGTGTACTACACCCATTACCACATTTATGCCTAACAAGCATCCCATGGCACAGGTAATAATAACGTCTCCATTTTATGGATGAGGAAACTGGCCGAGGGAAATTCAGTGGCCAGCTCAAGGTCATACAGCTAGGAAATGATAGAGCCAGAATTCAAACCAGGAACACTTGTTTCCAGAACCTGTGCACTGTCTACTGGCCAATGCTCCCCCATCTCCTTCCTTCCCAACCCTAGGGCTTACGACATTCTGGACTCAGATTTGTATTGGGGTTCATTCTCACAGCCAGCTGCCACATTTTGGGAGGTGGCTGGTTGGGGTCTGTTCATTCAGGAGCTGAAAGAGCTTTTTTGCTATGCAAAGGTGAGTGATGGTAAGTGTGTGCGTGTGCCCTTGTGTGCATTTGAGGATGTAAGTGTTCAGAACCCTGAATTTTGGTGTTTGGGAACCAGAAAGGACATGTTCAACAGGCAAGGGCAGGAGCAGGTTTGGGGTGTGGCTGAAGAGGAAGCTCTGACTACCCAAACCCCCCATCTTCCTGGGTGGGCAAAGCCTGGAGGTGGAGCCCTCAGAGCATCTCCACTGTACAGATGGGGAGACTGAGGCCCGAAGAACAGCCACTTGCTCAAACTCACACAGCTGTGCCAGGCTAGGACTCAGGTCTTTCTCCATTTCCCTGGCCAGAGAGTTCTGCCTGGTGTTCAAGACCCCTCCCCAGTAGTAGCCACAGGAATCCAAGGGGAGTGGACACACCAACAGGGGCTGGGTCAGAGCTGGTGGAGGGCGGCCCTGGGCCTAGGTACACATAGCTCCAGTCCAGGCACAAAGTGGGGAGGGTCCACCAGATCTGGCTGAGGCTTCTCTCTCTCCCCACCTTCCTGGAAGGTCCCTGGGAAAAGACCCCCACTCAGGAATCACCTGTTCTATGGCAAACATCGCACACATCACCATGGTCCACTGGGTGGTACTATTGCTCTCCCCACTTTACAGAAGAGAAAGTTGAGGCTCTGAGAGTAATGGGTTTTCATTTATTCACTGCTGTCCTCATGGACAGCTTAAATTCTAGCCAGGGGAGACAGTAATAAAGAGATAAGCTAAAACATGGTAATGTCAGAGAGTGATGAGTCCTCAGAGAAAAACAGAGAAGGGGCACAGGGAGCGCGTGTAATCTCTAAAAGAGGGTGCCCCCAAAAGGCCTTCCTGAAGGTGACGTTTGATTTGCCTAAAGTCACATAGTAAAACAGTTGAGCTGAGATTTGAACCCAGGTCCATTTGACTCCAAATCTGTTTCTTTCCTAGGTGAGGGAATGGGTTTCAGGAGCAGCTCAGAAACAGCAAGCAAGGAAACCAGGGCAGGGAGCTCTGTCCCCAGGCTAGGGAAAATTTGGGGCTCTCCAGGCTACCCCTAGACCTTTGGGAGGGGCGGTGTAGGAACAGGCCTCCTTGCTGCCTCCGCCTCACTCCCAAGGAGCACCCACCAAGGACCAGAAGGAGAGGGGCCAGGTGCCTCTCCTGCCCTGGGGGGGCTTGGCCCTTTGCTTCCCCATCCTAGCTTCTGGCTCCAGGGCCCAGCAGGGCCGAATGCTGGCCAGCCTCATGTCTGCAAGGGCCTGTGATGGACCCTCATGCTGTGAGTCCTCGTCTGTCTGTCTGGGTGTGGCTGTGTGGTGGATCTGAGACATTTCCGGGAGCCTGTATCTGCGGTCTCTGCCTTGGGTCCTGGGCCCACCCTGAGGCTGTCTGACTCTGTCCCTGGGTTGGGGCCTCTGTGCGTGGTGGGGCTAGCTGGCTTCTCCCTGCTCCCGGGATTCTTCAGATACACCTCAGGTATTCCCTGTGCTTCCCACTCTGTGTTTCCTCCAGGAAGCCTCCTTGGCTAAGCCCTCCTGTGGCTGTAAAGATGCGGTTTATACAACACACCGTGCTGCGCTTCTCCTTAGTAAATATTTATAGAGAAGTCTTGCCTTCCTCGTTCCCCTAAAGGCTGTGTCCCCTCTCCAACTGAGGGTCCCTGAGAGAAGGGACATGTCTGCCCCCCCAAACTGAAGCCTCTATGTCTCTTTCAGCCTCAGACTCAGCTGGTGCTCGGCCTGGGGCTGCTCAGCACCACATGCCTGTGTGTGTGCGCGTGCGCGCCTGTGTGTGTGTGTTTTTTGGGGAGAAGTAGTCAAGCCTTCCAGCCTCTCTGCCTTTGCCAGTTGTCCAACCCCATGCCTGACCCCACCCAGTTGCAGAGGCCTAGGAGGGTGAACTGGGCAGTGGGGGCTCCCTGGCTTGGGGGAGGCAAAGGCTGGGGCTCAGAACCCTGCCTCTCTGCCAGGGTAGGCCTTGGGGTGGGGGTGGGGCCCACCTCTCCTCCCCTCCTTCCCAGGTCCTGTGTAGAGGAGGGGGGCAGCCCCCGCCAGGGCCATGACCGCCTCTCCCTGCAATAAGTGAGGAGACAGCAGCTATTAATATAAGATGAGTTCACGGGCTCACAGCTTCTGCAAGCTGGAAAACAGGCTCCCGGGGCCGGGGGCTATGGCAAGTCTCGTCTGTCAGATTCTCTCCTGGAGCCTGGAGCCCATCAGCCCCGCATCCCCCTACAGGCTGAGACCTGGGCACACACAGGCACGTGCACACAGGCACACACGTGGGGGTCCAGGCCTCTGGCTGTTCAGAGAACACACACACATGCACACATATCCAGACACGCACATATACCCAGATGTATCTGCATACTGGTATGCACACCTGTGCACACAGATATATCATGGTACATATGTACACGGACCATGTCAACTTCATGTGCACATGTTCGCATGCAGAAGCACATACTTAAATGTACGCAATGCCCTTGCACACACATGTATACACAGACACTTATCCTTATATATACATGTGTGCACACAGGTCCAGACATGCTTGCATACCCAGACCCATCTGCATACCACTGCACACCCACATATACACAGGCACAAAACTGCACACGTGCATACAGATGGCATCCACAATCATGTCCATACATTTGCATACAGGACTACATGCAAGGACTTGAATGCACGTACATGTCTTTTGCACACAGTGTACACACAGTCACACAGGCTCCTCACTGTGAGTGCTCAGCAACCATGAATTCACAGGCAGACCCTTGGCTTCCAGCACCATCCGGCTGGCTCAGTCTCCCCTCCCCCAGCCTCATGACAGGCAGCTCATGCTCCTGCCAACCCCAATGCCCGCCTTTGGCTTCCCGCCCCCCGGGGGTCCCCAGATCCCTAATTAACCCCCTCACTAATTGGCCACCAGCCCCTTGACTTTGCTGCAGGCCTTCTCGGGAGCTGGGAGCGAGAGGCTGCAAATTGGCCAAGCAGGATGGGTGTGGGGAATAGAGTGCGAGGTGGGGGGTGGGGGGTGCTATGAGCTCAGGGCCTGGCTGGAGCCAGGCAGGGCACCCCCTATACCAGGGCTGGGGGGGCACTGGTATTGTATTCTCATGGGAGGGCACTCTAGGATTCATGTGTACCCAGTCACCTGAGCTTTCCCTGAATGCACTTTTACACACACTTACTAGTCATGTGGGTGGACATGCCCCACCCCACTTCTCCACACAAATGCATGTGAACATCTGCACACACCCAAGTACACTCACGAACAAACCCAATAAGCATACAGGCAAAATCTTGCCTGTTCATAAATTCAACCGCCAGAAACGCAAAGACCATTTACGTACATACATCCAAACATACTTCACCTAAACACACAAATGTATCACATGTATACAGGGTTGCAAACATACAAATTTACATGTTACACATGCCTATGAATGTACACCTAAGTATACCTGTAGGTGTGCAAGAACATACATCCACATCTGTGTGTGCACACCCGTGGAGTCCAGGCATGCGTGCACACACCACTCCGGTGTGTGCCTGCCTTGATGAACTAGCAAGTAGCCACAGGATAGGGAGAAACCCCATAGCCAGCCACTGGCTTTGCAGAGGAATAGGGAGCTTGAGGTTCCTGCAGTCTATAGGCAGGGGTGGGGAGTGGTGGAACTCAACTAATGCCTAAGCCTGGTACTTCCTCTGGGTTCTCAGCCTTCAGGGCAGAGGTTCTGGCTTTTGCTTCTGTAGTTCCTGTCTCCTTGGCTCTGGACCCAAGCCCATAGGGTGTTCTACTTTCTACCAATGCCCCAGGCAGCCTGGGGCATTGGAAAGAAGAGGGTTTCTATTTCCATGCCTGCTGTCAACTTGCTGTGTGACTTCAGACAAGTTGCTGTATCTCTCTGTGCTTCTGTTTCCTCAACCATAAAATAGGAATAAAAAGCTTTTAAAGTGTTGGTAATCCTTGCAGAACTGGCCTGAGGAGTCCATGGGGTCATGTTTATAGGTGTGCCTTACTCAGGAACACGTCTGGGAGAGGTTAGTTTCCAAGATAGAGATACCAGGGGGCTGGGGGTGGGGGGTGCAGCATACATCATCCTGGTCAACCCCTCATTGAATAGTGGAAGAAGCTGAGGCCCAGAGAGGGAGCAGCAAGGTGGGAGCTAGAAGAGCTGACCTCTGACTTCTCAGCCAGGATATCTACTCTTCTTTAAATATGTATGCAGAGCGTCAGCAGGTGTGTGCACAATTCCCCAGGTAAGGGTGGGGATGGCTGCCTGCTGTGGTGGGAAGGTGTCTCTGCAGGACTCCTGCCACCATGGTACTGACAATTCTACCATGAAGAGATTCTTTTGGGTGTGAAAGGCTTATTTTTTGTCTTCCAGCTTCAGGCCCCCCCCCAGACACCTCTTCTCCTGGGGCTAAGGCTGGCTTGGGGAGCACCTGAAACAGCTCCTAGCCGCATGATCTGGGAGGGAACTAGCTGACAACCACCCCAGAGCAGAACTTACAGGAAGTGGTGCCAGGTTGCCCTGGCCGCTGGGTGACCAGGAGGGGGCAGTGAGGAACTGGCGGAGGGAGCACGAAGGGAAGGGTGGCTCCTGAGGACTTTGTGTGAGGTCTGCTTGCACCTATGTGTGTTCCTGTAACTGTGTGCTGATCTGTGCCCTTGTTTGCACAAGGATAAGACTCTCTGTGCAGTGTGTGCACATCTCCGTGTGTATCCATGTCCGAGTGTGCATAGATGCACCCATCTGAACAGGTGTGTGCATATACTGAAGGCATGCCCGACGGAAGCCCCAGCCCATACCTAGGGAACTCACTTTGTCCCAGGCAGTTGAGGGCACAGGGTACTTCTAACTATAAAGGTCTAGGATAGCCAAACCCTCAGTCTAGCCCACTTGATTTCAAAGTAAGAGCAAAAATAACCATCACCTATAAAACTGGGCACCAGGGGGTAGGGTAGACTGTAACAGAAAACCTTTAACACACCCCCTCACACCAAAGACCATGATGCTAGATGGAGAGATTCTGAAAACGGTTTAAGTTCCATGGTGGACAGAGCACAAGAGACCCATGTGCGAACTATGGCTCTGCTCCTGGCCAGCTATGTGATCTTAAGCAACTCAACCTCTCTGAATCTTTTTCTCGTGTGTAAAATGGGAGACTCTTGGTTCATGAGGTTGAAATAAAATGTATGCAGTCTTGGGCAGGTAGTAGTAAATGCTCATTCTTCTCAGGATTAGCCCAGAGAGCTGAAGCTCCCAAGCGGAGGAGCCGGAATTCAAGCTCAGGCCTCCTTCTTCCCAGAACCACATTCCTTCCCTCCAATTCCCCACCAAGGGCGGCTCCTGACACCACCATTTTGTCTTCTCCCAGGGCGGGCGTCTGGCTGCCTGTCAGTCACCGGCCTCGGGAAGCCAAGTGCTGACTAAACACAGGCCTGAGCAGAAGGGTGGAGCGAGGGGCTCCGCCCGGGGCGAGCTGGCTCCCGCGCCCCCTCCCCTGCACCCCACCTCCAGCGATGAGCTCAGAGTGGCTGGCGCAGCACTTGCTGACAATTCAAAACTTCTGCCCCCTCTCCTGGGATGCCAGCGGGTGATTCTCTCTGAACAGCAGGCGTGACCAGCCAAGTCACCAACCCTGCTCCCAACCCTCTCCCGGGGCCACCGCACTGTTTGCTGGGCCCAGAACTGGGTGTCTACTCATAAATTACCCCCAGGGACAGTCACCCGCAGCAACTGGGCTCGGAACAACCGTTGCTTCCTGGGTAGGTCATTTTTTGGGGGTCAGAATATAAACCCAGCTCCCTCACCTTCCCAGGCAGAAGGGGCATGCAGCACCCTAAACCTTTTATCGGATTCCATTGTAAATCATTCTATTTAAGGTAAGTTGCTTGGGTCTGAGAGGCAGACAAGATGCCGGCCAGATGTTGGGAGGCAGCATCAGCATTCAGCCTGTGTTCCTCTCCTGCCTGATGCAAGGAGTCTCCCTGGCCCCAGCACCCCCCTCTCAGCCAGCTGAGGGCCTCTAGGTCCCCCAGTTGGGTCTCACCCTAACCCAAAATGGTTTCCGGCCTTCATTCCCCCACCTCCTGCACAGGGTGCACCATCCAGGCCCAGAGGCCTCCCGCCCTCCAAGCCCACCCACACCGACCACCCTCTGGAGCTCTGGCCACCACCCGTGGCTATCAGTCGTCCCCTTATAAATGCTTCTCCCATTACACACATATATGTGCACACACACACACCCCAGAGGTGGCTGCATGGTTACAAAGACTTTATCAAATTATTTAAGATGTTGGCATTTATGCATTCGCATGTATACGTAAAACAATTACACAGAATCTTCAGGTCACTGGGGTGCTAATGTGGTACACACACGAGCCTGGCAGGGACTCAAGTAGGACCAGGCTTGGAGGCATGGGGCTTTGAAAAACTAGTCCTCCTTCTAAGGACCTGAGAGGAATAGGGTGACAAGGAAAGGGTCACGTCAGGGGTCTGGCTTAACCCCTGAAGGTTAGAGCTCAGAGCTGCATCTCAAGCTCCGTTCCCATCTTCAGGGGAAGGGGACTCATTTTCAGACTGTAACCCCACTACGTAACAAGCCCACTCCCTAAAATCTTGATGTGGCAAACACACCCAAGAATCCACTGGACCAGGTCCTCATAAATATATTTATATCAGAGAAAACAAGGCACTTCAGGAGCATGATGGCTCTCTCTCCTACACATACATCATTCTAGACAGAAAGTAAAAATTGGTTAGTTTCTCAAGTGAGTTAAGTGACTAAAGTTAATGCAGTAACAAAATTGTTCCCTAGCCCTTCCTGAGGCACATCTCTGGGTGACACCTGGTCCCAGGTCGGCTGAACCCCGGTAGAGCTCAAAGCCCCCAGGAAGCCTGACCTCTCTCCTGAGCAAAAGCCCCTGGCCTTGGGGTCACTGCTCCCCTCCTCAAGCCCTGAGGTCAGGTGAGGGGGGTTGCAGTGGGCAGCAGGCTGAAAGCAGAGCTGGGACACGGTGGGAATGCTTACACAGGGTCACCAAAGCCACAGAGACCTCAATCTGTCCGAGATGGCGCTGCCGAGCCGGAGAATCGGCGCCACGGGAAGAGATTTCACATTAGCCCTGACAACACTGCCTCAGCTCTGCGGTGACACCGGCCAGGGTCATTTCTGAGGGCGCTTGAGCTTCCGTTGGAGGCGAGCTGGAGCTCAGGCCAGCTGCTCGGAGCCTCCAAGGGATCGCTGAGCCTGCCCCCTCCCCGTGGCTGCTCCCTTGGAATGTACTCATCTCACAACCAAGGCAGAGTCACAACTCAATTCTGACACTGCCGAGTGGAAGCTGGGCCCCTGGGCCACAGGAATGGGGGCAGGTCCCCTGGGCTGGGCAGAATAGGGAAGGGAGGCGGCTCCTTGGCTTCAGCCCTTAGAGTCCTTAGGGGCCATTGCTCCATACTCTTACCAGCCTCAGCCCAGTTTAAATAATCACTAAACTTTGCATTCTACAATTACAGGATTCCAAAGATAACACAATTACCTGCATAGGGTCCTTTATCATCTTAAAGGGCTCTGTGTTTAAAGAAGCTTTTTTTTTTTTTTTTTTGGTGCACATATGCATAAGTAGAGCCCAGAGGGCCTCTCGGCTGACTGGGTCCCCAGCCCCCCGAGCTGAGGAGGCTTCGCAAGGCCGGCTGCTACAAAGCGCCGAGCTTGGCTGCATAGATTTTAATGAGAGCATCGGGCAGAGCTGTGCTGTTGCTCTCCGGGACTTTCAGATCATTACCAAACCAGCTGTAGGATGAGAACACAGCATATCGAAACCCTAGGAGGTCACTGAGCTAATGATCTAATCCTACCTTCTGCAGGCAGTGGCCCTCCCCACCTCCTCCTGCCCCCAGCCCTTTCCAAGGCAGACTCCGTCCATTCCAGAAGCCAGGCCAACACCGCCCCCTTCAAGGTCAGAGAAGAATGATAGTGAGTAGTGCTGGCTCCCCCTTCTCCGGAAAGGAGGGGGATGGGGGTAATTTAGTCAAAGCCATTAGGCCCAAACCCTGGCCTAGCCAGGCCCCAGGACTCCTATTTGGGAGAACCACTGCCCTCCACCTGCCACTTTGGTCACTGCTGGGTTGCAGCCGGGGGCACCTTCGACAGCCATTTTAGAGTTCTGAAGAAAGCACCTTCAGCTTCCAGAGTGCACAGTGGGAGGCAAGGAGGGGGTGCACACCGTCTGGTACGCTCAGCACTGGGGCCTGACGCCAGCCCTGTGCCAGAGATGTGTGATCTAGGAGAGGAAGGAGGGCACACTCTGGAGCAGCCCCTGCAGGAGGGCACGCTGGCCTCTAAAGACTCGGTCCCCACGCCCCAAGTTCACAGCAAGAAGGCTGAGGGGGAGATTCAGCCAGGGCACAGCGGCGGTACCCACGATTACACCCTCTCCTCAAGCCGGAGGGGTTGATGAGGGCTTTGGCAATTACTATAACCATTTGCTGTGCTGGGTAGAGACAGATCCTGTTTCTCTTTGTTTCAGGGCTCAGAAAGCCGGAGAAGCCGGAGAAGCCAGAAGCCAGTTTCAGCACAAGAGGCTACACAATAGTTAGGGCAGAAGAGAAGAAACCTCACTGTTGGCCAAAGTTGACCAGTTTTTTTCTGAATAATAGCACCTGTGTATTAGCTCTGGGAAAAAGGGGGAGTGAGGGAGGGAACGTCACTGTGCAGTGAGGAGGGGAGCTGGAAACAAGACCCAGAGTCCTTCTGCCTTTCGACCCTCCTCATGGCCGCCAGCCGCCAGCGCCCCCTGCCCCGGGGCAGCTACCTGCAGCGGCTGCCAGCCTGAGGGACTGAAGTTTCTACAGTTGGAAGGACCTATGATTAACTGGGGAAATAAAAGGGGGAGGAGTTGCAGAGGAATTGAAAGCAGCACCTGTCACGCTGCCTACCCGCTTCCTTCTCTCACTACCTCTGGTCCCCCAAAAGGGCAGCTCTCAAGGCCAGGTGCTTGGCTGGTGATAGGAAAGGGGGAGCAAACAATTACAAGAGAGGCCATGAGGGTCTGAGCAGCACTGATAGGCCTGGCACAGGCCCTGAGCCCTTCTACTGGGACCCCCACCTGTGGTGAGGTCTGAAGTAGCACAGAGCCAAGAACTGCTCTGCCCGGGCTCCAGCAGGTGCCCACCATTTGGTCCCAGAAAGCACAGGTGACTTGGAATCAGGAACTCTGGGGTCTAGCTCTGTCATCATCCAACTGTGTGACCTTGAGCAAGTCACTTCCCATCTCTAGGCTTCAGCATCATTCAACCCAGTTCCGCCTTTTTCCAGTCCTGCAGTTACAAGTCTCTAAGCTTGGCTCCCAAGAGCCAGAAGAGGCCCAGATCCCTGTGTGTCAGGGCTAGTTTGGTCGTGAGCATTAGAGGTTAGAACCGGGCTGTGGTGCTTGGAGGCACCTGGTGGTGAGGGAGGGGCATTTAAGGAACGTGGAACACCACATTCAGGAGAGGGACCCTGGGAGGGAGGGAACCACCCCTGCCTCCAGAAAGGCATTGTTTCTGAGCAGAGGGGTAAGACATTTCTTTAGGGGCTGGATGGCTCCTGGAATAAAGGGCATCCAGACATAGAGATGGCTTAGCAAAAGGCAGCCTCACCCTGCTGATGAGGGCAGAAGGGGGAGGCACAGGGTATGCGGCTGCTCCGCCCTCTCAGTGCATGGGAAGGGGGCCAGCTGTGTCCAGGCAGGCTTTAGGACCAGAAGATGGCTGGCATTATTCAAAGTAGCTGAGGGCAAGGATTCTAGAAGAAGACCACAGAAAATGGCTCCTAGGGGAAGGCACCAACTCCAAATTTAAATCCAATCAAAGGGATCTGCTTTGGGGTTTTCCCTTCTCTTCAATATGCAACAGTCACTTGAAGGGAAGAGGGAACATCTCAGCTACTGAACCTCAGGAGCCCCATGGGCCTGACCTCGGGGAGATGGGAAATACATGTTGATTTGGAGGAAGCACTTGGATATATCTTTGGTTGCTTCAGGGAAGGCTCTGGCCCCTTGAGATTCTTTTTTTCCTCCCTTTTCTCCCCTTGGGACTGTCAGGGTAGGCATCAAAGGAGGCAGGTAGGAAGGAAAGAAAAAGGAAGCGGGCAGCAGGCAGAAGAGTTAATCCGACCACTCGTCCTCATCAAACTCAGAGGAGTCATCTTCTGAGTCGCTGTACTCCACAGCAATGCGACGTGACAAGATGGTGGCCACGTCGTTGCCCACAACATCCCGCTTCTCTTGTTCCCGCTGCTCCTCAACCCTGCGCAGCTGAAAGCCTGGTGGGAGAGAGAGAGAAGGGTTAAGGGGTTCGTCAGTCTCCGAATCCATCCAGGACTGTGGAAGAGGGAGCAGCCCCTGGTGGTGGTGGGTATTGGAAAGGACAGTGAAAAAGAAGGACCCTCTGGGAAAGCAAGATCCTCAGGACAAGAAGTAAAGACAGGTTTTATGAAATTGTGGCCCCAGTGCTACAGGTGTGTCTGAAAGAAGCCTGCCATTCTTCCCAGTTTCCACGCTTCCCAGTTTCTCAGGCTGGTGAGGATGGTACTTCTTCCAAGACTGAGTGGGGAGTGGCTGCCAATCCCCACCTAGTGGGCACTCAGTCTGCCCAAGTCATTGATTTTCATGAAGCTCAGCTGCCTCAGGTTGTCTCCACTAGACAACCCTTCAGTTCCTGGAGGATCAGACAGAAGAAACCACTCCAGTCCCTTGGGACCAGAACCGGCCTCTGACAGAAAGAGAATAAATGCCCCATGATGGTGAGATGATGATGAGGGAGGGGAGGAAGGTAGGGTGAAAGGAAGGGAAGGGGATAGGAGAAAAAGGGGAGAAGGAAGGGGGTGGGAAGTGGGGGAGAGTAGGGAGGAAGGATATGAAAGGCAAAAAAGTGGAGGACAAGGAGTGTGTGAGTCCAGCTGAGGAAGTACCTTCTAAGACAGTGATTCTTGTTTTTCTCTGGGGCACAAAATGGATGCAAACATACACAAAGCATAAATTTCCAAGGAGTTCAAAGATCGCACGTTAAGAAGTCTTTACTTTAAACCAAGGTGGAAAGAAATATAAACTTCTGTATTTTTAGAGTGAAGCCTTTCTTCACGCTGATCTGAGGTCTTAATCTCTCCCCACCCAACGAAAGCTATTCTCTTGAAAGGTCGCAGAACCCCTTGTCCACCCTCCAATCAGTCTTCCAGCTGCAGAAAGACAAGGCTTCATGATCCCGGACCCACCATTGGGATTTTACCTTGACGGATGGCTGAAAGCAAGTCGCTGCGGGCATCGCTCACAGGAGGCAAGGAGGACTTGGGCTTGGTGGTGTCAGAAAGTGGTGAAGGTGCAGCAGGCTGGCCATCTGCACCACTGAAAGGGGGAGGAGGGGGCCCCGGAGGAGGGGGGGGCGGGGGAGGCGGAGGTGCTCCTCCTGCTGGTTGGGACAAGGGAGGTGGTGGCAGAGGTGAGTAGTCAGCTGCTGGCGGTGGGGGAGGAGGTGGAGGGGCAGCAAAATCGGGGTGAGGTGGGAAAGATGGGGGTGAAGGTGGTGGTGGCGTCCCTGGAGACCCAAATCCTCCAAGCGGTGGTGGGGGTGGAGTGCTCATCATCGGAGGTGGAGGCGGAGGGGCAGGTGGTGGAGCAAACCCAGGTTTGGGGCCTGGCGGAGAGCCCAGAGGAGGAGCTGGTGGTGGATGGCTTGGGCTGACCACACTGCATCTTTTGGGCCCAGCTAAGCCAGACCCTCTTTGGATACTGTCTGCTGGGTAGCTAAAAGGACAAAGCAAAAAGACCCACCATCACTCTCAGGATGCAAACCTCCACTTTTAGTTAAGTTTATCTATAAGCCTAGGTTCATTTTGGTTGACAGTATCAATTCATTTTGCCTCAAATAGAAAGAAGAACCTGGGGATGGTCAGAACAGACCAACAATGGAATGGGCACCCTTGTAAGGTAATGAGCATCCCATTAGCAGAGGAGTATAAGCAGAAATTGAGAAAAACTACCTGAAAAAAGTGGACTTAGGGTTTTTCCAACAGGTAAGGGCTGGCCAAGATCCTCTCTTAGGTCCCCCTCAAACTTTTCAGCTCTCCAAGGGAAGGCACCCTTCTAAGAAGAAGGGTCAGTTCAATCTTGGAGCCAGGACTAAGAAGGCACGCAAGAAAGAACTGGAATAAAAATTCAAACACCACTACCCACAGGCTCTGCTCCACAGGCTATTAACATTCACCAGATCTTATGAGGGCAGGAAATCCAAGCCAAGCTGACCGAACCTGAGCGGGGTACAGATTTAGGTGAATGTACCTTCAGTGCTCATGTGGAAAAACTTGAGAGAGAACGAGGGCCTGAGGATCAGCAGAGAAGGGAAATGAATGTGCTGCCAGACTTGACCCGGGTTGGGAGAGAATTAAGGTGCACCTCTCCTGGGTCAGGCGTACTTGACTGAGGCTGCAAGGTCTCAGGCCATGTGTGAGACTGCAGGGATTCTTTTTCCACCTTTTTATCTGCCCTACACTAATAGCTACTCCTTAGAAAAGCATCCATCTTGGAATTTTCCACAGACCTTCGAGCCTTAGCTGCATCCAACATGGCAACAAGCAGGAAGTGATTTGGGAGGCAGAAGGAGACTTGGGATTAGTGGTTTCAAGCGCCAAGAATGGGGCGGGCGGTGGGGGTGACAGCACTGCTTTAGGTCTCCATCTGAGGGGTCTTCAACATACCCAATCTTTGATTAAACAGTGTCCAAGGAGACAAGCATACTTTTCAAAGCTCTCACTTGTCAGGCATCAGAAAGAAAAGTAACTATGAGGAAACACTGAAATCTAACACTCCTCAGATCTCTTCCTCTTTCAGCCATTACTTGCTAACTCTTCCTCTATATACCTCTGCCAGGGACACCGACAAATACCAAAATGGTCAGATTCTAAGTTTCATCTCTTTTTCTTTTGTTTCCTTCTTTCTGGAGATTTTATCCACGGTGAAATGGACCAGAGGTGCCAGGAGAAAAGGGTGACTATCTTCTACGTTCCTAGATAACTGGGAAGGAGGCTGTTCAATATTTTATGTACAGCAGGAGATTATACCACTTTATGTCATGCTGAGTCAGAGCCAAGTAAAAAAAGCAAGAGATAAGTTGGTGACTTCTATCTGCTCAGGTGTAGCTAGTAGTTAAGAACACAGGCTCTGGAAAGAAAGCCTGACCTGCTTTCCAATCATGACTGACCTGCTTTCCAATCATGACTCTGCCTCTTACTGGCTGTGAGATCTTAGGTAAGTTCATTGACCTCTCTGTGCTTCACTGTTTACTCATCTGTAAAATGGGTACCTATCTCAAGAGGACTCTTGTGGGGATTAAGTAACATATATAGTGTTTGGCATAATGCCTGGTACTTTACAAACACTTAATAAATACTAATTATTTCTATTATCTAGACACACTTGTCTGGAGTCACTTTAGTGGTCCTGGCCTGGATTTAGAACTCTTACTTTGTTCTTGAGCATTTAACCACCCCTAGTAGATGGAAGAGGTATCACCATTTACCTGAATTCTGCTGGTGGGGGAGGCAAGCTGTCCTCAGAGAAGGAAGGAGAAGGCGGAGAAGTGGAGTCTGACTGTGGTGGTGGTGGGTAGTTGCTTGCATCCACGTTATCAACAGACCCAACACTGCCATTCTGGTACACCAAGGTGGGTGGATACCTGACAATGAACCCAATGCCAAAACTGTCATTTAAAGTCTGAGTGGTACTCTCTTGTTTTCTTAAAAGACCCCATAAAAATGCATTTGATACAAAAGCTATTAGGGAGAAATAAAATTAGTATATTTCTCATATAGTTTCTGTTGTACTGAAGTTTTATTTTAGGACTAAATATTCTATTGTTAAATATCTCCCAGGACTTCCCTGGTGGCGCAGGGGTTAAGAATCTGCCTGCCAAGGCAGGGGACACGGGTTCGAGCCCTGGTCCGGGAAGATCCCACATGCTGTGGAGCAACTAAGCCCGTGAGCCACAACTACTGAGCCTGCGTGCCACAACTACTGAAGCCCGTGCGTCTAGAGCCCGTGCTCCGCAGCAAGAGAAGCCACCACAATGAGAAGCATGCGCACGGCAATGAAGAGCAGCCCCTGCTCGCCCCAACTAGAGAAAGCCTGCGCGTAGCAACAGAGACCCAATGTGGCCATAAATAAATAAATTGAAACAAAAAAACCTCCCAGATATTTCTTTTGTTTTTTCCCCCACTTGCTGTAGTTGTAATTTATTTATTTAAAAAGAATTTTTATTGGAGTATAGTTGATGTACAATGTTGTGCTAGTTTCAGGTGTACAGCAAAGTGAATCAGCTATACATATACATATATCCACTCTTTTTTAGATTCTTTTCCCATATAGGTCATTACAGAGTACTGAGTAGAGTTCCCTGTGCTATACAGTAGGTCCTTATTAGTTATAACATAGTAGTGTGTATATGTCCAACCCAATCTCCCAATTTATCCCTACCCTCTCCCAGATATTTCTGTTGGATTGTCTGTAGAAATGGGACTGAACCCAGATTATCAAAACCATGCTGTTCCTTTCCCAATGTTGGCCTTGTCAAACCCAGCAGTTCTTTGAAATTCTCTCCCAAATGTTAGGAGCAGCCCAGACCCAAATCCCAAAGTCTGTCTTGCAGCAAAGGGCAAAGCCAAGCCCCAAGGCTAGTGAGCTGCAAGCACGTGACTGGCACACAGCCTGGTTTTGAGGTCGGCAAGCCTCTGGAGCGCTCAAAGGCCAAGGAGGCATCTGATTGCAAAACCAAGCTGAGGACAAATGCAAGTTGCTGTGTGGTAGTTAGACGTGGTCTCTTATCTAACAAAAGGAGCTGCTGATTAAAGTGGGGTGCTAGGGCTTGCCTCACGAAAACCTGTCCCTCATAGCACTGGGCCTTGGGTGAATTTGCTCTGGGTGAACAGCAACAAACTTCTAAACAAGCACGAACATACCAAGCAGCAGCTAACAAAATGTGGCCTGTTCTGCTCCATCTTCCGCTTCTTTCCACCATTGTTGGATTATAAGGAACTCATCTAAAGCAGACCCCAGGGAGAACAGAGTTGGAGGGAACTAACTGAGTCAAATGATGCTCTGATGTGGAAAATCCCCAAGGCCTGAAGCCCTATAGACTTGGCATATCTCTTTACAGGCTCACCAACAAGCATGTCCAGGTAGAGCAGCCATGCAGCCTGATCCAAAGTCCTTATTTTCACCACCTCAATACACACACACACACACACAGAGTTGGTCGGCATCCTGAACATGCTTCTGCCCTTAGAGTCACTGAACCTTCATACAACAAGGGCCTGTCTGAACAGGAGGGACCACAGAACAAAATGGCCCCTTTTTATTGGGAGGTGAAGATAATGGAGGTACCCTCAGGGCTGATTCCCCTGTAGAAAGAAAGGCTCATTTTTCCTCTCACCATCCTCATCACTCTTTAAAACAAATCTCTTAATCTAGGAAGAACAAGTGTCAGAAGTGTCAAGATTTCTAAAAGTCAAGATTTTCATGGTAGAATTATTCCTAAAAGCAAGAACAACTCAACTCTTTCCTTTTATCATTCCTAGACACCCGGCATGGGCTGGCATGGTTCTCTGACAGCCAGGATGCAAGGTATTTAGGGGAAAAACCAGGGTGACATTTATGCCAAGCAATCGTGGTGACTTGGCTTTGAATGTCACACAGGTCGGACACCAGGATAAGCATCAAACCAAGCTTTAAAACCATTTTTTTCCTTTTAAACCTCTAGTGTGATTTGGTGTTGGGAAATGGGGTCAGACTGACATCTACCATTTCTTCACGGAAATATATAGCCTCAATATTGGCCGCACGACCTTTCCCACACTGTCTCTGAGGTCTGCTTTCAGTCCCTTGGCCAGCCTCTCTCCCAAGACTGACAAAGGCTGACTGAAAAGTTGCTTTGGTGATGTGCACAAATTCTCTGCCTGGCCCTCCCCACTCCCATGAAATGCCCAGCTCTTTAGCCACAACCTTCAAATCAATGCTCTGGAGGCAAAGGCCTCCCAAAGCCCCTTTTCTTCCCTTTCTAGTCTTTCCTTTGAGTGCCTCAGACATACCAGTGTCTGGCAGAGCAAGGGCACTAGAAGCCATAGGCTTTATTTTCCAGACCACTCTCGTCGCCAAGTCTCTTGATTTTTTTAGCAAATTTTAATCACCAGATGGAGGCACTTTAAAGTAGCTGATTAACAGTGGTATTGATTTAAGCCACACAGCAAGACTTCAGGGGGTATGAGAGGTGTCACACGAGAGCTGTCAGACTGTTGCCCCCAGGTGCCCAGCCCCTTCAAAGAATGCTACCAAGAGGAGAGAAGCATCACCTACCCAGAAGGCCCCAGCTTTTCTTTGGATTCTACAAATTCTTGACCCATCTTCATTTTCTCCCACTCTTCCTTACGTGTCTTGATTTTACGTGGGTTTACATTTCCTCGATTTGGATTATCCTTCTTCTCTTTCTACAATGAAAAGAAACAGAAAAGCCTTAATAAACATTTCCCAAAGTTCTTCATTAAAATTCCACCCAGCTTCATGGATATATACCCAAGAGAAGATTTGCCTAGACAACATACAGTAACTATAGAATTTACAGAATTGCTGGGTTTAGAGTGACCTAGAGGTCATCTAATCCAAACCACCTCCTGGGCTCAAACACATTTCCTCAATCCCATACTCAAACACCTCTACCCACTACCTCTTTGGGTAATTCATTCATGTTTTTCAGCAGCTCCAATTGTTAGGCAGTTAGTAAACAGCTATTTATTATTTGTTATGCCGCAAAGGTCAGTCAAGAGAGAAGAGAAATAATGATAGCGGTAGATATCTGGGACAGATATAAGGAAATAGTTAAAGAACAAACCAAAACAACCAATGAAGAATTCTTCAGCTTGTGCAGCTGCACTAGCCCCTGGTGCTCTCTTGGGCCTCCCGGCAGCCATGCTAATGGGATTGTGAGGTTGCAACTGGTAGGTCATATGCTTACACACATCACTGGCAGCCTAAGGGGAGGGGAGCATCTACCAAAACCAGGCCTATGCCCCCACCACTGCCTCACCCAACCAGTAGTCAAGGTGTTAAACCGCTCCTGTTGCAAATCAAACACTGTAGAGCCTTGTGCTGATCTCTGAGAAATGAGCTGCAAAACTGGCAGGGAAGGGAACTAGCCTAGCTTGAGTGTCCAGCAGAGTCAGGTGCAAATTGCAAGAGAAATAAATGGTGAATAGAAAAGTCAATTTCTAAAACTCAGCCTGAATATACTCAATTGTTAATAGCACCGGGAGGAACAAACACATTTTTGGTGTGATTTATACTTTCATCTTGGTTGTGCTTGGAGTGGACACATTTTTTTTTAAGAGTCTCACCTGACATCCACGCAAGCAGCCACTCGGAATGATTACTTAACATAAGACTGGCTTCCTTTTTATCCCCCCTCCACAGTCGTGCCTACTGATGTGTAGAACAGAGGCCCCTTTCCCCTCACCCTATGCTTTCTCTTCTCTTTCATGATATCCTTGGTGTCCTGCAGCATCTTCTCCTTCCAAAGATCAAAGAAGTACGAAGGGTCTGTGTAGAATTTGAGTGCCTCTTTCCCATCGTCCCTTGGACAGAAATGAAGACAAGTAGCTGTCAGTAGACAGATGAGCTCCCAACCAAATCCAATATTCCAAACACCTACCAGTTAGCAGTTTTTACACTGAGGAATCAAGAAGTCATTCAAATCGACTGCATATTTCCTCTCCCATACCAGCGTTCCAAAGCCCCTGAATGGCACGGCACCTCTTTACTTATCTGGCTTTTTAAGAACCTTAGCCTTACTTTCAATTCCTGGTAGAGGAATTTGCATGGTCAGGGCAAGAATGGGCTATAGCAGCAGGGATCCTGATTATGGCTAATGATCTCCATGGCCGCAGACACCTCCCTGAGGACATTCTGATATCTTGGCACATTAGATGGGATTTCTGTCACTGGTTCCCCTACCACCATCAATTGCCCAGGTCTCTGTAGGAAGCATTAGTGGCTTTCTACCCACCCAAAACCTGTGCACACATGTGCAGGTTCACATGTGTACATATGTATGCACATACACACATGAATGTGTATATGTGTGCAGCTGTTATTCTTCTGTAAATACAGACAACCACAGCATTCCACCTACTTGCTTCCTTCCGGAAGAGCTCAGCATCCACCCCCACCCCCCAGCCACAAGGGGGCCCCAGTGAGAAAAGATGGCCAGCTGTTTTATGACCACAAGATTTCATTAGCATCTCTTAGTGGCTGTGAAAGAGGTAGAGTGAGCTACTGAGTGTCGATGTAGAGGCATCTACCAGACTCAATGACCCTGGCTGGAATCCTGCACTTTGGCATGGCTGAGTCTCTCCCATTCTCCAGAAAGCATGCACTTAGGGGTGGATATTTATTTTAACACTACTCTGAACTAAAAAGAACTGGAAAGGTAATTCTTTCCTAACCTCCAAGCCTATCACAACACACAGAAACCATTTCCTAATCATGCACTAATGATTTTTATATTAAATCTTGTTCTAAGTTAGCCATACCACCACTCTTTTCTGTTAGGCTAAATCCAGAAAACTGAGAGGAGAATGTTAAAAAGGAAAATACCCTACATTAACTGAAAAATAAACTTGTCTTACCATAGTCCCTTCAGTATTATCAGGTGTGTAGTCTTTTCCTGCCCTACAACCCCTCTGCCCAGATCCAACTAGGCTAAATGATGCAGGCTAGAGAGTCAAATCTACGCCCTGCTATGTTAGCTGGCCCCTTTGAGAGCCAAGGGGCAAACGTAATTTCACACAGTAATAATAATAGGATAGATGCCATGTACTTCCTCTGTATCTGTGTGAGAAGCGACCATGCTCCTATTCTGGCTCTGTGGATCAGGTGGGCGTCCTTGAATTTCACACACATATTCTACTTTGCAGTACACCCATGTCTCACAGAAGACATCTGCCTCCAGCTATCTGTAATTACTTTTACCTGTTCCAAAGATATTTATGGATGCGAGCAAGATAAATATTCGCTTTCTGCCCCTGCTTGGAAATTTTTTGCACGATAACACTAGAGACTACTAGAGGGGAGGGGCTTTAAGTTGTCTATAAGACTACCTTTTTCAAGTCCAGCCACAGCACTGTAGGTCCTTTCAGAGGGGAATGATGAAAGGATGTTCAAAACGAAGTGAACGATGCTCATTTGGAAGAATGCCAATTACTCCTTAAGCTCTGGAAGGACCCTCAGGGCCCAGAGCAGCCAGTCCACAAGGCTGGCCCCACTAACACGCCCAAACATCTGGTAATCTAGTGGTTTCAGAGTAAGTGGGAGCCTTGCTAGAATGTTGCCCCTGGGATGCATGCTATAGGACTGCCTTGTAACAAAGTCCTTTTGGTTCTATAATAACTAAATTCCTTGGATGGAATCCAAGATGGACCTGGCTTGTACCAAAGTAAACTCTGCAGCATGCAATGCTATAGCAAACTTTCAATATATATTATATTCACTATGAGTTTAAGAAACCAAACAATAATAAGTGGCAACTGTTTATATGGTAAACGTTAGCTTCTGCTGCCACAAGCAACTCTGGGGTAGTAGTATGCTTTTTGATACAATCCTCTGATGTAAACAACATCTTTAAATAAAAAGACAATCTAGTGTTGTTAACCACAGGCTGAAAAAGGTAGAAGCTAGCCAGGTTACCTGTAAGGGGTCAGATTGTTGAGAGGTGGAGGAGTATCACAGGTGTTGTATGTTTCCAAGACAGGTATGGGGAGAGAGTTTCTGTCAAAAAGCTTCTGGTCTTGAACGGTAGAGCTTCTGAAGGCCTTTCGGGTGTTGATTCCTTGTAGTGACACTGAAAGAAGATGGAAGGCATTAGAAAATGGATGACAGGCTATTTGAGCAAACACTGAGTCACACCAGTCGGAGAGGCCTCAGCTGCTGCATTTCTTGGCTACGGCTGTCTGCAGCCAGGTTTTTTTTTTTTTCCTCCCCCTCTGGGGAAGCCCCACAAGGCTGTCAGCAGCCCAGCCATTTCATGACTGAACAAAATGAGGCAACACAAAGGTTTACTATGTGGCCAGATCTAGCAGGCCCCTCCTTAGGAGGAATGAATCTTCCAAGTACTTTTATGGTAGCAAAATACGACTGGGGGGAAGGGGAATTTGAGAAAGAGGGGATTGGGGGAATGGGAGAAAGGGAGTGTGAGGAGGTGTGGTAGAGATTAAAAGGTTTCTTTACATCACCCAGGCTTGTGTCGTTTCAAAGCAGAACTCCATAGGTCTCTGTGATTTCTCCCCTCACTTTTTTATAAATCAGGAAAAAAAAAATCCTAAGCAACTGCTCAGCAGAGCCTGCAAATGCTGAGCTCAGCTTCCTTACCTTCTTCTTCCTTGGGATCCAGCTGAGTGACTTTAACTTGTAGGCGGTCGACCCTCTCAGCAAGGGAGCTTACTCGAGAGGCAAAAGTATTTGCCTGAGTGAAGAGCTCTCCAAAAATGTCCTCGGCATATTTACCTGAGAGAGCAAAGAAACCAAGTCACTAGTGCCTAAAAGTGACATACATGGTCAGAAAAACTGGCTACTAAAGACTGTATTTCCCACCTCCCAAACACACCCACCCACCCCTCTAAGATGGTTCAGGCTACGTGCAGAGCTTGCTCCTGGAGACAGAGACATACCCTCCAGAGCCTGGGCAGCCTGCATGTGCTCTATAACTAACAGAGTCTTCTTGGCAAAATGAACTGACATGGAACTCAAAACAGGATGAATAAAATCAAAAGGTGTTATCCAAAAAACTAATCCTAGAAGAGTGGAGAGTATGTCTATACATTTGCCTATAGCCCTTAGCCCTTTGCTGCTCTGTAAAAGCACCTTGTAAAAGTGCTTCTGGAAAACAGATTGGGAGTTAGAAGGACCTTCTATGTGTTTACAATTAACATGAAAAGTAAGAAATCACATCCTTAGTGGAGCCCCAAAAGTACGCTGAACAACCATGATGAGATGTGGTATCTTTGAGGGGCCCTGAACTTACTAACAACTCATAATAGAGACATAACTTCTTCTAAGAGGTGAAAAGGTTATTTTATGTTTTATGACCTACAACTTTGAAAGTCTTTGCTTTAGGTTATAATCCTTCAAATCTACATCTCAGGGAACAAGTGGAAAGCTGAAACATTCAAGCTCTCCCTGAAAAACAACATACCAGTGGTCTCATTCCACAACGTCTTGTTTTTTAGAAAAAGAAAAGAGTTCCGTACTTTCAACCCTGGAATGCAAGGAGAATTTGCAGCCAAAGAAACATAAAAGCAATCTGACACTACCTCCATATTGTCATTCCAAGCCACAAAGCACATTCTTGCTAGAATGAAAAGTGGTGCATACGAATAAATACACCATCTGAGTTTGTTACTTGCAAGGTGAAGGCAGGCATAAGTTACTGTGCCCAACCAAAAGATCATTTCTTTGAGAACTATTTAAAGTAGGCTCTTACTTCAGTTTCTAAACTACATTTATTCTTAGTCCATACTTGAGGGGAAAAAATTAGATCAAAAGGCCAAAACTGCACCTTCAGGGTGAAATGCAGCTCACTCAATGTAACCTGGAAGGTAAGGATAAGACCAATCAACAGCATATTTTGAATTGCTGGTAAACTTAGTCAATAAAGAGTTTCTAATCAAGGAAGAAGCAAGTCTTTGCATACTGAATGGTTCTGTGATCTAAACAACCATGGGAAGCTCCTGAGCTCAAAGGACTGAAATTGGCTAACAAGCTGCACTTCTACAGGGCAGGTTGAGAATCCAATCTGATCCCTGATAATATGGCTAAGTCGTATAAGAACCATACTGTACTGACTCACAGATATAGAGAACAAACTAGGGGTTACCAGTGGGGAGAGGGAAGGGGGGAGGGGGGCAAGACAGGGTAGGGGATTAAGAGGTACAAACTACTGTGTATAAAATAAACAGGCTACAAGGATACATTGTACAGCATAGAGAATAGAGCCAATATTTTATAATAACTATAACTGGAGAATAACCTTTAAAAATTTTGAACCACTATGTTGTACACCTGACACTTACATAATATTGTAAATCAACCATATCTCAAAAAAAAAAAAAACCCCAAACCAAAAACCATACTGTATCATGCTTGCCTAGGTAACGAATAACTGTGATCAGAAGACTATATAACAGAGAAACACACATTAAGCATAGAAAATAAACCAGGCTCAAAAATATCTGTTAACCATCCAGATGTTCTGGAGGAAAAGAAACCCCAAGTCAATTTACCCTTAGGTCACCGCGAGAGTACGCAGGATTTCCTGCTCCTCAATGAAGGAAGCAGTGATAGTGGGAGTAGAAATCAGTGTGGCACAATGGTTTAAGATGAAATCATACAAAGAACCCCACCATATAAAAATGGTAACATTGAGAATGCTATTTGAAGGGGGAGTGAGGTGGAGTGAAGGCTTCCCCACTGTCATGTTATGTCATGTCAGGCCCTAGGTATACTTAGAACTGCAAGATGATACATGGAAGAAGCAGTAGACTTCAAACCAGAAAGTCTGAATTTAAGTCTCAGTTCTTTCTACCTACACCTGTGTACTTTTCAGCAAGTCAAATTCTCCCAGCCTCAGTTTCCTCATCTATGAAATGGGGACAACTATATCTATCTCACCAAGTTGTCACAGGATTAAACAAGCCAAAAATGTAAACTCTTTTTCTAAATTAATTAATTTATTTATTTTTGGCTGTGTTGGGTCTTCGTTGCTGCACGCAGGTTTTCTCTAGTTGCGGCAAGTGGGGGCTATTCTTCGTTGCAGTGCAGTGCACGGGCCTCTACATTGCGGTGGATTCTCTTGTTGCAGAGCACAGGCTCCAGGCACACAGGCTTCAGTAGTTGTGGCTCGTGGGTTCTATAGTGCAGGCTCAGTAGTTGTGGTGCACAGGCTTAGTTGCTCCGTGGCATGTGGGATCTTCCCGGACCGGGGCTCGAACCTGTGTCCCCTGCCCTGGCAGGCGGATTCTTAACCACTGCGCCACCAGGGAAGTCCCTGTAAATTGTTGTAATGAGACTCCTCCTTATATTGCTCAACCATATCAGATGACTTGTTTTTTTTTTGGCCGCGTTGGGTCTTCATTTGCTGCACGCGGCCTTTCTCTAGTTGCAGTGAGCAGGTGGGCTACTCTTCGTTGCGGTGCACGGGCTTCTCATTGTGGTGGCTTCTCTTGTTGCAGAGCACGGGCTCTAGGCATGCGGGCTTCAGTAACTGTGGCACACGGGCTCAGTAGTTGTGGCTTGCAGTCTCTAGAGTGCAGGCTCAGTAGTTGTGGTGCACGGCCTTAGCTGCTCTGTGGAATGTGGGATCTTCCCGGACCAGGGATTGAACCCACATTCCCTGCATCGGCAGGCGATAATTTCACTTATTAATTAATTAGTAATTAATAATTTCACTTATTCAGATTACCAAGATAGATCCACTATCACATCAGGACATTCATAATAGACATCTACCCCATTTTGCAAGATTCCAGAAGCAGTCTTCAACTTTTTTTTTTTCTCTTAGCAGTAGTTTTTCAAATGAAATCTTATGTGGAAATGGAACAAGTAAAACTGACTTTTAAAAATATGAAGCTGCTCGTTTGAATTTGAGTGGGAGTCTTGGAGCCCCCCAATGGCATGGACCCACTGTACTCAGAAAACCCAATATCATAACATATCTTTTAAAATTTTATTTATTTATTTTATTTGGCTGCGCTGGGTCTTGTGGCATGCGGGATCTTTTTTTAGTTGTGGCATGTGGAATCTTTAGTTGCAACATGTGGGATCTAGTTCCCTGACCAGGGATAGAACCTGGGCCCCCTGCCTTGGGAGTGTGGAGTCTTAGCCACTGGACCACCAGGGAAGTCCCATAACAAATCTTAATGACCCAAGAAGGGGTTCCCTTTTCCTAGGTGGTCAGGATACTGATTCAGAAGTGCTGGCTGGCTGGCTGTGCCCACATTTCCTAAGATACGGCAACCTAATATGTGAAATGCCAATCTCACTGCACTGAGGGAAAATGAGAATCCTGGATATGCTATCAGGGAGCAATTCATGGCTGTGAAATCTTAGTTTTGTGCTTTATTCATTCCATAATCAGACTTTCCCTACTAGACCAAGCACTTCCGGCTAGAATATAATACATGAGGCCAAGATCATGAGCCTGAAGCACATATGAGCCCATTCCTGCACCCCTCTCTGCTAGATGAAATCCTAGTCATCTTTCAAGGCTCGATTCAAATGTAACCTCTTCTGTGAAGCTTTCCTTGACTCTCCCTATTCCCGTTATGTTCCCATTCCCCATAGGAAATACTCCTTCCTTCCCTGTATTCTCTGTGCACCAACAGCATGGAAGCATGGAAAGAGTACATGCATGAATCATTCAACAAGTATTTACTGAGCTCCTACTGGGTGCCAGGTACTATACAAGATAGACACTGGGGTTCAAGGACTAACAACACATGATTTCTGCCTCCAAAGAACTTTCAATTTAATATAGGAGATAAATTTCAATATAATGTGGCGGGTAATAATACAGGCATGTAATAGGATCTCAGAGGGGTACTCAGTCCAACCTGGAGGAGGAGATCCCTGAGCTGGGTGGGCCTTGAAGATCAGCTACAAGGATGGCAAGGGCTCTCCAGGCAGTGGGAACAACAAAGCCACCACGTCGAAGTACGAGAGAATATGGTCTGTCTCAGAAGCTACAAGTAGTTGGTAATTCAGTTTTTCTTCCATCTTTTTTTCCCTTTTTAATTTTAAAAGAATCCCTTAAAAAGACTGTAAAATGGGAGAAGACAGATTACAGAAAATGAGGCTGAAAAGAAAGGCAGGTCTTAAAGTCTTGAATGCCAGGCCAAGGAACTTAAATAATTCCATAGTGAGGAAGAGCAGAGATAAATACATAGCTAACATTTATACTCTTATTTTAAAAACACTTTTTAAACTGCAAAAGTTAACACAGACTTAACTTTTAAAAATTCAAACAATTCAGAATTATAAAAGTAAAAAGTAAGATTTTAGTTTTGGGCAAACCACTCTGGCAAGAGTATAGGTTTAAGATTTATAAGATTTTATACAATTTTTAGGTTTATAGATTTAAGGGGGTTGATCAGAGAAAGAGAGGCCAGAGGGAGGCTAGGACAACAGTTTAGGTGAGAGTTAAAGTCGGTCTAAACCAGGGCAGTGTTGGTAGAGACAGAGAGACAGGAGACAGAACTGAGAAATTCTTAGGAAGTCTGACTTTGCCTCTGACTGCTGTGTCTGCAGGCAAGTTACCTTACTTTTCTGAGCCTTCATTTCTTCATCTGAAAAATGGCAATGCCAACATCTAACGTCATAGGATTATTAAAAGGATTAAACGAGATAATCTATGTGAAGATCCTATTAAAACCCGGCTTAAAGTAGGCAATCAACAAACGTGAGTTCCCTTCTCATCCTCTCCCCATTCTCCCCTTAAGAATTATTTATTTCTTTCTCCTCTGGTAGAGTATGAGCTCCTGGAAGGCAGAGACCATTTCTTACTATTGCTGTATCCTCTCAGCATCTGGCACATAAAATATGTTCAATACATGTTTACTGGATGAATAAAGGGTCAGCTAGCTCTACAACCTGAGGAAATCTTGTTTCCACAGGCACAAGCCAACCCTGGCCCTCAGATCAACTTCCTCAAGATAGGAATGCTCTGATCACAAGTGGGAGAGTGAGCAATGGCATCCAGCAACACTACCCTGGAAAAACACCTGAGAGAGCATAACTCCTGCTGAGTGAGAATAAGAAGTATCATTAGCTAGATGTCCTTTGTCCTATAGAGGAGGAACCAGTGTGTGACTGACTTCCACCCATTTGGCTTTCTCAGGGTGACAGAAGCAGAAATGATGCTTTTAAGAAGCAGTGAGGCTCTCTGCAGCCTTCATGTGCTTCCTTGTCAGCCATACTGCTGTTGCACTGCTGTCAATGTTCCTTTGTGTAAGACAGACACTGGCGGAGTTTCATTTCTTTCTTGACGCCCCATCCAGGTTTCCCTAAGCCCTGGATCAACTGAGATGGCCTCTGAGCTAGGTGATGGCTTAGGAATCTCAGACCCCATACATCATATGGTCACAGACCTCTGTCTCCTCAGGCACCTATTTTCAAGGCAGGGCCTATTACTATCTGAGGGGGGATGCAGGCTTTCTTGATATTCCACTGTTTTCACTAAGGGCAGTGATGCGATAGGAGAGGTGAATGTCTGAAATAATTCACACCAAGATGCTTTTGCTAAGGAAGATCACTAAAATGGCATTTTGACAGAGGTTCTTATGGGAGCTAGAATGGCACTAGACAAATGCAGAGCCTATCCAAGCATCTGCCCTTCCCATATCTCGGCTCCAAGCAAACAAAGTCATCTTAATTCAGAAAGAAATCCAAACCCATGCATGTACCCCACCCAAGGCAGTCTTATTCATTCTTATCAATTAAAAAAAAAAATTACAGTTGAGCTGGCTTTCCCTCAGCTCCAAAACAGACTGGGTTAACCCCCATCTTCCTCCTAGAGAAGAATGGCTCCAGCTCCAATTTGTGTCACTGTGTTCACACAGCTTGCAAAACTCCCAATACCCCAGAGACTACAGAAGTAATTTGTACCCTGAACTTGGACCTGGGGGCTTGCAGCACAATAAAATGTGTACCAAGGCAGACAAGTCAGCCAGAATCTCTCAATGCATGTTTGCTTTACTTCTCTTTGGGAAGAAAAGGGTGGGGGGGGGTGTTGGGTAGATAAAGACTATTGGCACATTTGAGGCTTCAACAAAGTCAGGCTACATCGAATAGCTCTGTGCAATTACAGGCACATTCCCCAACCCAAGATACTGCTCTGTGAACCTCCCACTTTACACACAGAGAATTCTGCTCTGTCATTCCATCTGCAGTTTCTGCTGCAGCCCTTCCTGCCACCCTTCCCACAGATTTCTTTTGAAGCAGGTGGAGGGGGAGGGGGAGGGAACCTAGAGGGTGGTGGTAGATGAAGAAAGGGTTGAGGGGAAGAATCTGTACCAAAAAGGAGCCTCTCTTTGGGGAGGGGGTGGGAGTGGGATAAATTTTCGCACTACCTAGGGAAGGCAGATGGGGGAGAAATAGGAACACGGAGGAGAAGGAAACAAAATAAAGAGCACCAACGACCCCTGAGGGCAAAGCACAGGCTCTCTGCGGCACTCACTCAGGCTGCCCAGCTGTCGGATGACATTTGCCAGGGTGATGTTGGTCATGCATTCCAGCTCGCTTCTAACGCTAGGCAACGTCTGACGGCACAGGTGCCTTGGCTCGATGTTCCTCGTTACTAACGGCATGGTGGACCTGCTTCAGGCAACGTTCTGAATGATGAAAAACAACCTAAAAAAGAAATAACAGGAAAAGTATTACTCAACCACAAATTCCAGGCACACCAGGGCTGTGAGTCTTTTTTCCTTTTGTTTTGCTCTGATCTGAACAGCTTTAAAAATTTTCTATCTTTTTTCTGTTTTAAGCCCTCGCTTACCCCTACCACCCCTTTTAAAGGTTTGCCATTAGAGGCTTGCTGGATAAGTTTAGAAATTCTGAACTGGTGACTGCTGACTGAGGGTACACAGGCAGCATAAAAACCTAAAAACCTTAAAATAACAACTATGCTCCAACTAACAAGAGTCTCCAGAGGCAGGGACACATGGTAAGAAAACAGCCCATTCAGCAAGTCCTGGATGGTATAGATCTTAACCTTGGGGGGTCCACAACCAGAACAGATCAGATTCCAGATAATCAATTATAAGAATCAAAAAAGAGCTTTTGTCATCTGACAGTCTCCACAATGAAATTAAGTTGCCAATAATGATTCTGCTGATCTGCAACAGGACATAACTTTTCCAGTCCTTCCCTGATGGAGGACTGTTAATGTACAGCTAAATACTGCCAGTATCTATTAACACTACCAAAGTTTAGTCTGTAAATTGACAGAATGAAAGAATATCAAGGAAAATTTTACACGTTCAATATATCAAACATGATGCCAAGCACCCTGCGCTGTAAGATTCCCTAGTCCTTTCTCTTCTACCCACAGCTCCCTTTCTCTCTCCCATCCGGTTCAACACACCTGGGCCAAAAGGCTCTTGAAACAGCAGGAAGTGGAGCAGATCCGGAAACCTTCCAGTTACTGTTTCTTATCCTGTCGGCTGAGCCCCTTTCCCTAGGAAATCCCCCAGCACTTTAGGTTCATGCTGAGCTATTGTTTTAGAGTTAGATTACCAAATTCCTAGCTCTACAAGGACAGGAGGAGGTTTTTTATCCAACAAAATGGATATGACTACAGCCAAGGCACATCGGGCTGGAACTGTTTCCCTATCTTGTGAAACTAAAGAAATTTAAAACAGCCTAATGGTTTTTGTGCTAGGGAAAATGGCAAATTAAATGGTAAAGCATAAAGGTAACATACCCAAGTCCCCAAGGTTGCAAACTCCTCTTTAAAAAAAAAAAACAAAAACCCACAGAGGTTTACTTACATCAAATCTCAAAACACCAGCTCATCACCAAAAAAGTTGATTGTGAATACGAAATGCTTAAATCAAGCTCAACATCATAGATCTTAAAAGTGAACCAACATATTGTCTGACCAAAAGAAAAAAAAAAAGCCCTTCAGGCTCAAAGAGGGAGTAGAACCCTTTGGAACAGACTGCTCCTTGTTATGGACATTCTGATCTGCTAAGAGTAAAAATAAAACAGGAAGCCAGTAGCTTGGGAAACAAGATTTCCTGTCACCAACAGCAACAGCCTAAGAACCAAGAGAATCAGCTGTTTGCTCATAACTTAGAACCTCCCTTTAATAGTCACTGTGTGGCAGCTGTTCCTATCTTTGGGGTGCAGAGGTGTTTCCTGAATGTTTGTCTACTGTCTAAGGAAATAATTTTCATTCTGTTCCTCAGCTAAGTTCCCCTTTGACTAAACAGGTTTTCTAATCCAAACTCTGGACTTTCCCTCCCAGTCTACCTCTTCTCCTCTTTTACATAATCTAAAGGGTACTGGGTACTAACATGCAAGCTTTATTAACTCATACTGAAAAGAGAGTTTAGAACAGCAAAGGAGGCAAGGTGTTACAAATAAAAGAACCTCACAGGACTCTGCATCCTCTGGATGCCCTTAGACTCCCAAACTTCAAGCTTTTAGGAAGAACCAGAAATTCAGGGGTACAGCCAGAGATGAGTGAAAATAGCCACTATGGCTCCCTCCATTAGCAATTATTTCAGAACTTGTTCTAGCTTCTTAGAGGAGCTACAGGAGCCAGATCCCCTTGAAATTCTGCGCTGAATGGCCACTGACAGGGCATTCCAGACATTCTCTTTGGACACCTAATGGAAACTGGATTCCAGATGGCTAGGTAAATGTCAGATTAGGGGTGGAGCTGGGGAAGCCACTCTGACACCTTGGTACTTTAGCATTTATGCTTTCCTAAGTACCTTGGGTAAGTAGACACAAATGGAGTCAACTCTATGTTTTCTGGGGTGGAGGAACCAAGTTTTCAATAGCAAGATAGCTACCTCTTGCCAAAAGAAGCCAGCTCCCACAACCAGCTAGAGTACTCAAGAAATTACAATATGTCAATATCTATCAAGACAAAACAATTAGAAAAGTGAATCTGCTACTAAAAAAAAAGTAATTTTATATGTTTCAGAGCCACCAGAGAAAGACAAGATTCCCTATTATATGGAATTACCTGCATCACTGCTCATTTTTCTTTTGGATAATCAAGGTTAGTTGTATTATGCCAAAGAAGTATGGAATTACGCATGATCTGAACCACAATACTAATCTGACCAAGGGAAAAAAAACCCTCTATTCCAGTGAAGACAAACTTAGAAATGGGGCAAAGACTTCCAAGGCTCTTGACTCAACTCAGCTTCAAGTTGTGGAGTTGAGACATACCTCCCTTAGTGCCCTGAGTCTTGACACCTTACTAGCTGTGTTATCTTGGGCAATTTTCCTAGAGACATTAAATAATGTAACATGTATAAAATGTCCACTACAGGGCTAAGAAAAAAGGTAGTTATTTTTAGTTCCACGGAGCTCAGGCAAATCCTCCTGTAAAATCAATTCTATTCATTGACAAATATTTTAAAACACTTTTAACAATGGACATATTATGTAGTAGAATACAATAGTCACATAAATTTAAAGATGAAACCCTAGGGTCTTCCCTGGTGGCGCAGTGGTTAAGAATCCGACTGCCAATGCCGGGGACACGGGTTCAAGCCCTTGTCCGGGAAGATCCCACATGCCGTGGAGCAACTACGCCCGTGCGCCACAACTACTGAGCCTGCGCTCTAGAGCCCGCGAGCCACAACTACTGAAGCCTGAGCACCTAGAGCCTGTGCTCTGCAACAAAAGAAGCCACCACAATGAGAAGCCCGTGCACCGCAAGGAAGGGTAGCCCCCGCTCGCCACAACTAGAGAAAGCCCGCATGCAGCAACAAAGACCCAAAGCAGCCAAAAATAAATAAATTAAATAAATTTATAATAAATAAATAAATGTGTGTGTGTATATATATATATATATTTTTAATAATAATAAAGTTGAAACCCTAGACTTCAATGAAATTTGTGGTTTTTTTCTGGAGATTGTTCCCAGCCATGCTTCTGGACCTCTTGAAGAACATACATTCTCTCTCTCTATTCTTTTACACTGGGTTCCTCATCTGAACCACAGAACAAAGAAAAGAATTTGAATGACTATTTCCTCAATTCTCTTCAAGAGTGTAAGCAACTAGGACCATTTCAGATGCACTGGTAAAAAGTTAATACATTACATACAATGGATGCCTAATAGCATTAGGGTTTAATTTTCTTATGGGAATGCAGTTGAGAAAAGCTTATCTATCATCAGTAGTCATTTAGTGGAAAATGTGTGGAGCACTGGGTGTTGACGAACCACTAAATTAAGGAAGTGACATGGGCAAATCTGCATTTTTAGATAAATCATTCTAACAGAAATTGGAAGCTGTATTTGGGCAGGAGAAGACTGGAGGTAAGAAGACCAGTTGGGAAACTCTTCCCAGGCTGAGAAGGAGACAATAGAAATGGAGAGACCCACCACAGCTAGCAAATATGAACTGAGGAACCATAGACAGGCTGCAGGGGTGAGTCCAACACTTCAGCCCTATCTGTAGCTCTCTCCTGATAGCTTTGTACAGTTATACTCACAAAGTGATAAAATGTATGTTTCTTTATTACACGTATTATGAGGGAGTTCCCTGGTGGCCTAGTGGTTAGGATTTGGCACTGTCACTGCTGTGGCCTGGTATCGGTCCCTGGCGGGGGAACTGAGGTCCTGATTCTAATAAAAAATTAAAAAAAAATAAAAGTATTATGAAAAGAGCTAAATGATAGTGCCAGTAATGAAAAGAAAGTGAAGAAAACCAAAAAAGTAGTCGTTCTTGGCTGGAAAAAGAAGTTTGGACACATGAAAGTGGAATGCCCTGTCTTTATAGAATCAGTAAAGTTCTTTTTCAGTTATACTTTATTTTGATTAGGGAAATTATATGCTACAGAGATATTTGCTAACTTGGGAGTCTGAGAAGGTCTTACCTTGGGGGATGTTACATAGGAGAGGAATTAAATTAGAACCACTGAGAAGATAAAAGTTACAGGGAAGTAGATTTCAATTAAGTTAGTTCCTTTTAATTAGAGCTGTCCTATATTAGAATGGGTTCTCTTCAGAAGTTATAAGTTCCCCAGTATCATCCTCTGGATACCAGCTATTGGGCATGTTGGGGGAGAGATTCCTAGACTGTAAGAAGATGATGTTGAGAGGTCAGACTGGATGACTTCTACAATGCCTGTTAAATCAAAGATGATATAATTCTCACTCTGGGCTTCAGTTTCCTCATCTGCAAAATAAAGAGACTGAGCTAGATGATCTTTAAGAAGTTCTAAAATTCCTGGATTTGCTTCTACCTAAGCTGCCATAACCTCTTCACTTGGCCAACAGCCACTTGCATTCTGAACACAAGGCCAGAGGGAGGTCTAGCGACTGTAGAGAAGGGCGGATCATGACCATGAATCAAACCCTTTGCCAGATCTAGATTCATCTAGTTACCAGGAGGGCTAGGATCCAGAATGGTAAAAAGAACAATCCAGACAAAGCCCTGGGGTTAAGTTATTTACACTCTGGGAACCTCCCAAGCCAATCTGGGAGTTGGCTACCCAAAGAAGTCCAAAGGAAAAACTGGCTTTGCATCAGTTCCAGACATCCAGCCAGACTCAGCAGCAACCCCCATCTTTACCCCTGGCTATTTTCAGCCTAAGAAACTTGAGAATGAGTCTGAGAATAAATAAAAGACTTCAGACATCCCCTCCTAGCTATGGCCTGGAGTACATTGACCAGTCTAGACTGCCAGTACCATTATGGGATTCATGCTTTGAACTGGAAACTGGATGAGGTGTTCTTTGAGGTCCCTTCACAACAGTAAGATTCTACAAGTCTTTATATTTGAAGTTATCATGAAATATTTATATATCACATTTGGTCAGTGCAAAGGCAAAAGGAGACTTTGACATGTACCCTACACTCTGAACTCTCAATTCTGTTCCCAACAGCCTGTAGCAGGAGTGGGGTGAAGTAGGTGAGAGGTAGGGATTGGGAGGGTGGAAGAAGATAATAAAGGAAGGCTGCATGTGAGAGGGAGGATGCACTCATCTGTACCCTACACTCTGAATTCTTATTATTACCAGGACAGAAAACAGATGACTACTCATTCTGGCAATGATATGTACTACTAGCTATTTATTATAAATAAATAAACAACGCTTCATTTAGAGCCACGGTCACTGATAACACCTGCAGATTTCTATGGCCACATCCAAAAGCAAGTATATCTGAGCTACAGCAAAAACCGTAACAACAGAAATGCTTCTCAAGGCAGTTCCTCTTTGAAACATACCCCCAAAATGCTGATCAGCAGTAGCAGGGGATGAGAACATGTGGGGATATTGTATGTGTGGCAATTAGGACTTCTGCTTTCACTTCAGCATTTCCCACTGTTCTATAGTTAACAGCACTTTGGATGGGGGCATATGAGAAGAGCTTTGCTTTGTAGGCCAGTTTCCTCTTTCAAGAAATAAATTTCTTTATGTTAAAGAATGTATATTTCACAGCGGTTCAAGAATCTCAACTGAAAGTCAAATAATCATTTGACTTCAAAATAATACACAACACACAGGTTTACTGTAATCTAAGTCTGTCTGTTAAAATGTTTAAGAAGTATGAATTTACTGTTGCATATAGCAGTCCTCACTATCATGCAACAATCACGAGGAATGCCTCATTATAGACTAAAGCATCTACCCACTTCCTATTGAAATACAGGGTGGGGCTAAACCTACAAATATAACCAGACTCTCTCCAAACATAAGAAGTTACTGACAAATCAGTTTAGGTCACTAGAGTAATGTTCAAAAGAGCTAGCAAGACAAATGGAACTCCTAGGGTGGACAAAGAAACTATGTGACTGGGAGAACCAAGAAAAAAAGCTTACTTGTGATCTAAAACCAGGAGAAATTTCCAATTTCATAAAGGAATGACACCAGCTATGGACCTACATTCAATAAGTGTAAAGCTCCTTCTTGTCCTGATTTGGTTTTGGGAAAGCAGCCCAGGGAAACAGGACTTCCAAACTACTGTATCTTACTCCTTGAACACACTGTATACCAAGGACCATTCACATCTGGTAATTCCATAGCTTTCTATTATCTTTTGGGAGCAATACCACCTTTTGTTCTTACTTTTATTACTCTTCAGGCTCTAACCATAGCTTTGCTCTTAAAGCTAAAATTGGGGGATAACTTTTACTTCAAAATTAGTTTCTTCTAGTATCAACTATTCCATAGAAAACTGCCTTTTATTTTTAAATTTATTTATTTATTTTTGGCTGCGTTGGGTCTTCATTGCTGCGCGTGGGCTTTCTCTAGTTGTAGCGAGTGGGGCTACTCTCCATTGCGGTGCGCAGGCTTCTCATTGCCATGGCTTCTCTTGTTGCGGAGCACAGTCTCTACGCGCGCCGGCTTCAGTAGCTGTGGCACGCAGGCTCAGTAGTCGTGGTGCACGGGGTTTGTTGCTCCGCGGCATGTGGGATCTTCCCGGACCAGGGCTTGAACCCGTCTCCCCGGCATTGGCAGGTGGATTCTTAATCACTGCGCCACCAGCGAAGCCCGAAAACTGCCTTTTAAATGGCCAAAATTAGGCTCTCTTTTTAGTAGAATCCGTCTGGTTGTCCAAAAGAAAATACACTAAAACTGTGAGTTGGAAACCTGGATTCTAGTTCTTAGTCTAATGATGATTAGCAATTGGGGAAAAACTTTCAATTCATCTTTCTAGTTCGGCTGTGAGCTGCACTAAAAAAAATGCTTGAGAGGTGCCATACGAAACTGAGATTTTGTTTGCAAAGTATTCTGCGCCCCAAAGAAACGATTTATTAACGTAAAGTATTTCCTAGATCTCCACCTTTGCCCAAGTTCCCTGTTCTAAGACCCCAATTACACAGAGTCTACAATGTTATCACTGATAACTTGCAGTAACAGACACAAAGTTCATTTTACTTTCCCAACCTAATGCCAATTTCTAGCAATACCTAATTCATCAAAATGGAATGGTCTAGGGGACTTCCCTGGTGGCGCAGTGGTTAAGAATCCGCCTGCCGATGCAGGGGACACGGGTTCGAGCTCTGGTCCGGGAAGATCCCACATGCTGCAGAGCAACTAAGCCCGTGCGCCACAGCTACTGAAGCCCGCGCGCCTAGAGCCCATGCTCTGCAACAAGATAAGCCACCACAATGAGAAGCCAGCACATCGCAACGAAGAGTAGCCCCCGCTCGCCGCAACTAGAGAAAGCCCTTGCACAGCAAGGAAGACCCAACACAGCCAAAAATGAAAAAATAAATTAAAAAATTTTAAAAAATGGAATGGTTTGAAATACTCCAAACCATCCATCTAAAAGGGCTTACTTTTGATCCAGCAATTCCACTCCTGGGTATTTATCAAAAGGGGGAAAAAAACCCCACTAATTCGAAAAGATATCTGGGGCTTCCCTGGTGGCGCAGTGGTTAAGAATCTGCCTGCCAATGCAGGGGACACGGCTTCGAGCCCTGGCCTGGGAAGATCCCACATGTGCGGAGCAACTAAGCCCATGTGCCACAACTACTGAGCCTGCGCTCTAGAGCCTGCGAGCCACGACTACTGAGCTTGCGTCCCACAATTACTGAAGCCCGCTCTCCTAGAGCCCGTGCTCTGCAACAAGAGAAGCCACGACAATGAGAAGTCCATGCACTGCAATGAAGAGTAGCCCCCTCTTGCCACAACTAGAGAAAGCCCATGTACTGCAACGAAGACCCAACACAGCCAAAAATAAAAACAAATAAATAAACTTATTAAAAAAAGAAAAAGAAAAAGATATCTGCACCTCTAAGTTCATTGCAGCATTATTTACAATAGCCGAGATATGGCAGCAACCCAAGTGCCCATCAATAGATGAATAGATAAAGAAGATGTGGTATGGGACCTCCCTGGTGGTCCAGTGGTTAAGAATCTGCCTTCCAATGCAGGGGGCGCAGGTTCGATCCCTGGTCAGGGAACTAAGGTCCCACATGCTGCAGGGCAACTAAGCCCACGCTGCAACTACTGAGCAATCGAGCCACAACTAGAGAGCCTGCATGCTGAAACTACAGAGCCCATGTGCCGCAACTACTGAGCGCCTGGGACACAACTAGAGAGAAGCCCGCGCATCCCAGTGAAGAGCCTGCGCGCCCCAATGAAAAGATTCTGCATGCTGCAATGAAGATCCTGTGTGCCGCAACTAAGACCTGATGCAGCCAAAAATAAAATAAATAAATATTTTTTAAAAAAAAAGAATAAAATCTTGCCTTTGCAACAACATGGATGGACCTAGAGGGTACTATGCTAAGTGCAATAAGTCAGACAAATACTGTATGATTTTACTTATATATGGAATCTAAAAAACAAACGAACAAACGTAACAGAAACAGGGAGTTCCCCGGTGGTCTGTGGCTAAGATTCGGTGCTTTCACTGCTGTGACCCAGGTTCAATCCCTGGTCCGGGAAACCAAGTTCCCACAAGCTGCATGGCGTGGCCAAAAAAAAAAAAAAAAAAAAGTAACAGAAACAATTATAGATACAGAGAACAAACAGGTGGTTGCCAGAGGGGAGGGGGGAAGAAAGAAATAGGTGAAGGAGGGACTTCCCTGGTGGTCCAGTGGCTAAGACTCCATGCTCCCAATGCAGGGGGACCCAGGTTCGATCCCTGGTCAGGGAACTAGATCCCACATGCCTCAACTAAGAGTTCTCATGCTGCAACTAAAGATCCTGCATGCCGCAACTAAGACGCCGCACTGCCAAATAAATAAATAAATATTAAAAAAAAAAGACTAACTCACAAAACAAAACAAAGTATCAAACCTCAACAAATCAGCTCACAAGATTATTAGAAATGTGTCAATAACTCACACAAGCGCTAATAAAGTCTTCTTTATTTTTAAGAGCTTCCTTTATTTATAGCCAATAACAGAAAAGAGTGATCACCAGTTGGTGGTGGCCAAAAATTTGAGATGAGGATAGATACAAAATGCATTCCTCTCCAAGTACATGTGCTTGAGTAGCTGGGAGGAAGCCTAATCTGGACATGTGCTACCGTATGGGAACACACAGTGGGTTTTTATGGAAGTGTCGAATCCCAGTTTACTACCTTACCCAGGGATGGAGAAAATGGGGCTAGGTCGTAACCTTTCTTTCCTGGTTCTTCCAAGTAGTCTACTGCACTGGGTTAAGCTCCCTACAGACAAGGCAATGGAGACCCACTGGTGGATTAGATACAGAGGCAAGTTTGAAAATGAGGGAGGAAGGAGATAATCAGGGCCAAACAGCATGTCAGGCACTGAGTAAGTCTCATTTCAATCTGCTAGCTCTCTAACTATGCGTGCTAATCTCTATGATACTTCTCTTCATATTTCAAGCTTCTCTCTGCAGTAACTACTCCCTCTCTGGGATAAAAAGGCCAAAAAAGAAACCAGTTTTACACAAATGAGAAAGGCCAGGGGAAAAAAGGTAAAGAGAAACAACAAAAAAGGAAATTCAGCAAAATGTTTTGCTGACAGCTCAGGGCAATACACAAACACACCGTGTGGTCATGGAGCAGACAGAAGCAGTAGTCCTGGATGTGACTGTTAATATACCAACTTAAGTGAGGAGAGAGACCTAGCAATCACAACTACATCTGAACACCAGGGAGTGGAATTATGAAGCAAACTGCCATGAAATTCCACATCAACTATTCTATTCTGCCAGCTATAACAAGAATTCATTGCTGAAAAAGGGTCACACACTCATCTGTCACTACCAGCCAAGCTGCCAGCAACTAAGAGCAGCAAAGGGCAGCTGTACATCTACTTCCTCTCACAAGGTCTATTCACCATTCAAAACATGGGATTTATAAGGAAAAGTCCTTGAACAGGGTGAAAAGTAAGTGCCCATTTCTTTTCTTTCTACCCTCAGTTTACTAGGTTACCAAAGCCCTCAAAACCTAATAAGCAGTGATGTAGAGCAGCAAGAGCATGGACATTAGAGAAAGAGGTGTGGCTTTCAACCCACTACTGCCAAATTTCAGCTTTGGGACCTTGGCAAGCAGTCAATCTCTTAGTCTTTTTCCTAATCTGTTAAAATTAGTATAATGATCCTTAGTTTTTAATGCTGTTGTGAAGAAAAATGAAATGATGCATGTATAAAATGCTTAATATAGTACCTAGCTCAGAATAATTACAATAATAGTAGTGACTGTAATAGTAGTACTAGTAGCAGCAGCAGCAGCAACAGCAGCAGCAGTAATAGAAGTACTAATCCTACATCTATCTAGCACTTAGTTCTGGCACATAGTTAACCATTAAACAACACTATTAATAAGCTTCAGTTGTATAAATGGCTAATTACTAATTATAGTACACTTATCAATCAATGAATATTTATCAAGTAGACATTAGAAAACACAAAGAAATATAAAATCCCTCCCCTGACTCTAAGAGCTTATAATTTAATTGAGGAGACAGATAAAACACAGTTAAGTAACATAGCAAACAGAAGTTCAGTTACCAAACGAATGATGCAATGATGACAATAGAAAGGATGAAAAGATCACTTTGAACTGAACAGACTTCCTGGAATAAAGAGCTGAACTGGGCAGGATCTGGATATAAAGAATAAAGAAGGGAAGTTTTCTAGGAAGTCTTGAATTCTACCACTAAGAATTTACAGAAAAGTCACAATTCTAATGGGCTTTTATGGTATTTCATCAAATCTAAAATGCATCATGATTCAAGAAACGTTCAAATGTAGGGAAAATGTACATCTCAGAATCAATGAAATATAATATTTCTTTTTCTACACTATGAGAGGGTGAACAAGATGATCTTTAAAAGTTCTTTCCAACACTGAAATGATACGATTCTATGACTCAGACTTACAAGAGAATATTCAAATTTTACCAAATCATCAACAGCATGGGAAGAAGAAAGATAATAAAAATAAAAGAGACTGGAACCAAATTCCACTGTTTATTTGCAAAGCTAAAATGTTTACCTCCTAACTAGTATGTTCATATTTTCCTTTATATGCTTGAACATAGATATAACAGTTGTTTTAATACCTGTGTCTGGTAATTCCATCACCTCTGTCATTTCTTTTCTTTTTTTAAAAAATATTTATTTATTTATTTATTTTGGTTGTACCGGGTCTTAGTTGCAGCACGTGGGATCTTCACTGCGGCATGTTTAGTTGAGGCATACGGGATCTGTAGTTGCAGCATGTGGACTCTTAGTTGCGGCATGCATGTGGGATCTAGTTTCTCAACCAGGGATTGAACCTGGGCTCTCTACATTTGGAGCGTGGACTCTTAGCCACTGGACCACCAGGGAAGTCCCACCTTTGTCATTTCTTAGTGTTTCTACTGACTGATTTTTCTCCTAATTATGGGCCACATTTTCCTGGTAACTTTTGATTGATTGGATGTTGGACATTGTGATTTTACAATGTTGAGTAACTAGCATTGTTGTCTTGGTTTCAAGAGTGCTGGGCTTTGTTCCTGTAGGCAGTGAAGTGACTTTCGGTTCAATTTGGTATGTCTGAGGCTTGTTTTTTTTTTTTTTTTGCGGTACGCAGGCCTCTCACTGTCGCGGCCTCTCCCGTTGCGGAGCACAGGCTCCGGACACACAGGCTCAGCGGCCATGGCTCCCGGGCCCAGCCGCTCTGCAGCATGTGGGATCCTCCCGGGCCGGGGCACGAACCCATGTCCCCTGCATTGGCAGGCGGACTCTCAACCACTGCGCCACCAGGGAAGCCCTGAGGCTTGTTTTTAAGCTTTGTTAGGGTGGGTCTTGAGCAGCCTTTACTCTATTGGATCTTTTAGCCCCAGTACAGATGTGGCCCTTCTGTGATCTCTACTGGATGCTGTCTACTGGATCTCTGCTGGAGAGTGAGCCACATGGGCTCTCTCCTCTGGCTAGTAGGAATTCAAACATACCCCTGCACTGAGAACCAGTTAGCTCATAACTTCCTGGTCCCTCTTTCCCCAACCTCCTGTAGCTCGACCCCACCAGGCATGTGGGTGATCCGCCAAGCCTCAAGAGGACCCTGAGAAAACTTCTAGAACAGTTTTCTGCATAGCTCCCTCTTTTCCAGAACTCTACCTCACAGCTTCCAGTTGCCTCAGCCTCCCTTGAACTACAATTTCTGTCTCTTCAGTTCAGTAAGACTAATGTGCTCTGCTTGGGATCCCCCACCTTGCTCCATGGTTAGAATATACATCTAGACAGAAAGGGTAATCACGGGGCTCAACCTCCTTATTTCCCTTCTCCCAGCGATTAAAGCCACAAGCTTCCTGTTTAAGTCAGAATTGATTTCCACTCTAGTTTTGCAAGGTCCCAAATCATAAAGATGTACTGTAAAATTTTTAAAGTCAGATTAATTTCAATTTATCTTCAATAAGTGTATATACCATGGAGTACTTTTAAAAGTACTTCCAAGTCATAAAGATGTACTGTAAAATTTTTAAAGTCAGATTAATTCAATTTATCTTCAATAAGTGTATACCATGGAGTACTTTTAAAAGGAATAACAGGTATCCTGAAATCAAACAAATAAGAAAGCACTGCAAGTAGGTAGGATATCATCATCATACGCATATAACATATTTGAATAACATTTTTTTTTTTTTTTTTTTTTTGCGGTACACGGGCCTCTCACTGCTGTGGCCTCTCCCATTGCGGAGCACGGGCTCAGCGGCCATGGCTCATGGGCCTAGCCGCTCCACAGCACGCGGGATCCTCCCGGACCGGGGCACGAACCCATGTCCCCTGCATCGGCAGGCGGACTCTCAACCACTGTGCCACCAGGGAAGCCCAACATTATTATTATTTTTTTTTTTTAATTTGGCTGCGCCGGGTCTTAGTTGCAGCATGCAGGATCTAGTTCCCTGACCAGGGATTGAACCCAGGCCCCCTGCATTGCGAGCGCGGAACCTTAACCACTAGACCACCAAGGAAGTCCCTTGAACAAAATATTTAATTAATTTTCTGAATAATCATAATTAATAATGACAATTTCTCTTTTCTTTTTTAAAGTTAATACTCATACAGGTGCTTACCATATTCAAAAATCAATACAGCTTGGTGAACCCAGAGGCAAGTTCAGTTGAGAGACTCAACGATTCCCTGAGCCACTAGTTATATATGATTTGGGGCTGGTTAATCTCTCTAAGCCTCATCTGTAAAATGGGGAAAATAAAACCTACCTCACAGAATGGTTCTAAGGATAAAATGAGATAACATACGTAAGTCTTCTAGAGAGGTATCTAGCACCCAGTAGGTACTCAATAACTGACAGCTCTCATTATTGCTAATTCAAAGGAAAAGCTGAGTTTGTTTGGACTTACCTCCTAGTGCTAATAAAATAATTTAAGGAGAACAAGTCAAATTAAACAGCACTGCGCATTACACAAGGGGCTCTCCTAATTGGTTCTCTTTTCTTTGGTCTCAGTGGAAACCAAGCAGTAGGTGGGCCTCTTACCTTCTGAAACAGGTTCTCTGGGAGTGTGAAGACAAGTGCTGAGAAAGAAATGGATGGCCTCTGCTTACATTATACCAATTTTAAGGATTAAGACAAAGGGTATCAGTCTTCCAAATCATAGTCAAGAGTCAAATCAGTATTTTCACTTTATGTACTTTGAAAGCAAATAGTCTCAAAGGTACTATTATTTGGATTGTGGCATTTCTTAAAAATTAAAAAAAAATTTTTTTTAATCCTTTCATCTTAAAGGCCCAAGGCAAATGTCACCACTTCTAAGAAGTCTTCCTTGACTCTCCTTGTCTGAAGTCATTTCTCCCTCTCCGAAAGTGCCAAAAAGTATGCTGAACCTTTTATGGAGGTCACTACATTCTACATTGTAGCACAGATTTTGGGAGTATATAATTCTTTAAATATAGGAACTGAAAAACAAAATATCCTTAAACCTAACAGAAACAGCAGTAACAGCAGCAGCTATTGGGAGCCAAGGGTGGGATTCTTAAAACTTCTTTGTATCCTGTAGTGTCTGCCGAAAATGTGTCAGGTATTCATTCACATTTTCTTGAACAAATCTAACCTTTAAAACACTTCTGAAAGGTAAGTAGTAGCATTCTGATTTTACAGATGAGAGAATTTTAAAACTAAGAGCAGTTCTGTAACTTTATCAAAGTCACACAGTCAGCTTTTAAACCCAGATCCATCTGTGTCCATGACACCACAATGACTCTTCACAAAACACCCAAACCAAGACTATGCCCATATTTCTCATTTTCATACACAAGTGCCACCAAACCACAGACCAGTTTCTTCCCCCTCGAAAAAAAGACTACATGCTAACCTAAGAAAGCCCTCCTGACATATTTACCCTAGAACTGAAATGGTGTTAATGAGAATAACATACTGCTTTCTCCCTCTCTACACCCAGTTTTAGCCAGCTGCTCAGGGGCTTCACATCTTTCATTTTAAACAACATAAACACTGGCTCATTTAAAGTGCCAGCCTCAGACAACATGTTCAGATGCTACTGCTTTTCAAACAAACTCCTGTTTTCAAACAGCTAGGCATCTGGGATTCTGTCACTTCTGATGGGTTACTTTTACCTACGAGGTCCCTGAAAGTCACTAAGCTTCATTCTCTGTGCACTGTTGAGCTCAAGAAATCTTGTCATCATGGACTTTTTTTTTTAAGTGCCTAATCTTTCATCTTCTTTTACAATGAACCACAAAACACATTCCTATGGGTATTTCCTAAACTGTATACAGTAGTCCCCCTTTCTCCAAGGGTGATACGTTCCAAGACCCCCCCACGGATGCCTGAAAGTACTGAACCCTATATATACACGACAGTTTTTTTCTTGCTAAGTCGAGAACTTTCACCTTTTCACTTAAAGGAAGCACTTTACGGCCTCTCTTTGGCATATATGAATTGCCAGTATCACTACTCTTGCGCTTTGGGGCCATTATTAGGTAAAATAAGGATTACCTGAACACAGCACTGCGACACCTCAACAACTGATCTGATAACCGAGACGGCTGTTAAGTGACTAACGGGCAGGTAGCATACACAGCTGGATATGCTGGACAAAGGGATGATTCATGTCCAGGGCAAGATGGAGCAGGATGGTGTGAGACTTCATTATGCTACTCAGAATGGTGTGCAATTTAAAATTTACGAATTGTTTATTTCTGTAATTTTCCATTTAATAATTTTGGACTGCTGTTGACTTCGGGTAACTGAAATCAAGGAAAGTGAAACTGCAGGTAACGGGTGATGACTGTATGTATATTTTAAAATAATATTCTTAAGATGAAAAAAAATTAATTACATGGGACTGAGTGAACTGATGAGGATGATTATAATTTTTGTGTCTTTCTGTTTGAATAAAAAAAAAATCCCCCCCAAAATAAAATAAAATTCTTCTGAGCATTTTTCTAAAAAGCACAATTGTTTTTCCTTTTTAGCCCAAGTAAACATAATTATATCAGAAATGAGTCTCCCCCCTTCAATCTCTTTCTGCATATGGGGAATACTGAAAAGATGTCTTTTTTTAATTATTAAATGTAAATAGCTCATTAAATATAATCCAATTACTTTAATTGTAAAAAGGAAGTAATTACAATATGTACATGCATTCTTGCCTAGATTTAATATCTTAATCTTTTCAGCATTAATATTTTAAATTAACCTTTGACATTAGAAAAATTCAAGACACTGATGTCTATTTTAAATATATATATAAAGCTGTACTTTATGGATCTTTGTTGTGATTTCACCCACAAACAATTTTAGTGGGAAAAGCCCCACTCCCAGAGAGAAGGGTAATTAAATAACACCTGCCCTAACTGAACTGGTATTTCTTGTCTGCCATAAATCATGTCAAAGAGTCTGTTTTAAATTCTAATACCTTCGTGGGACAAAAAGCCAAGAGCTGAATTCTGTGGCATTCCAATAATCACAAAAGCTTTACTTAGAAAGACAATTCCAAGCCAAAATTTGTTAGGAGCATCTCTCTGGTATAGTAGCCTACATTTTCCACTACCTAATTTCTACTCTGTTACTAGCAATTGTAGTTCCTTGAGACTACCCCCAAGCATTCTTCTCTTGCTCTCTGGTCTAGCCCCTCAAGTTTGATGTTACAACATTTTCCCTTAGCAGCCATCTGGTCCTTTCATTTTTACTCTTTCTTGGTGACCAAGAGTAAGTAAATTGCGTACCTAAATCTCTATGAACTGCTCTGAAAAGGGGATCTGCCATGGTCTTTACACTGAAGAATTTCTATTAAAATAGAGGCAAAAGGCTCACACAGATGAGGAATTAAGAAGACTGAGCTTTGTTTTTCTACCTCCTACCAAAATCTATCAATGAGTCTTGTTTTAAGATATGAATATGTGTTTAGAAAAATTAAAATTGTATTTAGGTTAACACAGAACTTTTTTCAAACTTTAGAAATAGCAAGAACTGTATGAATATATATGTTGTACCAGTAACAACTGGGGCCATGTTTGTACAGCACTTTCCCTCCAAAGTAGAAAAGTTCTATTTAAAGTACAAAGAGGGGGACTTCCCTGGTGGCGCAGTGGTTAAGAATCCACCTGCCAATGCAGGGGACATGGGTTCGAGCCCTGGTCCGGGAAGATCCCACATGCCGCGGAGCAACTAAGCCCGAGTGCCACAACTACTGAGCACGCGCACCTAGAACCCGTGCTCTGCAACAAGAGAAGCCACCGCAATGAGAAGCCCGCGAACCTCAACGAAGAGTAGCCCCCACTCGCCACAACTAGAGAAAGCCCATGTGCAGCAACAAAGACCCAGAGCAGCCATAAACAAACAAACGAACAAATAAATAAATAGTTAAAGTACAAAGAGGGACTTCCCTGGCAGTCCAGTGGTTAAGAATCCAAGCTTCCAATGCAGGGGGCACGGGTTCAATCCCTGGTTGGGCAACTAAGATCCTGCAAGCCACGAGGTGCGGCTGAAAAAAATAAAGTACAAAGAAGCATCATGTGTTTTCAGCAACTCTCAAGGATTTCACTGAAATAAATTTTTCTGTTCAGACCCCTGTATTAATGAGCCAAAGGTGCAGCTCTGCCTCACTGATGTGACTTCTCAAAACAAATTAATGAAATGGATAAGCCTAACTATGACTAACTCCTTTGGTCATTCATACTGTAGCCACGTTGAAGCAGATCCTGACTACATAAGGCTGGCTTCTGCTGTCATCCAGACTAACTATGGAAGGCTACTTTATGGTCCAAAAGGATAGTGACATGGGTCACTGTGGGTTCCCTCATTCCAAACACTGTAATGAATTTTGAACAGTTACCAAGGATTAGCAGAAGGAATGGAGCCTGATACCTGATGATGCTCACAGAACTCCAGAAGGACAGTGCCATTAAAAGACAACAAGAAGTAATTTCACAGGTAAAAAGTGTACTAGCAGCTAAAACTAAGCCCCTTTCAAGATTTAAATGATTCAAGTCTCATCTTGGTTAACACTGGTATTTTTGTACAAAATATATCTTATTAGGCCAGCCCTTAAAAGTTAAAAGGTGTTTTTAAATGCCTGCTGACCTAAAATTGCCATGTTCCATGCTTTAAAGGGATTGATTTTCTGGAAAAGAACAATAAGATGCCAAATTCTGTTCAATGGAGATCAGAATACTATTTGCTGAACCTATTCTGCACCTGTGAAAGCAAAAGAATAAGACAGGCTCACATACCCCAGAGGGAGGATGGTATTTATGTGGACTCTGCCTATGACCTCTTTGGCAGCAAATGTAAGAAAGTCCTTTTTTGAGGCTAAGGGGCGGATGCAGGACTTTCAACTACCCATTCAAGCCGGGTTACGATTCCCCTCCTCCATAATTAAGTTCCCTTTCCCACTCTCCATGCATGCATGAATTGCAGTGACATTGACGTGAGGGTCTGACATTAGTCTTTGAAGGTCATTTAAATCCTCCTCCTTCCAAGCTGCCTTAAAAGCAATGCATCATCCTCTCCACAATGCCTGAGTATGGGGTTTGACTAGATAGTACTAAAGCGGAGTTAACCTAAAGAATAAAAGGAAAGAGGGCTCCAAATTCAGGGATCATAAAAAGAACAAACCAAAGAAATAAAACATTAGATAAAACTCAGTTGCTCAAGAGACAACAATAAGAGAAACAGTAAACATCTAACATTAGATGAATGAAAACACTTCTACTGATAACCCTTTTTATTTAGGAAAGTAGAAAAGGTCATTCACAGTATGGTCCCTTTCTTTGGCTCCAGTCTCATCTCCTGTCACATCTTCATATATACATACCCTTCCCTGAAGTCCCAGGGACCTTCCCATGGCTCCCCATTGAATCACATTCTCTCTTGCCTCCATACTTTTGCTCAAGTCTAACCACCTACCACAACCCCCAACTTCTAGGGTCTTCCAAAGCTGAGCTCAAGTGAAACATCTCTTGACATGCCTTGCCCCAAAGGAGCTTGGTGCCCCTCCCCCACACACTCTTTAAACTTTCATAACGTCCTGTGCATGCCCATCCCATCACACTGCTTTAAAATGACTGATTTTCTTACTGCTCTCCCACAAGACTGGAGTCTTTGAGGCTGGTGATCAGTTATCTATAATCGTAGTGCCTACCACCATACTAGGCACAGAGAGAATGCTCAATAGGTATTTACCAAGCGAATAAAGCTACAGGTAGTGGCTCCTGTGCTTTGGCCCTCACGAAGGTGAGGATGGGGAGAATGTCTGGACCTCCAGTCTTATAGCACTGCTTCCTGAAGGAAGAGAACCCAATCTGAACAGTCCAAGTTTAAACTCTGTTTTAGACTAGGATTCCTGGTAGCTCACCAGATCACAAGACAGGATCTACATACACTCTCCAAGCCCTAGAAAATATCAGGGGTCTAATCTAGTACCAAAAAAGCGCAAGGCCACCCTGACCAACATGAGCAATCTGCCACCTCCCTTCTATTCATGCACCTCAAAGCATGAATTACATTACTTCCTAATGTAAAGAGAGATGAATGATAGAGTTATCGGCCAAAGAAGATAAATTTTCAAAAAGGCTAAGGAAGGTTAGAATAGGGTAAGTCATGAATATCAGCACATGTCCTCAGCTTGAAAGAAATCCAGGCTGTTATTAAAATCTCCAGGCACTTGGCCTAAAATGTTAATAAGCCTCTGAACCTTTCCTAGCTTCCCTCCCCTCAATACTTCTTCCCCATCTCATCTACTCACTCACCAGCCTGCCTGACTTTCTTTCTTTCCCTTCTTTCCTTTCCTTCTTGCACTTATAAATACAGATAGAACTGGTGAGAATTTGTCAAACAAATGACAACTTCAAACTACACGTGGCATTCGTATAAAGTGATATCCAATTATTCATTTGTTGGTTCATTCATTCATTCATTCAACGAACCTGACATACCAGACACTGTGCCACACACTGGGGATAGAATTCAACACTGCCCCTATCTTCACGAAGCTCGAAAGCTACTGAAGGAGACAAATTAAAAAAGGGAACAATAATACTCAGTGATAAATGTGGCCACAAATGTTATGGAGGCATCCAGCTCAGATCAGGGGTGGAGGGGGTCATTAAGAAAGAGTGTCTTAGGTGGTCCAGTGGCTAAGCTTCCACGCTCCCAATGCAGGGGGCCCGGGGTCGATCCCTGGTCAGGGAACTAGATCCCACATGCCGCAACTAAGAGTTTGTATGCCGCAACAAAAAGATCTCGCATGCCACAACGAAGATCCCGCACGCGGCAACTAAGACCCCGTGTGCCTCAACTAAGACTCAGTGTGGCCAAATTAATTAAAAAAAAAAAAAAAAGAGTGTTTTAAAAGACAAAAAGGGTTAGTTAAGTTTCAGGTGGAGGGAGCAATGTGTGCAGAGGCAAACAGCGTTCCAGGAACAGCAAATAGCCTGGTGTGGCTGAAGGGCAGGAAGTCACGAGTGGTGAGGCTAATAAGGCAGACAGAAGCCCAGGCACAGAGAGCCTTGTATGCTGCACTATAGCACTTGGAGTGTGCTGAAGGCTACTGGGAACTATTTAAGATTGAGGCCAGAGAGTGACATGATCGGATTTGCATTTAGAAAGCTCTCTCTGGCAGCAATGTGGAGAATGTATTACATGAAGGGGAGAAAGACTGAGGCAGTAATCCAAGTGGAAGCACTTCTAATTGATCGATAGAATCTACAATGGGAAAGTTGCAACATTAAGATGATAGAAATTGCTCTATACTGAGTTTGAGACCAGGTTGTCACTGATAAGCTTTCTCTTTTGAACAATTAAATTACTTAATCTCAGTTTTTACATTCTGAAAAATGTGTCTGTGTGTGAAAGCAGAACTGGGGGAACACTAGACTAGAGCAGGTATCACCAAACTTTTCTTAATGTTTTAAAATTTATAGATATAAAATATTACTATTAGCTTTAAAGTCCCCTGCATGTCTCTCCCCAAACCCATCTCCCTCCATCACCATGAGATAACACTACCCCAAATAGTGATAACTTTATCACATCTTATCTCTAAACATTATATTTTTAGTCTCACATGTTTCTTTATAGGGATCTAATCATAATGTATATTCTGCAACTTTTCACTCTACAATTTGTTGAGATTCATTCATTTTGCTATAGTTGCAATTTACTCATTTCCACGGTTACGTAGTGCTCTACTGTATGGCCACACTGTGATTTATTTATCCGATCTAGAGTTGATGGATACTGGGATTTTTTCCTAGGTTGGATTTTTTGTTTGTTTTTGCTAATGCCAACAGTGTTGCTATGGACTTTTTTGTACTTGTCTCCCACTGCACATGTTCAAGAGTTCTTTAGGGTAGATATCTGGGAATGGAATTGCTAGGTCAGAGGGTATGCACGTCTTCAATCATGAGATAACAACACCAAATCGTTTTGCAGAACAGTTGTACCCATTTACACTACTGTTTGCTGGGTTCCGGTTGCTTCATATCCTAGCTGACATTTTTTGTCACACTTTAATTTTTGCCCACCTGATAGACACAAAACAGTACATCACTGTAGTTTTAATGTGCATTTCCCTGCTAATGAGGCTGAACATCCCCAATGCTTTTTGTAGAAAGGAGCTACTTTTTATTTTTCAGAAACCTCTGAAAGCCTAGAATGGCTGGAGGTCATTCAGAATGCTGCCTCCCAACAATGAACAAGATGAAGACTGGTCTCTCTTAGCACTAAGCTAAAACAGTATGACCGAATCTCAGCCACAGTGACACCTGACACGCAGGCAAACCTGAAATTTTTCATCTGAGAATTGAAGATGAGTTAGAGATTTTAGAAGGACTAGACTGAGACAGAAAAATCAGAGAGGGGCAAATATTGTGGTACTTAAGGCCTCTGACTATCTGACATCAACATACTTCTTCAGCCTCCTTTCTGGTCACACCTTTACAATGCTCTACACTGCATCCACTATTGTACTCTCATGCCTGTGATTTCAGTCAAGATATTTCCTGCTTCTTGGAATACCTTTTTTTCAGTTTTTTTTTTTTCCCCTGCTTCTTGAAATTTATTAATCCTTCCCTGCCCAGTTCAAATGTAATTGCTTCCATGAAACCATCCTGACCCTGTTCCCCAGAAAGAATTAATCAAGCTCTCCACTGCTTCAGTAGCACTCTATTATTCCTCTATTATGACATCCATCCCATATTACAGTTGTAACAGGGGTAGACTGTGAACTCTTTGAAGGAAGGTACTATCTCTTAAATCCTGAGGTGCTGAGCAGCACTCGGTCACCCATCAATTCTTCATAAAATACTGGATAAGTGGACAGAAGGATGAACAGAATCTGCTCAGAAAAAATCTCTAGGGAATTCCTTGGTGGTCCAGTGGTTAGGACTCCAAGCTCTCACTGCTGAGGGCCCAGGTTCAATCCCTGGTCTGGGAACTAAGATCCCGCAAGCTGTACAGCGCGGCCAAATAAGTAAATAAAGTAATTCTTTAAAAAAAAAGAAAAGAAAAGAAAAAATCTCTAAACAATGAAAAGGTCCTTTCTGACTCTTGCTGACTATGAAGAAAAAAATCAGAGAAAAGGCAAGGTAGGAGAAAAGGAATGAGAGCTAATGAAGAATAAATTGTAACAATCCACTCCCCTTAATAGAGATCCATGTCAGGAAGGCCAGGAAGTGAAAATGTAAACCACACAGTCACCTTCTTAATGGGGGACAATAGCATGAAAAAGTGGGATTTATAACTGAATCTAAAACCTTAGGCTGTATCTTGAAATTCATCTGGAAATTATTTGGGCCTGGTGTTCTCTGTGGGAAAAGTTGTTTAACTATAAATTCAATTTATTTAATAGTTAAAGGTTTTCAATTTTTTCTTGAGTCATCTTGTTTCCTTTTGCTGGAAGTTTGTCCATTTTATCTAATTTTAAAATAAACTGGCATAGTATTCTTTAAATTGATTAGCAAAAATTGTTATTAGGAAAAGATGGCTAGAAGGCTAGATAGAATAAGGGCAGAGATAAGGATCCAAAACAAAGGTCTGAGATTTCACAATATTGCAACATGTTCATGTGTCTCTGTGTTCCTAGAATATAGGCTTCTTTGGGACAGGGCTCACGTCTATCATAGTCTTTTGTACATAATGTGTTCTAAAAGTATTTCTTAATTTCCTATATCAAATAAAAAAATACAAGGACTTCCCTGATGGCGCAGTGGTTAAGAATCTGCCAATGCAGGGGACACGGGTTTGATCCCTGGTCTGGAAAGATCCTACATGCCGTGGACCAACTAAGCCCGTGTGCCACAACTACTGAGCCTGCGCTCTAGAGCCCGCAAGCCACGACAACTGAGCCCATGTGCCACAACTACTCAAGCCGGCGTACCCTAGAGCTGTGCTCCACAACAAGAGAAGCCACCACAATGAGAAACCCATGCACCACAACTAGAGAAAGCCCACGCCCAACAACTAAGACCCAATGCAGCCATAAATAAATAAATAAATTTATTTTAAAAAGATACAATATTGATAGTTCAAGTCAATAGGTATTTTATTATTTTAATAGTTGATTTTGATTAATACATGGTTGACCTGAGTAATATCTGTAGCTGTCTTTAAAATTAAAAAATAACATTTTTTTCAATCAAGTAAAAATTGGTTTCAGAGGTTACTCTCATTCATTAAACTAGATGTTAAAAAAAAACTATCCAGGGACTTCCCTGGTGGCGCAGTGGTTAAGAATCCACCTGCCAATGCAGGGGACACGGGTTCGATCCCTGGTCCAGGAAGATCCCACATGCCGCAGAGCAACTAAGCCTGTGCGCCGCAACTACTGAGCCTGCGCTCTAGAGCCCGCGAGCCACAACTACTGAGCCTGCATGCTGCAATTACTGAAGCCCGCAAGCCTAGAGCCCGTGCTCTGCAACAAGAGAAGCCACCGCAGTGAGAAGCCCGCACACCGCAACGAAGAGTAGCCCCCGCTAGCCGCAACCAGAGAAAGCCCACGCACAGCAATGAAGACCCAACGCAGCCAAAAATAAATAAATAAATTTATTTTTAAAAAAACAATCCATTTAAATATAGCAATTCCTTGAATTTAAAGAAAAAAAACAGCAGGAATAAGAAATTTAACAGCTTTGAACTACAAAATACACATTATTTTAAAAAACAAAAATATAATTATTATTAAGACTACTGCTACTATAAAAGCACATTTCATGATTTAAGGAAAAAAAAGTCATCTTAGTGGTTTAAAAAAAAAGTTATGCTAGGGCTTCCCTGGTGGTGCAGTGGTTGAGAGTCCGCCTGCCAATGCAGGGGACACGGGTTCGTGCCCCGGACCGGGAAAATCCCACATGCCGCGGAGCGGCTAGGCCCGTAAGCCATGGCCGCTGAGCCTGCGCGTCCGGAGCCTGTGCTCCGCAACGGGAGAGGCCACAACAGTGAGGGGCCCGCCTACCGTAAAAAAAAAAAAAAAAAAAAAAAAAAAAGTTATGTTAGTCATCAGTTTTATCCACTCCTTCCTCAAACCTTATAACATAGTAGGTAACTGGAAGGAAAACTATCTGATTTACATGTCACAGTCCCTGCCCTGTCCCACCCTCTCCTGCCCTAGTGGATGTGCACTTGGTTAAATGCATTCTATATGAGAAAGGAGAAGCAAAGAGGTAGTTTGAGCTTTAAAAATCCAGAGACTGTATTGGAATAATTTTGAAAGCTTCTTTAGAGACTGACCAAAAAATACTAGTCCTCTATTAGTGAAGGTCAACATCTTTAATTGGACACAGTCCAGGAGACTGTTACTGCAAATAAGTACAATCAGAAGAACGGCAATGGACACTACCTGGGCAACAGATCAGTGAGGCAATACATACACCTTTGATTCTAGATTGGTATAATCCTTTTTAACAGGCATTATCACAGCCTCCAGTACCACACAGTAAGGATTTCCCAAATATCTATGGGAAGTTGACAGTAGTAATACTTCTCTACCTATCTCATAATACAGACGCATTTTACTACTACTTTTCCTTTTAGAAATCACGTTAATAAAGATGTTTGGAGGAATTCCTTGGCGGTCCAGTGGTTAGGACTCTGCGCTCTCACTGCAGAGGGCCCAGGTTCAATCCCTGATGGGCGAACTAAGATCCCACAAGCTGCACAGCATGCGGCCAAAAAAAGAAAAAAAAAGATATTTGGGCATTTCTGGTTTTAAATGCCAGTATTTTAAAAAACTGGACAAGTGTTACAGAAATTTTTGTTGGCATTTTTCAGACTTGGAGGAAACGGAATTTGACAAAGAATATTTCCCAAGTGGTCTGGAAGGAAGCAAAAGAATTAGCAAAATCTAGAGAAGAAAAAATGAAAATGCATCAGGTGAAGGCCTGAGGTTTGCTGGCAGGAGAAAAAAGTGTGGACGCTGTGTAAACAAGAATCCATGGTAAACAAAATTTAATTAAAATGAAGCAATTATCATGTTTTGTCACATTTGTTAAAACTAAACTCTGCCAACAGGTGTCCTTTTAGGGTGTCCATCGTCTTGATTTCCATCAACTGTCCCAGAGAAATTATTAATAGTGTTCCCCCTTACTCTTAAAAGTGAACTGTTTTAAAAAATAGCAAACCACTATGTTGTACACCTGAAACTAATATAACACTGTAAATCAACTATACTTCACTTAAAAAAGATTTTTTAAGTGAATTAGTTTACACAATAAATTATATGATCACCCTTTCCTTGAAGAACCAGGAGGCAGAGCTGCTAAAACAGCTCAATGTTCAGGATCCAATCATAGTCCCAATTATTTAAAATTCAGTACAGATTTACCTCATTTATCTAGCACCATGAATATAACAGCAGAATAGCAGAATGACTAAGAACATGGATTCTGGAACCAAATGGCCGGAGTTCATATCTCAACCCTCCTATATAAACTCTAGCTGTGTGACAAAAAATTTTTTGCTGTTTTACTTTTTACTTTGAAATAATTTCAAACTTGGAGAAAAGTTGCAATAGTACAAAGGACTCCTTTATGTCCTTCACCTAGGTTCAGCAATTATGAACATTTTGCCATATTTACTTTTATCTCCCCCACACACAATTTCATTACTAATTTTTTAACCATTTTGATAATAGGTTGTAGACATGGTGCCTCTATGTCTAAATACTACAGAGAACAACTCCTAAGAACATACTACAGTCCAATTATCACATTAGGAAATTTAATGTGAAATTTAATAACAATACAATATTATTATGTAACATAAAGTCCATATCTAAATTCTACCAATTGTCCCAATAATGCTCTGTATAGGAATTTTTTTCCTCAACCCAGGATCCTAATCCAGAATTGTGGGCACGTTTCTTAATCTCTCCCTCATGGGATTATTGGGAGAAATAAAGGAGTAAATATAAAGAATTTAGAACAATTTTTGGCATTTAGTGCAGGTGTTAGCTGCTTTTAGGGAGTGATAGACTCCATACAAGGTAGAATTGTCAGATAATGGAAATAACTCTTTAGACACTATACTCCTTAAAGCCATTTTAATGAAAACCTCTGTAAAATATGTTGTGCTTATCCATTATTTCTTAAACAGAATATGTTAAATATAATTTAACCTTTTCTTAATAACTCAGGGTCTTCACATCAGCAGTGGTACTAAGCTATAAAACCATGATGCTGTCAAAGGCTCCTAAGGTATGAGGTGCTATATGCCTCTGTAGTAAAACAGCTATAAAGTCTGGACAGACATCTTGAATCTCTTCCTTCTGCTGTCATGCTTTTGATCATTAGTATGTATTAGTGCATCTAATCTATATTATTCTAATAATGTTTACAGTCAAACAAGGCTTTTAGTTTAAAAAGCACTTTCATGTCATCTCTCATTAATTCAATAAATATCCACTATGTCATTTGATTAATTAGCTGATTTGAATTTCACAAGAAGTCTGTGAGGTAAAAAGAACATGTATTACTACTTCCAATTTTAATTACCTCATTATAGATGAATAAATTAAGGCTCAGATAGGTCAAGTGACTTACTCTGGGCCACAGAGCCAACAGGCAACACTGATAGCCCTAGCACACCTAGATCCTCTGTCCCTCAATATACAGTTGTCTCTGAGTGAAGTCCTAGGATGATATGACTTTTTAGATAGTGAACGAGCTTTCTGAAAGCTTTTTTTGACTTTTAAAAGTACTTTCAGCTTACTTTCAAACACAAGAAGTTGCATTCTGGTTGGTTGAAAATGCCAGATGTCTGACTTTCAGATGCTCTTCCTCTGCACTTTCTCAAATATTCTTCCCAAAATTCTCTGAACTTTATGGCAACACTTTATTAATATAGACTCCACACCCATTTGAAAACTTGAGACAAATTCAGACCTGAGCTAAAGTTTACCTCTGTACTCTAATAAAGAAAAGCCTGGCTAAGAAACCAGTGTAAATAAGATTGCAGGGAGAAATGTTTAATGAGCTGTTTTTAAGCATTTCAGGAGTCTAATTTACATACAATTAAAGTTAAATTGCACATCATTCTCAGCTATTCATTAAACCAGATACAGGGACCTCTACCAAACAAAAAAACCTGGTAACACTGATAGCCTAGTTTCAGTTATGACTCAAAGCAACAGTCGCACCTAGAGAAAAACAAAACACAACACTCTCACTAGGATTTACCTCAATTAGCCCAAATTAATGAGGTCTGATTGTACCTCCGATGATGACCCACAAAACCTATCTTCCCCTGATGGCCTAGAGTAGAAGCTCAAATGCAGTTAAAACTCCTGTCACAGAAATTAGGTAGAGGAAGCAAGACAAAATGGCAATGGCATAGAGTTAAGAGCCACAAGCCTCAGGTTCTAGGTCAGATGATGCTGCTAAATCTGTGTGACCTTGGTTAAATCGCTCTACTTCTCCAGCCTTCAGTTTCCTAGGCAATAAATGTGGTCTTTAAATACCATATCTCACTAAAAGCATCCAGAGCTCCTTGACTAAAGGGCAGGAAATGTACAAGATGAGTCTGGAACATCTTATCATAACTAGAAACCAAGGAACACTATCAAAGACTACTGCAGTTATGTCAAAAGAAATCAGGAGCCAACTTGAAGAGGCTCCCATTGGTCCAAGATGGAACAAATTGAACATCAGTAAGAATAACTACAATAGGGCTTCCCTGGTGGCACAGTGATTAAGAATCCGCCTGCCAATGCAGGGGACACGGGTTCGAGACCTGGTCTGGGAAGATCCCACATGCCACGGAGGAACTAAGCCTGTGCGCCACAACTACTAAGCCCGTGTGCCACAACTACTGAGCCCATGTGCCACAACTACTGAAGCCCGTGTGCTCTAGGGCCCGTGTGTCACAACTACTGAGACTGCATGCTGCAACTACTGAAGCCCGTGCACCTAGAGCCTGCGCACGGCAAAAAGAGAAGCCACCGCAATGAGAAGCCCGCGCACTGCAACAAAGAATAGCCCCCACTCGCTGCAACTAGAGAAAGTCTGTGCGCAGCAACGAAGACCCAACACAGTCAAAAATAAATAAATCTATTTTTTAAAAAAAGAATAACTACAATAGATTAAAACATGTTAAATATGTTAATACCCATAAATTCATAATGATACTTTTAAAAAAACCTAACAACTCACTGATTCCCTTTGGAGCATATCAGGGAACCAACTTACCATTTTGAAAACTTGCAAGTAAAGGACTAAAGATAAAGAATCAAGTATTTATCCTGCCTTTCCTGTACAAATCAAAAACTTCAGAGTAACCAAAGAGTTGATTAGGGAAAGTTTTTCTTTTTTGAAGTATTCCAGCTCATAAATGAAGAAAGAATGATAGCACTAGAATATCACCATTTTGCAAACAGCTAGGTAATCATTATCCATGACCACTTACAACACAAAAAGAGACATCTGGACATTATAGGCCTCCTGATAGAATACAACAACACTTATGAAGCATTATATTGCCAAAGCAGGAACCTGATTTAGGTCAAGCCTCTAGAGTTGTACTGACCAACAGGCGGCCACTACACACATGCAGCTATCAAGCACTTAGAAATGTGTCTGGCTCATATGAATTGATATGTGCTTTAAGTGTAAAACACATACTGAATCACAAAGATTTAGTATGTAAAACATCTCAATATTTTTTATATTCATTACGTGGTGAAATGATAGTAACTTGCAACTATCAGGTTAATTTTAAATATTATTAAAACAAATTTCACCTGTTTCTTCTTACCTTTTTAATGTGCCTACCAGAAAATTTAAATTTCATTTGAGGCTTGAATATTTCTATTAGACAATGCTGCTCTAGATCTAACAACCAGTTTACAGGGAATGCAAGGGACAGAGAAACAAATAAATCATAGAAATTCAATTAGCAAAATCTAGAATGGGAAAACTTGCTTTCTTCAACAACAACAAAAATATAAAGGAAAAAAGGCAAGAGAACCGAAAGATTAAAAGAAACTTAAGAGCCACAGAACCCAAAAATTAAAAGAGATTTAAGAGCCATATAAATCAAATCAATGTATGGATAGTTTTTGGAACCTGATTCGAATAAAGCAAATGTTTAGAGAGAAAGGAAGGCACAGATGAAGGGAAGAGGGAAAAGAGAAAGCAACTGGAAATACGAACATTAACTGGCTATCCAATGATGTTACTGTGTACTGTGTTATTTTTCTTTTTTAAAGAGTATCTTTTATAGCTACATAGTGAAATTATTTACAATTTAAATAACATGGTGTCTGGGATTTCTTTCAAAAGAATCTTGTGAGGATGAGACAGTAGGTAATAGTACAGATGAACAAAACTGACCATGAGGTGATACCTGTTGAAGTTGAGTGATGGGCATGTAGCGGTTCATTATATCATCTTCTCTACATCTGTATATGTTTGAAATTTTCTATACATACTTTTAAAAAAAAATTATTTATTTATTTTTGGCTGCGTTGGGTCTTCGTTGCTGTGCACGGGCTTTCTCTAGTTGCGGCAAGCGGGGGCTACTCTTCGTTGTGGTGCACGGGCTTCTCATTGCAGTGGCTTCTCTTGTTGTGGAGCACGGGCTCTAGGCATGCAGGCTTCAATAGTTGTGGCACGTGGGCTCAGTAGTTGTGGCTCACAGGCTTAGCTGCTCCACAGCATGTGGGATCTTCCTGGGCCAGGGCTCAAACCCGTGTTCCCTGCATTGGCAGGCAGATTCTTAACCACTGCGCCACCAGGGAAGCCCCCATACTTTTTTTTTTTTTTTGCAGTACACAGGCCTCTCACTGTTGTGGCCTCTCCCATTGCAAAGCACAGGCTCTGGACGCGCAGGCTCAGCGGCCATGGCTCACGGGCCCAGCCGCTCCGCGGCATGTGGGATCTTCCTGGACCGGGGCACGAACCCATGTCCCCTGCATCGGCAGGCGGACTCTCAACCACTGCGCCACCAGGGAAGCCCCCCCATACTTTTTTTTAATGAGAGAAAATTTTATCTATAAGGACACTTCTTGCTCTCGAATCTACAAAAATCTATGAAAATAAATGATGGGGTTGGCAAGTACCTCAAGAAGTCATTCAATCTAGTTTTCTGCCTCCAGGAACATTACTTGCAATATTACCTCACTCAGCAAACATTTATTGAGTAACCACCAAGTGCAAAGGCCATAGCATTGTAGAAGATGTATACAGATACAAGAAACAGTTTCTGTTTAAAGAGTTTCCTAATACAGGAGAGACAAGAAAAGAACATAAATATAAAACAAAGTAAAAGTGATGAAGTTATGGTTTACTCCTGGTTAAGTAAATCACGAAAGGCATCGTAGAGGAGTGTCATATAACTGGATGTTAAAAATAGGCAGGAGAGGGCTTCTCTGGTGGCACAGTGGTTGAGAGTCCGCCTGCCGATGCAGGGGACACGGGTTCGTGCCCCAGTCCGGGAAGATCCCACATTCCGTGGAGCGGCTGGGCCTGTGAGCCATGGCCGCTGAGCCTGCGCGTCTGGAGCCTATGCTCCGCAACAGGAGAGGCCACAGCAGTGAGAGGCCTGCGTACCACAAAAAAAAAAAAAAAAAAAATAGGCAGGAGGGACTTCCCTGGTAGCGCAGTGGTTAAGAATCCACCTGCCAATGCAGGGGACACGGGTTCGATCCCTGGTCCTGGAAGATCTCACATGCCACAGAGCAACTAAGCCCGTGCGCCACAGCTACTGAGTCTGCACTCTAGAGCCTGCGAGCCACAGCTACTGAAGCCCGCGCGCCTGGAGCCCATGCTCCACAACAAGAGAAGCCACCACAATGAGAAGCCCGTGCACCACAATGAAGAGTAGCCCCTGCTCACCGCAACTACAGAGAAAGCCTGCGTACAGTAACAAAGACCCAGTGCAGACAATATATAAATAAATAAATAAATATAGGCAGGATTTGGACATGTAAAGACAAGGAGTATTATGTCTAAGGTGGACAGTGTGAGCAGAGGTACGTAAGCAGAAAATAATGAGGCATTTCTGGGGAATGAAGATGAGTACGTTATTGCAAAAGTAGTAGGAAGCAAGGCTGGAAAGACAAGTAGGGCCAGATCACAGAATATTAAATATCAGGTTGAGTTTGTACTTCAGTCGGTAAGTGCTAGGAGTCACACAAGTGGAGTTATAGATTACAGAATATTTAGGAAGATGCTATACATCTCACTTAAGCAGAGAAAAGAATGGAGCTGGGTGGGGAGAGACTGGAATAAGAAGCAGCAGTCAAGGCAACTGGTAACAAAGGACCAAAACTGACCTCGTGGGAGAAAAAGACAGGGAGGGACCTGAGAGTGTGTTGGCATGAAAAGAGATCGGGAGTTCAGGGAAGTCAACAGCAACTAAGGCCTTACATCTGAATGAAGTGGGAAAACAGCAGAGCCAATGTCTGGTATGTTGGCAGACCTATACTAGCCCTGAAATGTGCTGAATAAATGACTGAGTGAATAAGTAAATAGAAATATGTGAGTCAGGATAAACGGCAGCAAGTCAGGGGACTGGGTGCAGCGGGGGGTGGACAGGCAGAAGAAAAGCTCAGCCTTCCCGTTTTAACTTATGAGGAGGTCAAGGTGCTGAAGGAAAATGCTGTCCAGGTGTGCTAAGCATCTTTCTCAGAAAAGCAAAGGTTCCATCGTTAAAATCTGTATAAAATCCATCCTTAAAACCTATAAACATGTCTCCCAAGCAAGAAGGAAACAAGCTGCACCAATCTGACCACTGGTTCCCAAAAGCAAACAATCCATGAAAAGCTGAAGGTGCAGAAGGGATACCCAAGTGGAGGGATTCAATAGGAACTCTAGGACTGAGGTTCAGAGGTAGAAATACAGATTTGGGAGTTACTATTGATACATGAAGGCTGTAGTCAGAGACATGAGAGAGGAGATGACCTCCTAACACAAAAGCATAAACAGAGAGGCAAGGACAGAGGACAACTTGGAGACTGACAAAGAAAGAAGCATCAAGAAATGTAGGAGAATCAGAACAATGCCTTGTCATAAAAGCTAAGAGAAGAGTTTCCAGAAGGAAGGCATGCTCAATCCTTGTTTTCTTCCTTGACCCACACATCCAATTCATCATCAAGCCTATCAGCTCTACCTCCAAAATACATACTAAATACATCTACTTCTTTTCATTTCTTTTTCTACCAACCTAGTTGAAGTCTCCATCATTACCTGGACTTCTGTTATTCACCTTAGTCAATTCCTGCCCCCAAATAATCCATTTTCTTTGCAGCAATTGGATTAATCTTTTAAAAATGTAAATCATATCACATACCCACCCCCTGCTTAAAACGTTTTAACTGACTGGACATTTAAAGATACTGCGGTGTGACAATGTTAATATAACCATGTTTCAATAGGGGAAATACTTGTATTTTAGAGATGTATGCTGAAATATTTACAAATAAAATGAAGTCTGGGATCTGCTTCAAAAATAAGGGCAAACAAGTCTGAACTTATTCTATGAGACCAGTATTACTGTACTATCAAAATGAGACAAAGACTTCCCCCTAAGGTCAGGAACAAGACTACAATATCCATTCTTATCACTTCTGTACAGTATTGTAGTGGAGGTTCCAGCCAGGGCAATCAGGTAAGAAAAAGAAATAAAAGGCATGAGATTGGAAATGAAGAAATAAAACTCTATTTGCAGATGACATGATCTTATATCAATAGAAAATGCTAAGGAATCCACCAAAAAACTGTTAGAAGCAAGGTAGCAGTATACAAGATCAATATACAAAATTCAATTTTATTTCTACACACTAGCAATAAACAATCCAAAAATGAAATTAAGGAAATAATTTCACTTACAAATGCATTAAAATAAATAAGTTTAGGAAGATTTAGAAATAAATTTAATAAAAGAAGTGTAAGACTTGTATATTAAGACTTCAAAACCTAGAAAAAATTTAAAGACCTAAATAAATGAAAAGACATCCCATATTAATGGACTGAAAGACTTAATATTGTTCAGACGGCAATACTCCCTAAATTAATCTACAGATTCAATAAAATCCCTATCAAAATCCCAGCTGGGTTTTTTTGGCTGAAATTGACAAGTTGAGCCTAAATTCATACGGAAGTGCAAGGAACTCAGCAAAGTCAAAACAATATTGAAAAAGGAACAAAATTGAAGGACTCACACTGTTTTTATTTCAAAACTTACAAAAGAGCTGCAGTAATCAAGACTGTGTGATTCTGGCATTAAGAACAGACATCCAAAAAAAAGAACAGACATCCAGATCAGTGGAATAGAACTGAGAACCCCAAAATAAACCCATACATTTATGGTCAATTTATCTTTGAAAAGGATGCAAGAAAATTCAATGGGAACAACTTATCTTTCCAATAAATGGTGCTGGGACAACTGGATATTCATATGCAAAAGAATAAAGTTGAACCCCGGGACTTCCCTGGTGGTGCAGTGTTAAGAATCCACCTGCCAATGCAGAGGACATGAGTTCGATCCCTGGTCCGGGAAGATCCTACATGCTGCGGAGCAACTAAGCCCGTGTGCCACAACTACTGAGCCTGCATGCCACAACTACTGAAGCCTGTGCGCCTAGAGCCCATGCTCCAAAACAAGAGAAGCCACCGCAGTGAGAACCCTGCGCACCACACGAAGAGTAGCCTCCACTCGCCACAACTAGAGAAAGCCCGCGCGCAGCAACGAAGACCCAACACAGCCAAAATTAAAAATAATTTTTAAAAATTCTTTAAAAATAATAATAAAGTTGAGCCCCTACCTAACACCATACTAAAAATTAACTCAACATGGATCAAAGGCTTAAATATAAGATCTAAAAGTATAAAACTCTTAGAAGAAAACACAGGTGTAAATCTTCGCAATCCTGGATTAGGCAATAGTTTCTTAGATACGACACCTAAAAGCACAACCAACCAAAGAAAAAATAGATAAACTGTACTTCATCAAAACTGAAAAACTTCTGTGTTTTAAAGGTCATGGTCAAGAAAGTAAAAAGACAACCCACAGAAATGAAAAGAAAATATTTACATATCATATCTGATAAGGGACTTGTATCCAGAATATATATAAAACTATTACAATTCAATAATAAAAGGATGAATGAACCAACTTATGAATGGGTAAAACATTTAAATAGACATTCTCCAAAGAAGATACACAAACAGCCAACAAACACATGAAAAGTGCTCAACATCACTAGTCATTAAGGAAATGGAAATCAAAACATGAGATACTGGGGGGAGGATAAACTAGAAGTTTGGGATTAGCAGATACAAACTACTATATATAAAATAGATGAACAGGGACTTCCCTGGTGGTCCAGTGGTAAAGAATCCACCTTCCAATGCAGGGGACGTGGGTTTGATCCCTGATCGGGCAACTAGGTTCCCACATGCCACGGGGCAGCTAAGCTAGTGTGCCACAACTACTGAGGTTGCGCACCTCAACTAGAGAGCCCACGTGCTGCAAACTACAGAGCCCAGGAGCTCTGGAACCTGCGCACCGCAACTACAGAGCCCACGCACCCTGGAGCCTGCATGCCACAACTACAGAAGAGAAAGCCTGCGTGCCACAACTACAGAAGAGAAAATCCGCACTCTACAACTAGAGAGAAGCCTGCACGCCACAACAAAAGATCCCGCATGCCTTAACGAAGATCCCGCATGCCACAACTAGGACCCAACGGAGCCAAAAAATAAGTAAATAAATAAAATAAGTGAATATTAAAATAAAATAGATAAACAATGAGATCCTACCGTATAGCACAGGGAACTATATTCAATATCCTGTAATAAACTATAATGGAAAAGAATCGGAAAATGAATATACATATATATGTATGTATAACTGATTCACTTTGCTGTACACCAGAAACTAATACAACATTGTTAAATCAGCTATACTTCAAAAAAATAATAATAATAACCAAAAAAAAAAAACCCACGAGATATCATTTCACACACACTAGGATGGCTATCATCAAAAAAAACAGATAAGAAATACTGGTGAGGATGTGGAAAAACTGGATTCATACACTGCTGGTGGAAATGTAAAATAGTGCAGCTACACTGGAAAACAGTCTGGCAGTTCCTCAAAAAGAGTTATCATATGACCCAGCAAATCCACTCACAGGTACATACTCAAGAGAAATGAAAACATATGTCCACACAAAAAATCTGTACAAGAATGCTATAGCACCGTTATTCACAACAGCCAAAAAGCAGTAACAGGGCTTCCCTGGTGGCGCAGTGGATGAGAGTCCGCCTGCCGATGCAGGGGCCACGGGTTCGTGCCCCGGTCTGGGAAGTTCCCACATGCCGCGGAGCAGCTAGGCCCGTGAGCCATGGCCGCTGAGCCTGCGCGTCTGGAGCCTGTGCTCCGCAGCAGGAGAGGCCACAACAGTGAGAGGCCCATGTACCGCAAAAAAAAAAAAAAAAAAAAAGTAGTAACAACTGAAATGTCCATCAACTGACGAATAGATAAATAAAAGTGTTACATACATACAGTGGAGTACTGATACAAGCCTACAACATGATGAACACTTGAAAACATTATGCTAAGTGAGAGAAGGCAATTACAAGAGACCACATATTGTATGACTGAATTTATATGAAATGTCCAGAATGGGCAAATCCACAGACATAGGAAGTAGATTAATGGTTGTGTAGGGCATGGGGAGGGGGGAATGAGGAGTGACTGCTAATAGGTATGCGGTTTTTTTCTGAGGTTATAAAAATGTTCTGGAATTAAACAGTGGTGATGACAGCATAACCTTGTGAATATACTAAAAAACACTGAATGCCATACTTTAAATGGCTAAATTGTTTGGCATGTAAATTGTATTTCAGTTTTAAAAATTAAAAAGAAATGTCTCGGGTTCGATCCCTGGTCCGGGAAGGTCCCACATGCCGTGGAGCAACTAAGCCCGTGCGCCACAACTACTGAGCCTGCACACCACAACTACTGAAGCCTGCGCACTCTAGGTCCTGCGCACCGCAACTACTGAGCCCGCGTGCTGCAACTACTGAAGCCTGCGTGCCTAGAGCCCGTGCTCCGCAACAAGAGAAGCCACCGCAATGAGAAGCCCGAGCACCACAACGAAGAGTAGCCCTCACTCACTGCAACTAGAGAAAGCCTGCGCACAGCAACAAAGACCCAACACAGCCAGAAATAAATAAACAAATAATCAATTAATTAATTAAAAAAAAAAAAAGTCCACAAAAAGACTTGTACACAAATGTTCACAGCTTAATTTGTAACAGCCCCAAACTGGAAACCACCCAAATGTCCAGCAACAGGTGAATGGATGAACAAATTACTATATTCATGTAATGCATTATTACTCGGCAACTAGTGAAACTTGCAACAACATGGATGAATCTCAAAATAATTATACCAAATGAAAGACACCAGACCTCCGTCCCCTGTCAATGAGCACATACTGTATGATTATATAAAATTCTAGAAGATTCAAAATAATTTATAGTGATAGACAGCAGGTCAGTGGTTGCCTATGGCCTGGGGGTGTGGGGGGAGGCATCGGAGCAGGAGGGAGTGATTACAAAGGAGGAAAGATTTAGGGATGATGAATATGTTCATTATCTTGATTATGGTGGTGGCTTTAATGGTATATACATATGTCAAAACTTATCAAATTTTATATTTTAAATGTATGGGGTTTATTGTATGCCAATAATATCTCAATAAAACTGTTGTAAAAATGAAACAAAAGCACTGTTAATTCAAGTATTTAAACTGCTGCAGTCTACAGGCTAGATAGTAATTTTAAATAAAAGTTACATTATTAATGGTTACTACGTGAGGTGATGCATCAATATGGTTACTACATGAGGTGATGTATCAATATGTGTTAATTGGCTTGATTGTGGTTAATCATTTCACAATGTATACATGTATCAAACTATCATGTTGTATACCTTAATATATAAGATTTTTGTTTGTCAATTATATCTCAAAGCTTAAAAAATAAAAATAAATAAAAGCTACATTAACTGTTGAAAAAAATATTAGGGGAGGAGATAGGATATTAGAAAAAAGATTAGTCATGCATTAATAATTGTTGAAGTTAGGAAACAGATACACAGGGGTTCATTATACCATTTACTTTTATACATGCTTGAAATTTTGCATTAAAAAGTTTTTTTAGGGAATTCCCTGGCAGTCCAGTGGTTAGGACTCCATGCTTTCACTGCCGAGGCCTGGGTTCAATCCCTGGTCAGGGAACTAAGATCCCACAAGTCTTGCAGTGCGGCCACCAAAAAAAAAAAAAAAAAAGTTAAAAAAAAAACTTTTCAAGTATCTCAATTAAAAAAAAAAAAACTCACCAAGACTTCCCATTTTACTTAAAAATAAAACTCCTTTATCAGTCCTACAAAGCTTTGAAATACCTTTGCTCTTAGTTCCTTCTATCTTGGAACTCTTTCCTCACCTCTTCATTTGGCTCATTCATTTTCATTCTTCAGTTTTGGTTTGTCACCTCCTCAGAGAAGCCTTTCCTGACCATCTCTAAGTTCCTCTATTATCTCTATTATAGCACCCTATTTTATTCTCTTCCTAACATATCACAATCTTTCAATATTTTATTTATGTGTTTGTTTATTGTCTACCCAAGGCTTCTTAAACTGGGGACCTTACCTCTCATAGTCACTGAGTTGTATTCTTCATACTTGGCACATAACATATACTCAATAATTATTTGTTGAATGTTAAACTAATAAACCAATACTGGGCATTATCTTATTGTTGAACATTTAATATATCAAAGCCTTACAGAGAACCTACTGTTTGCAAGGTTTCAGGTAAAACATATGCATATCTGAAGTGAAAGGATATGTGATATAATGTAAATTAAATAGAATTAAAATTAAAAAAAAACTCTTCCAAAGGCTACTGAAAACAGTAAATAAATATTATTTAAGAAGACTAATTTTTTTCCCCAGAGACTTCATTTAGAAACAGAAATAAGAGTGTTCTGATATAGTACCTTCTCTAGATAAAGATGTATAAACAAAGGGGTCCCCCAAGGATTAATGCTGAAACCTATCACAAGTAACATTTTTAGAAATTATCTAGAAAAAACTGTCTAGTGACATCTTCCCAGTTTGCAGATGACTCTAAAGCAGTAGCTAGAAATATGATGGTACAAAGTTGTGTGTTGAGAAATGTGGAAAATAGCTTCTATGTAGACAAAAATAAGGTAATGCAGTAATGGAAAAATAGTCCAAATTGTAATTATCAGATGATGAGCTCCAAAGCTACCTGTTACAATACAAGAAAAGGGTTTCAGAGTCCCTGGACTTACGCTGAATACAGCTACAAAAAGGCAACAAAATGCTGGCTGTTATTACGAAGGCTTTGAAAACACAGAACACATTATCCTGCCCTTGTACAAACCAAAGCGTATCTGTACCTAGAATAGAATGTGCAGTTGTGGCCATCATAGCACAAAAAAGGTAAAATAGATACACAAGGCCTAGAAAGGTATCCCAAAAGACCAAAGGACAGAGGAGCTTATGTATGCATACATATTTTTTAATATAGATATAGATATATAAAGGACACATTAGTATGAAACAAAAAGGGTGTGAAATGGTAGAGACTGCATCAAATCTTAGAAGTTACAATGTAGTTAGAAGTCTAAAGAAACAATAAAGTATATGTATATTTTTAAAAAAATTTTAAACCCAGGTTTTAGAATCACAAAGACAGAAGTTTTATGTAGAAAAAGGGAAGGGAAGGGGTAAGAGGAAGGGAAAGAAAGTGGAGGGAGGAAAGAATTGAGTTCTAATTCCAGTAGGTTGAGCTATGTGACAGTGCGCATGTTGCTTAATTTCTTTGAGCCTCGCTTTTCTCATCTGTAAATAACTAATTTGAAGGACTGCTATGAGGATAGAAATAGGCACAATGCCTGACACATAGTATACACTTACTACTTTTATTAGGACTAATAAAAAGTAATAGTTTACTGCCCAATCCAGTGTATAAAGTAATAAAACTCATTACTCAGATGGGGAGTACAGAACGTAAGAAAAAATAATTCAAAGATAGTCTAGATAGTCTAGATAAATTCATAGGCAACATTTCCATAAGAACCTCCTTCCTAAGAGAAATTATAAACTTTGGGCAACATAGCCCTAAATTTTGAAGTTGACATTTTCATCCCTTTCCCACAAGCAGCAGAATTCTGGGCTAGATAGATGACATATCCAACCAAACATGCCATTGATTGTCTTAATTTATAACAACTGTTAACATTATTTGAGCAATGGACTAAGTAATGATGTCATTTAATCCTTCTAAAATCCTTTGAGATATGCTCCATATTTTACAGTAAAATTAGCCAGGTCCCCATCTTTACAGATGAGAAAACTGAAGCTAAGAGATTCACTGCCTAAGGGTACATACAGAGCTAGTAAGTGGCAGAGCCTACATTTGAAAACAGACGGACTGCCTCCAGAATCTATACTCATAACCACAGAACTAACTGCCTCCTACTTTGCAAGAAATGTTGGGTGTTGGGTATGCAAGAATGAGGTGAGTGATGAAGGAGTGTACAGTTTGCTTGATGAGCCCAGCCCAGCCAAGGTCACACTGCCAGATAGATACTCAGATTTAGGGTGGCCAACAAGCATGAACACTGAAATAATAAGACCTGATTAATGAGGATGTGAGAAACCTAATATAAGAAGGGAAGCCTCGGACTTCCCTGGTGGCGCAGTGGTTAAGAATCCACCTGCCAATGCAGGGGACATGGGTTCGAGCGCTGGTCTGGGAAGATCCCACATGCCACGGAGCAACTAATCTTGTGCGCCACAACTACTGAGCCTGCACTCTAGAGCCTGCGAGCCACAACTACTGAGCCCACATGCCACAACTACTGAAGCCTGTGTGCCTAGAGCCCGTGCTCTGCAACAAGAGAAACCACCGCAATGAGAAGCCCGTGCACTGCACCGCAACAAAGAGTAGCTCCCGCTTGCTGCAACTAGAGAAAGCCTGCACACAGCAACAAAGACCCAACACAGCCAAAATAAATTAATTTAAAAAAAAAAAAAAAGTAGGGAAGCCTAAAAATCCCTAAACTGTGGTCTCAGCCATGGTAAACAAAGTGCAGAGAAAGAGGAAAAGATATCAAAATGCTAACTAGTGGGATTATGAGCAATTCTTATTCTTTGCTTCATATTTTTTGAATTTGGCTTTTTTTTTTTAAACAAAGAGCACTCATTTTCATAATTGGAAAAAGGCAGAAATAAAAATAAATCTGAGGAAACTTTCACGCTTTATTCACTTCTAATTGTGTAATTTGTTGCAATGATCATGTATTACTTTTGTAATTTCAAAGCGATTTTAAAAATAAATACATCTAGTATATTAGAAAAAGGAAGTAAATTACATGCAAATACCAAAGCAAAAAAAAAAAAAAAAGGATGTGATGTAAGAATTAGCAAATGAGCAGTTGTAGTTTGTTGGAAAGAACTCCAGATATACACCAAAAGGCTTGGGTTGATACTGATATACACATCAACATGGATTAATCTCGAAAACTTTACGCTGAACAGAAGAATTCAGACACAAGCATGCATATTGTATGAGTGAAGAACAGGAAAAATTAATATGTGAGGATAGAAATCACAACAGTGGTTGCCTGTAAGATAGCAGGGACTGATTGGAAGGGGGTATGAGGGAACTTTGGAAGGTTATGGAAATATTCCCTTGACTGGGTATTGGCCACACATGTCTTTACATTTGTCAAAACGCATCTAATTATATACTTGCATTTTTATGCATTCTACTGTATGTAAATCTTACCTTTAAAAAAACTCATTAAAAAAAAAGACAGGGTTCAATCTCAAATCTGTTATTTATTAGTTGAGTGACTTTAAGGAAATTACTTAACCTCTCTGAACCTGTTTATTTGTATAAAATGTAGCTACTGGGATTTCCCTGGTGGTCCAGTGGTTTAAGATTCCGAGCTCTCAAAGCAGGGGGCCCGGATTCGATCCCTGGTCAGGGAACTAGATCCCAAATGCCACAACTAAAGATCCCACATGCCGCAACTAAAAGATGCCCGCATGTTGCAAGGAAGATCCCACGTGCCACAACTAAGACCCAGCGCAGCCAAATAGATAAATATATTTTTTAAAAAATGCAGCATAACATAATTTATCTCAATGCTGGGGACTGACTGTAACAATACATATCACTGTGCTTTGCAAATTATCACCCAATGAATGTTGAAGGAACTTTAAAGGTAAAAAGGGGGCAAAGTTGGTCTTATACTTCTCATAATTCCACAAATGGCTTTGTTATCAGGAAAACTATTCTTTAAAGACTAGCAGTATTCTAAAAAGGGAAATTTACTTACAGTTCTCAATTGTGAATGGAAGGGAACATCATGGACATGACCTAAGACCTCCTTCTACACAGTTAAAAACAATTACTCAAGATATGATTTGAAGAAAGCTTTCTAGACTGAGGACTTGCTAGAACAATGGCATAATCACAGGAGAAAAAGGTCTCAATTCTAAATACATGAGTAAAAGAATTGCTCATTACTATGTCAATTACAAAATTCAAATGTCCCCGTAAGCCACATCATAAATATATGTGTAAGTATGTATGTGTGCATATACACACACATATTCACTCAAACTGGAACTGAGTTGAACCACTGCTTCTTCCCAAAAGGGCCTCTATATTCTAAAAATAAGAAACTTGGACTTCCCTGGTGGCGCAGTGGTTAGGAATCCACCTGCCAATAGAGGGGACACGGGCTCAAGCCCTGATCCGGAAAGATCCCACATGCCGCGGAGCAACTAAGCCTGCGCACCAAAAACTACTGAGCCTGTGCTCTAGAGTCTATGAGCCGCAACTACTGAGCCCGCCTGCCACAACTACTGAGGCCTGCGCGTCTAGAGCCCGTGCTCCACAACGAGAGAGGTCACTGCAGTGAGAAGCCTGCACACCACAAAGAGCAGCCCCCACTCACCACAACTAGAGAAAGCCCATGTGCAGCAAAGAAGACCCAATGCAGCCAAAAATAAATAAATAAAATAAATAAATTTAAAAGTAAGAAACTCGGGCTTCCCTGGTGGCGCGGTGGTTAAGAATCCACCTGCCAATGCAGGGGACACAGGTTCGAGCCCTGGTCCAGGAGGATCCCACATGCCACAGAGCAACTAAGCCTGTGTGCCACAACTACTAAGTCTGCACTCTAGAGCCTGCGAACCACAACTACTGAAGCCCATGGGCCTAGAGCCTATGCTCCGCAACAAGAGAAGCCACCACAATGAGAAGCCAGCACATCGCAACGAAGAGTAGCCCCCGCTTGCCGCAACTAGAGAAAGCCCTTGCACAGCAAGGAAGCCCCAATGCAGCCAAAAATAAAATAAAATTTAAAAAAAAATTAAGAAACTTAACCTGGTTCAACTAGAATTAATCTTATAACTAAAAGACTATGTCTTGAGCTTTTCCATATTTTACCAGAAAAGAAAAACAGCTTGAAAGGTAATATCATAGGCAAAGTTTAATAGCCTCTCCCATCAACCTCAAACTGTTTTTCTTTATTAGTGTATAGAAATCATGATGGAGACCAAAGTTTCCTGAGGTACTTCTTTATCTGAACATTATTTCCTCTGCAAGCATTCAACAATTCTTGTTTCTATTCTTCTCTTTTCTAATTCAATTCTGTTTGGTTCCTAAGTTAAGAAGTGTGTCTCACTTGCATAAATGGTAACTATTCTGAGATACCATTCATAACTATACATTTGAATTCTCTAGAGTACTATTCATAACTTCAAATGGAACAGGAAAAAAAACACTCATTCAACTTCACTTTAATGGTGACTAAGACATGAATGATTATGTTATATTGTAGAAGGCTGGCCAAAGGCGCGAAGTTCCCCAGTGTTACTACTAATCTGTCATCATTTTATGAATGCCCACTGGCACCAAGGACACTGCCTTGACCAATCTACCTATCACAAAAAATACTGAGCTTAGAAAAGCATGCTCATTAGCTAAACATGTTTTTTAGAGTTATAAAGTATCTATGTAGGAACACTAAAAGATATATTATATCTTAGCCATGAAGCTCAAAAGTTAGCTGAGGGCTTCCCTGGTGGCACAGTGGTTGTGAGTCCACCTGCCGATGCAAGGGACGCGGGTTCGTGCCCCGGTCCGGGAAGATCCCACATGCCGCGGAGCGGCTGGGCCCGTGAGCCATGGCCGCTGAGCCTGCGTGTCCGGAGCCTGTGCTCCGCAACGGGAGAGGCCCCAACAGTGAGAGGCCCGCGTACCGCAAAAAAAAAAAAAAAAAAAAAGTTAGCTGAGAAGAATCCTGACAAGTCCTGGCAGGTTCTCTATAAAACCAATCCTGGGGGCTTCCCTGGTGGCGCAGTGGTTGGGAGTCCGCGTGCCAATGCAGGGGATGCAGGTTCGTGCCCCGGTCTGGGAAGATGCCGCATGCCGCGGAGCGGCCGGGCCCGTGAGCCATAGCCACTGAGCCTGCACGTCCGGAGCCTGTGCTCCGCAACGGGAGAGGCCACAGCAGTTAGAGGCCTGCGTACTGGAGGAAAAAAAAAAAAAAAAAAAAAAAAAATGCTGGTTATTCTTTAGGTGTTAAACAGCTTTTCTGAGAAAAGCTGAGTCTTTTATTCAAGGTAGTAATATTCTAGTAGTTCTTTACTCCACCTAATCAGTGGTGGAAACTGAATTTACAAAAATCTGTGTAAATAATTCAGCTGTCTGTACTGCTCTAATATATTTAAACCAAATAAAATAAAATTTAGACAGAAAAAAAATAATGGTGCTTTTTTAAGGCTGTCACCTGCTGATTTCCCTCATTTTTCTTTCTTATCCAAAAGTCAGAGACAAGAGACTGTATAACCAGAAAGAACAAATGAAAGGATAGTACACACGTGAGGACATCTACACTTATTTCCCTCTATGAACCCACTACCCTTGACATAGTTTTCAACAGGGAGCAATTCTGCTCCCCAAAGGACATTTGACAATATCTGGAGACATTTTTGGTTGTCACAGCTGGGGTGGGGGTTGGAAGGGTGATACTAGGTAGTGGGTAAAGGTCAGGGCTACTGCTAAATATCCTACAATGCACAGCACAGCCTATCACAATACAGGATATTATCCAGCCCAAATGTCAACAGCACCAAGGATGAGAAACCCTACCCCAAGGCCCAACGAAGACCTACCTCTCAATAAATGTTTGCTGATCTGAACTGAAAAGTAAAGACCATGAACTGGAAGAAAGAGAAGCCTACAAGAATGAAGTAGAAGACAGAGGCCTAAATTAAACATTACTAGAATCTATTTTGCCTTTATTGGGACTTCCCTTGGCGGTTCGGTGGTTAAGACTCCTCGCTTCCAAAGCAGGAGGCACGGGTTCAACCCCTGGTCAGGGAACTAAGATCCCACGTGCCACATGGCCAAAAAAAAAAAAAAAAAAAAAAAAAAAAGGTTTTATTGTGTGTTACACACCAGTCATACAAAAATGAACAATACAGCCCAGCCCTTATGGAGCTCATTATTAGGTAGGGGAAAGAGTTTTATAATTTGTCTGATATCTGATTTGACAATATCTGATAAATGCTTTAATGAAGGAGAAGACATACAAGGGAGTCACTCAACTTTTCCTAGGAATGATTCATGGAACAGATGACATCTTAGTTCAGTTCTGAAGGATGAGTAGGAAGCATCTTATTTCACAACTTATATGCCTCTTTTCAAACAAAGAACCATTCATTTCTTCAGTCAACAAAAACTATGGAACACCAATTATGTTCCATACATTGTGTTATGTGTTGGAGACACAGTCAAATTATAACTTTCTACTTCTTCCCTTGGCACTGCTGGTGCCCAGCAGCCTACCTCCCCAACCCAAATCCCCAAGAATTCTTTCAATTTAGCGACTGTCACCCCAACCAATCTTATTAATCAGTAAGGCCACTACCCAAGGATTAAATAAAACTTTCAGTTGCCTGCTGACAAGACTGTATTCAATCTTGCCTAGATCACAAAGTCAGGGTGGTTATGCTGGTAGAGTAACTAGCAATGAACTGACTATGGATCCAGATCTGCCAACTGTTGGATGTGTGTTGGTATCCTGGAAAGCTATTTTTACTTTATAAAAAATCTGGGTCCTCTTCCACCCTACCCAATTCATGCCAGAACCAAGAGCAAATTAATCAACATATATTTATTGAACACCTACCATGTGCTTACCTCAATGGTTCTCAACCCTGGTTGTTTACTGACAAAGGAGTTCCCAGATATAATTTATTTTTTGATGGTAAATTCTGATGCAACATGTCTGATGCCCTGGCCTTTAGGCATTAAAGAATACAAAAGAAGTATAAAATACAGTTCTTGTGTTGAAGAGTTTATCCACAGTCACAACAGAGTAACTTGTAATTTGTAATTCACTAATTTGTAACCCTTTTGCAATATTATCAATCCTTATGAAACAAAAGAAACTGAGGTAGTCTGGATAACAACTGCTCTTATTCCCCAGTCCAGTCACACACCAACTGCACCTTCAACTCCTGATACACTGTTCCATACCCCTTCTATCTCCCAGACAGTGAAAGTACCATTCTCAAGAACTATGGAGATAACCCAAGTAGGAAGATGAACTGAGGCCCTCAAAAGAGGTGGTTGTTTGTCCTGAGGACCAGAATCTCTCAAATTCATGCCGTCAAGGGCCTTCTTTTAAAGAGAAGAAACAGAGGGACTTTCCTGGTGGTGCAGTGGTTAAGAATCCGCCTGCCAATGCAGGGGACATGGGTTCCGGCCCTGGTCCAGGAAGATCCCATACGTCGCAGAGCAACTAAGCCCGTTGCGCTCTAGAGCCCGCGAGCCCCAACTACTGAGCCCATGTGCCACAACTACTGAAGCCTGCATGCCTAGAGCCCATGTTCAGAAAAAAGAGAAGCCACCGCAATGAGAAGCCTGTGCACCGCACTGCAACAAAGACCCAACGCAGCCAAAAATAAATAAATAAATTTATAGGAAAGAAAGAGAAGGAAGGGAGGGAGGGAGGGAAGAAACAGGGACTTCCCTGGTGGTCCAGTGATTAAGAATCTGCCTTCCAATTCAGGGGATGCGGGTTCGGCCCCTGGTTGGGGAACTAAGACCCCACATGCCGTGGGGCAACTAAGCCCACGCACTCTAGAGCCCGTGTGCCACAACTAGAAAGCCTGAGCGCCGCAGCTACTGAGCCCGCGCGCCACAACTAGAGAAGACCGCACGCCGCGATGAAAGATCCCACATGCCTCAACTAAGACCTGATGCAGCCAAATGAATAAATAAATATTCTTTAATAAATAAAGAGAAGAAATAATTCTTTAACCTCCAACAATACCAGTCCACCTCACTCTATAGTTGAAGTGCCCAAAAAAAGCAAAGAGTAGACTGAATTTTTGTAAATTTGCTCCTAGAGGTCCTTGGCCATTTAAAGAAATCACCCAAATTCATAAGACTGGTAAACTCTAGTTTTTCAAATGGCATACACTTGAAATAAAAAATACTCTAGGGCTTCCCTGGTGGTGCAGTGGTCGAGAGTCCGCCTGCCAATGCAGGGGACACGGGTTCTTGCCCCGGTCCGGGAAGATCCCACATGCCGCAGAGTGGATGGGCCCGTGAGCCATGGCCGCTGAGCCTGCGCGTCCGGAGGCCACAACAGTGAGAGGTGGGCGTACCGCAAAAAAAAAAAAAAAAAAAAAAAAAAAAAATTCTAAATATATTTTAGTAAACTCCTTACTAAGATGAACAAATTGTGGAGGCTTAAAAAATTAAAAGATTTTGATCTAAATCTCATCCAGCAGCAACGACCTCATACTAAAGACCACCTGGAAGGGAACATCAGCTTTAAAATTCTGCAAACATGAATCTACAGATCCTCACCTGATTCGTCTCTCTCTGAATTATATAGGAAAAGGTACAATTCTCTTAACTGCTGTACAAAAATTGATGAGCACAAGACCCTATAAATTACTTTAAAAAAAAAACAGGGCAGGGTGTCATTCAAACATCTAAAACAGGGCCCAATGACAGTACTAAAAGGTAAAATCTGGTACTTAAGGAAAAATGAATATTGGCATATATTAATTAGAATAAGACTGCCACGTGAAAGAAAGAAAAAAATGTGTCTTCTACGTAATACTGTTTTTAGGATCCATGACTTTAAAATTAGCTTGGTTTACAATATTTGTCCTTGTAATTGTTATTGTCATCATACAAGTTTTATCCATAAAAGTCCACAATCCCTTAACTTCAATTCCAAAATCCAAAAGGTATAAACAAACAAGTTTTTCATTATTCATTTGGCGGCAAATCCTGACATGAAATGACATGAGGCTATGTATAGTATTTATTTATCCCAGTTGGTGTGAACATTCTGATGTTTTACCGAAGAAATAGTAATGCATTTGATTACAAGGTGCTGCCCCACACCTTTCTGGGATGTTACATAACATACAGTATATGTACCATATTCCCTATCCAAAATTCAAAAAATTCTAATTTCAGAAGCACAACTGGCCCCAAGAACCTTTTTTTTTTTTTTTTGGCCCCAAGGTACTGTAGACTGGTATACTAATTAAGACTAAATCTTACATAGGAAATATAACTAATACTGAGAGTGAATGTAGATTTTACATGCAATAAACTCAGTGTCTTAACTATTCACACATACACAATCCGATAAAATAAAGCATTATAAAGACTTAACAAACATCAAAAAACGAACACACCATTACGTGTTTTTCAGGTGATGGGGACATTTGCATCATGCAATATCTAGATCAATTCCTCTTAGATTGAAATCCACTAATTTAAATCACAGTTTAAAAAAAAAAAAAAACCCAAAGGCTGCGATTGGTAATTATGTTGAAAGAATCATCCACTAATAAACAACATATTCGTTTCTGATTTTTTAAAAATTATCTCAGAAAGTTTAAGATTTAAAATTCCTTCATTCTAGAATACAACTTCTGAACGTTGAACAAATTACAATTGACTTTCTCTGTGAAAACAGAGCCTTGGACAGGGGACAACAACAGAACAGTCCTTAAAGATATTTCAAAGCGAAGAAGAGTTTCACAGTTCTTTCCTTCCTTCCTCCTTCAGTTGCTGCTTTTCTGGTTTTAGAATTTCAAACAAAGAAATACATATTGGCTCCAATGCTAAGAAACGCCCTCTTTCTCAGCAACTTCCTCTTCCAATTTTCTTCCCTACCGTTGACATACGAGAACAATACACACTGCCGTCCTACCATTTTGATTAACAAAAAGCTCTGAGGCTTGGAAAAATTAAGGGCTGCAATTTATCTATAGTACCCACTCCAAGTCCACAATCTTCACTCATCTAGAAGTCAAGTAACAGGGAGCACAAAGAAAGGAGTATTTCCTTTAATCAAGAGGCCGGCTATTGAACCTTTCACCCCAGGAATCCAAAGACTTTGGATTGCACTAACAAATGGGAAATTTCTTCCACCCCAGGAAAACTTGGCCTTCTTAGGGAAGAGAAAAAGCTACTGGGCTAGCACCGCTCTGAACCAAGAGTCAAGTCTATGCACCAATAGCTGGTGAACTTTCTTCCACAGGCCATGCAGTCAGGATTCAAACTGAGTTCTCTGAGGTTCTGATCCACTTCAAAGTGACTTTTACAATTTAGTAACGGTCCTTTCCAACTCACAGACTGCACAAAGGGGACGTACTTATAATTAACCATCCAGAGATCAAGACCCATCCTGTCTCCATGCTAGAAGTCAATTCAAGTGTCTGGGACTGGAACCTGACCCCCATCTGTGACAAAGCAAACTTCCTTTAAGTGGACAATTCCCCCTTGCCCAGTGACTCTCTAAGGAAAACACCTTAATGATGGTAAGCTGTGTACCTTACTGTGTGACCTTGGGCAAGTTACTTAACTCCTCTGAAACTTAGTTTCCTTATGTGTAAATTCTCAAATGAGGCTGTAAAAATTAAACAAGAACATATGTTTGACGCATAGTAGGAGCACCATAAATGCTCCCCCTCCTCCTCCTCCTAACCCTCCTGAATTCTTTGGGGCCTAAATTTCAATCATAGCCCCAAAAGGCTCCAAGGATTCCTTCCTCTTCTCTGATTCTATGGAGAACTAACTGTATAAAACTTCCCCCATCTCAGAGACTCTAGGATCCTGGAGGACCAAGAAAACGGGACTCCACCTCATCATAGCCTAGGGTCCATCCAGAGCCTTCCTCAATGGGCCCCTTTAGCTAACTCTCCTCCTTACTCTGCAGACCATCCTGTACACACACGTACGTACACACACACACGCGCGCACACACACACACACACTCCTCTCCTCCACTCTGCAACTTAGGCCAGAGGTCTCAAAGAGCACTTCAACGCCTTCATGGTCCAGACATGGAAACTGAGGCTCCGCCTGGAGAAGAACTTGCCCAAGATCTCAGACAACGTCTGGGATCCAACTCATGTACATCTGCCTGCAAAGCCTTCGTTTTACAAATGGGTAAAACGAGGCCCAGAGAGAGAAGTGACTTGCCCAAGGTCACACGACGAGCTGGTGGCAGCGCTAGGTCAGCTTGGGACACTTTCCCAGCTTCACAGACTCGCGGGCCCCTCCAAGCCTCCGAGGGGATCTCCGGCACACCTCTCCCTGGGGAGGTGAGTGTATTGTAAGGCGCCACCCCTCGCCGACCGCTCACCGGGTCTCTGCCGGTCTGCGGCAGGAGGCGCGGCACCCACTCCCCCAGGACCCTGCGCTGCTTGGGAGGGGCGGCCCGACCAGGCCCGGCGCCTCACGGCCGGGCCAGCCCGCGGGGACTTGATGCTCACCTGGTCTCGCGCGGTCGCCCTCAGCAACAGCGGGGCTGGTCGGCCGGCCGCCCTTCTCCGCACGGGGTCTGTTCTCGCCGGCCGCGTCGCGGGCTGCCACACAGCCCGACCCCCCTCAGCGCGCTACGCCCCCAGCCGCGCTAAACCGGCCCGCGTCCGCCATTACGCGATTCCCCGCCCCGGGACGCAGCCACACCCCGCCAAACGCCCTGATTGGCTCTCTGCCCCACCTGCCTGGTGCTTCCGGGCATTCCATTGGCCTGAGTAGAATGTCAGTTAAATAGTTACGCAAACGACGTACTCAAGGGTACTGTCCCGGGAGCTCCACCCGAGCTACTTCCGTAATCGGAGTAAACAGCAAGGGGCAAACCAAGTGAAGTGGGGGTGGATTTTAAACTAAACCAACTCCTAAATTCAAAGTAGGAAAATCCCACCTAAGAAAGTGTAAAAACGCGTACAAAGTGTATTGAGAGGCTAATTCGTCTTGTTAGAGTTCAAATAACCAGTACCTTTGGTGGAAGGAAGGGGCCAAGCCTATGAACTTTCTGTGGACACCCCTAAAGTTGGTGGTAGTTTTATCCCTTCCCTCCCGGTCTCAGGCCGGGCAAAGAGTAGGGTGGGGAGAGTGAGTCCTAGGCTCCAGCCCGCTGTTAAAGGATCCGTCCGGGGCGAGGCCCGGGGTCCTGGGATTGGGAGATGGTTCTGAAAGGCCAGGGTCAGGTGAGTTGGACCCTGGTTCAGCCGCCACCGCACTCTGACCACAGACAGCTCTCTGAACTTACCTGAGTCTCAGTTTGTCCTGCAAAGTAAGAGTAGTCATGTCTGCCTCGTGCCCTGGGGTATTTGTTAAGGATTCATGCATGAGTGTGTATATGTGCGCCTTGTCGATTATAAAGGGTTGCAGGCTGGGTATCAGTGTGACAAATTCACCTGTACCTCAGTTAGTTCTCTAGAGCAACTTTGTAAGGCAGATACTGTCCTCGTTTTGCAGAAGAGGAAACTGAAAACTCCATGACTTACCCTGAGTCACCCAGGGAATTTGAAATGACCCTGGGTCTCAAACCTATATCTTTTGGCTTCCATTCCCGTATTTCTCCCTTCCAGGTGTGGTGTCCCCTGAGAGAGACTTCCCTCCCCCAACCCCTTAGCATTCCAGGGAGGGACTTGAGGGTGCCAGGCCAGTCCCCCATCTCTCTGGTCACCATAAACTTAGGCACAGGCCACCCCCCAGCTATTGTTAATCACCAAGGTTCCTGGGAAAAGTGATCCTAGTGGTGCACCCGAGCTGTTTCTGGGGGCCTAGGAATCAGGAAGTGGGTAAGGGATGACACTTGGTTCAGAAACCCAGGTAGAATCCAGAACAAGACGCAGAAGCTCCAAGAGGGGCAGTCTCCATTCCAGGACTTAAATCCATGTCTCTCTGCTCTCAGAACTGGGCTCTTTTCACCACAGAATTGTTTTCCTCAGAAGGGCTGCCTTGGCTATAATTCCTAGTCCTTTTCCCTCTCTGGAAAGGAAGGAAGCCAAAAAGGGAGTGGGAGGGAGAGCAGCCTAAGACTTTAGAAGGGCAGAAACTACCAACTGGGTGGTGCCGACAAGGCCCCAGTGCCTGCTGAGTCAGTGACCTCCAGGCTCAAGTTGGGCAGTGTGGTCTGACAACCAATGACTATTTAAATCCTGCCTGTGGCCACTGGGTGCTGGGAGGCAGCAGGTGCTATGTAGAGGTCAGTGACTTTAGGGGCAGACTGACCCAAGATGAATCTAAGCTCCACTACCTTCTAGCTCTCAGCCTCACCTAAGTCTTCTCTAAAATGGGAACAGAGCAGTTGTGAGGATTCAATGAGTTAATTGTGGAATTAATGAGTCATGTGTGTAAAGTGCCTGATAGCTATTTATTCATTCATGGATTCATCCATTCAGTAAAAAATTATTACACACCAACCATGTGTAGGGCAGCCTGCCAGTGGTGCAGCTGCAATGAGGAGCAAAACAGACTCAGACCCTCATGGAGCTTACAGTTTGATGAGGAAACAAGTTGTTAAACAAATGATCAGACAAATCAAAATACAATTAGAAACCGTGATAAGGAACAGGAGGCAAAGTACAATGTGTTTATGAGAGTAAATGTCAGGGAATGGGGTGGGGACACAGGAAGCTTCCTGAAGAGGTGAGTTGGTGAGTGGGGGTTGACTAAGCAGCTGGTGGTTGGGAGAAGTGTTGCAGGCCAAGAGAAAGGGTGTGGAAGGCATCTAGGCCAAGGGGGATAGTGGCATTGGGGAGGGAGGGCGGAGCTGTTGCTTAGAGCCTAAACAAATAAGGTGTTAACAGGGGAGGGAACCTGGCCTTGAAAGTGAGGCAGTTCTCCAAGGGTCTGTGTTCTTTTCTGATAGTCCCTGCTTTGAGGCCAACCCACCTGGGTTTGAATCTTGGCTCAGCCATCTCATCTTGGACTGTATGACCTTAAGCAGTCACCACACGTCTGTGCCTCGGCTACTCTTCTGAGAAATGGGAATAGTGCTAGAAGGGCATAAGGTGGAGAGTGAGGATTCAGTGTGGAAATGTGTATAAAACATTCTGGCGCACAAAAGTCACTCCATAAATGATGCTTGGTCTTCGAAGCATGGAAGGAAGTGAGCCTGAGGCAGCAGATGCATTTGGAGATGCATTTGGGAGAGAGCTGATATAAGCACCTGTGCACTGGGCAAGTTGTCATCTGACCTTAATTGTCATAGAAGACTTTGGAGTCAGGCAAGCCTGGGTTCAAATCACATCTATACCAATTCCTAGCAGTGTGACCTTGGGCAGGTGATGTCACCTCTCTGAGCCTCAGTTTCCTTATCTGTAAACTGGGGGTCATAATTGCTTCTATTTCCCAGAGCTGTGAAGATTAAATGAGATAATAAATGTGAAGTAGTTAGCACGGTAGTTGGCACATAAGTAGCAGTTGTTGAGTGTTCACCTTAATAATAGTTATTATTATTATTGATGTCAGCAGTTACTACCCGTACTAGATAAGATTCTGGGGCTTTGCTTGAAGGTTGTCTGGCAACAGGAGACTTTGTTTCTCCTTTTAGGCAATGGAGATAGGTTGCTTTCAGAGGGAGTGGTGTTGTGCATCTTAATACTAATACTGGGAATTCCCTGATGGTCCAGTGGTTAGGACTCCACGCTTTCACTGCCAAGGGTGTGGGTTCAATCCGTGGTCAGGGAACTAAGATCCCACAAGCCACACGGCACTGCCAATAAGCACTAACTTTGAGCATTTGCTATGTGCCAGCCATGTGCTAAGTGTTTTATAGGTATTAACTCATAAATTCTTACAGCAGTCCTATAAATTAGGGCCTGTTATTATCATCATTTTACAAATGAGATAAAGGAAGCACAGAGAGGTTAAGTGACTTGCCCAAGGCCAGCCAGTAGAGAAACAGCATGGCTGGAGTTTAAACCCAACCTTGGAACTTGAGAGGGATTGCTGGTCTTGAGGGGCAAGCCCTCCCTCTACTACCCAAGGAGTTATCACCTGGAACGATGAAATAATTCATTGCCCATAAATCCCAGGTTCTGAAGACCAAGCCCCATTCCTTTCCCCCCAATTCTAAAAAATAACCCCTGCCTGTTTCCTGTCCCCTGAGGCTGATAAGATCAGGGAACAGAACTTCTCCCTCTGCAAGGGGAAGCAAAAAGACATGTAGAGTCACCAGAACTGGGTTTGAGTCCCAGCTGTGCCACTTAATGGTTCTGTCTTAGCCAAGTCACACCCTCTCTCTGAGCCTCAGTTTCCTTATCTATAAAACAGGGATGATAATAGCTCTGCCTACAGGGCTGTTGTGAGGAGCAGAAAAAACAAGTCCTGCATAAACTATAAAGTGCTCTCAGCACAAGCCTTCCTCTCCTGTTGCTATGGGGATGGCAAGCACTCCAGGAAAGCAGCTGAAGCCAGTATAGCGTATAGCAGGAAAATTGCCATCTCTGGAAACAGTCCTGGATTCGAGTCCCAGAGCTCCCTTTTATGCCTGAGTGACCTTGGGGAAGTCTTAGCCTCAGTTTTCTCATCTATAAAATAGAGTGAATAATACTGATCTTGTAGGGCTGGAGACAAAACATAGTGAAAGAATGCATAAAAAGCCATGAGCCAATGCCTAGTACAGAGCTGGCAGAGCACAGTCGGCTAAGGGATTCTAGGGATTCAGAGCAGAGGGACTAAGGAGAATCACCCTGGCCGCTCCACACCACCCCTGCCTGAGGGCAAGAGGGTGGAGAGTACTGTGATCAGAGCCAGAATGGACTCCAGCCACTGCCCTGCCTCTGGCATCCTCAGCTCTGGCTGGGTCCACTGCATCTCTCTCTCTCTCTCTCTCTTTCTCTCTCTCTCTCTCTCTCTCTCTCTCTCTCTCTCTCTCTCTCTCTCTCCCCCCTTTCTCGTCAAACAAGTTCTTCTCCACTGAGCAATCCCAGGGGGCCCCCGAACCTCAGTTCCAGCCAAGCTTGCAGGCTTTCCCCGCCTCCACATCCTGAATCCACAGCCTTTGCATTTGCCATTCCTTCCACCTGGAATGCTCTCTCCTCCCGGAGCGACTTTGATGGGGAAGGTGGGGGGCGGTGCTGGAGGGAAAGGATCTGGAATGATGCTCCCCCACCACCTCACTCCCCTTTCCTGCATCTCCCACACTGCAAGCCTGACCTCCCCCTTCCCAGCGTGGGGGACGAGGCAGCACCGGGAGGGGTAGGGGAAGGGGGAGGGCTCAATGAAGGGCCCTCTATGGGGTTTTTCACCTGCTCAGAAGAGGCAGACAGAAATGAAAGCTCTAGAAAAACGCCTGCCGCTCTGCTCCCGAGGCCCCAGCTCGGTGAAGCCTCCCTGCCTTCCCACTGTGCCATCTTCTCTCCCTCCCCCTCCTCCTGCAGGCAGGTGCCACACAGTCAAGGAACATGTGTGGGTGGCAGGCCAGAAAGACTTGAGTTCAAATCCCATTCCTGCTGCTTACCCAGTGAGTGGCCTTAGCAAGCTGTTTGGCCTGCTTACACCTGATTTCTTTGTAAAAGGACACAACAATCCCTTCTTCTGAAGCTGCTGTGAGGACGAAGTAAGATGCCAGATGAAAGTGCCGGGGCGCAACCAAAGCGCTCAGCAATGGAGATAATAACAATGATGGCAAACACACCCAGTGCCCATGTGTGCCTGGCACAGCTCTCAGTACCTTGCATATATTAGCCTATTTAATTCCTGGTGAGGTGGACCATTACTATCCCCATTTTACAGATGAGGACACTGAGGCACAGAGAAGTTCTATAACTTACACAAGGCCACACAGGCAATGAGAGGCAGAGCTTATCTCTGTTCTTACCCATCATACTATGATGCTCTCAGTGGTAGTTTTATTTGCTTTTATCTGTACTGACTCTATGCCCTCAGTAAGTACATGTTATTCTTTTTTTTCCTCCCACCTTCAAAATCCTGCCTGAATTTTCCCTCCTTTGTTACATCTTCCAGTCTATTAATTTAATGAGCATCTATTGCTGACAGCTCTGGCCAGGCCTGGGCACGGCACTGGGGACCCAGGGATCAATCCACTCAGTCTCTGCCTCGAGTGGCTCCCAATCTGGTGAGGGAGAAAACACATACATAAAAATTACAGTAAAAGAGGCAGACACCAATTGCAGCAGGAGCTGTGAGCTCACAGAAGCATAGAACTTAACTGGAGGATTGGGGCAGGCTTACCAGAAGAGGAGTCATTTGAGTGGGGTCTTGAAGGGTGAGTAGGAATTCCTCAGACAGTTATGAAGTAGAGACATAGAATATGATGTATAGTGCAGACCCTGCAAGGGAGACTGAGTCAATAAAGGCTAGAGAATAACATGCTGGGGTCAGTTCTATGCCAGGTCTTGTACTGGGCGCTGCAGATACAGAGGTGGAAAGAAATTAACTGGGCCCCCAGGGAGCTTACAGACTTGGTGTCAGGGGATGGAAAGCAACAAGTAAAGCAAAAATAGCAACATTAAAGAAAAATCCAGAGGGGCTTTGGGACTACCAAAAAAGAGACCTAAGCTTGTCAGTGGGTCAGTGAAGGCTTCCTGGAGGAGTAGTTGATGTCTAGGCTGAGATTTAAAGATCAGAGCCAGATTATATCACCTACCACCACCCCAGCCATTACGTAAATTCAACATAAAAACAAAACCAACTGTAAAATGAGAGTAAGGAACTCCAATAAACTTCAGATTTTTCCGATGAACACTATATAAATGTTTTTTAAATTATCATACATCAAATTATTTTTTAAAAAATAATGTTTCTAGTGCCCCTCCTTTGCTGGTGTTCTAAATACATGCTGCTCTGCTCATTGGGTAATCTGACGGGGTGACAGGCCAGAGGGAGTCAGCCAGGGGAGAGTTGGGGAGGGTGTGGCGGGCAGGGGGAATTTCGCATAAGTACAAAGGCCCAGAGGCAAGAGAAAAGATGGCATGTTGGGGAAAAAAGGAAATCCTTTGATGAGAGCTGGCAAATGGGACGAGGTAGGGACGGAGAATCGGACTGGATTCTAAGGGTGCTGGGGAGGCACGGAAGGGTTTTAGCTGGATGTGCCATGATCAGATGTCCCTTTTGCAAGATCATTCTGAATATTGCTAGAGACCTTTTTGTGGTTTGAATTCATTCATGCAAGAGACACCAAGTACCCACTATGTTTCAAGCACTGACCCAGATGCTGGGGCTGCAAGAGAGAATTAATTAAGGGTTCTGCAGACAGAGCAAGATGTGGCAGGGACATTGAGTGCCCCTTCTACAGAGCGGTCTGAGTGTATAGAGGCTTGGATTGTGAAAGGGTATGGCTTTCACAAAAAGAAAGCCAAGCCCTGTGCTGGACAATGAAGCAGTGAGATGGGAGATGGCACACAGGGAACCTGCAGGGTACTTGCAGTGGAGAGACCGACAACTCCTAGGAGAGAAGAAGGAAGGAATGAAAGCAGGAGTAGAGGCAATGGGTTAGGGGTGGAAAATCCTGATCCTATAACCTCCCTAGAAGGTGGCCAAGTGGGCAGAGGGGCAGAGGCCCTGGCCAACCCCGTCAGCACCCCCATGCTTTCTTAGCCCTGCTGAGCGTTGCAGCTTGTCTCCTCCTGGCTCCAGAAGTCAGACCAAACCCTGAAGGAGAACAGAGGCGGGTGAGGAGGGGGCGGGCGGGAAACAAGCCCAGGCCTCTCACCCCAGCAGGGCCTTCCTTCCCAGTGGCTGGAGCCAACCCTGCTGAGGAGCCAGAGGTTACAGGGGAGGCTTAAGGAGTTGGTTGCTTTTTTACCCAAATTGTGGCTGCATTTCTCTCTCTTTCTTTCTCTCTCTCTCTCTCTTTTTTTTTTTTAAGAAAGAAAAATGTTCCTGTGCACGCACCCAGAGGCTTTTGCAGGAGGCGGCTATTGGAGAACCAGGAAAACAAGCCAAGAAACAAGAGAGAGGAAAAAGACCACGCCTCGCTTGGCAGATTCCTAATGGCCCAGGAGACCTGAGGCTTTACAGTGGGAGGCCGGTGGGGGCTGGCTCGGGTGGGAGGGAAGGGCAGGCCGAAGGACAGCCACTTGCTGGCCAGTGACCTTGGGCGGGATGCTGCCTGCTTCCCTCTGGTGAGAATGGGGAGGAGGGGGCAGGGGCAGGGCTGGCTGGCTGAGGTCACAGGAAGGCCTCTTCCAGCCTGAAACGCGATCTCGGGATGTGGGGCCTGCCAACCTGCAGCGACCCTGGGCCAGCAGAGATGAAAGGCTGCCTGTCCCAAGCTTCCGGACCCCCGAGGCCCCAGTGCCTCCAACTTGAAGGGCAGCAAAGCTGCTGCAGCTGGCTGAAGCCAGTTGCTGGGCTCTCCCCGCCCCACACACACCTGATGTCATCCAACCCTCCCTTCCCTGTTTCGCAGAGGACACTCAGGCCCAGAGAGGGCTGGTGGCCTGCCCGAGGTCACACAGCAAGTTGGAGGCTGAGCCAGGACTCACCACAAAGTCTTTGGACTCCAAGTCCAGGCCTCATTCCCTTTCCCCGAAACTTGGCTGCCTGGGGGCTTACCCTGGGGAGTTGGAGAGACCCAGGGTTAGGGAGGACAGTTGGGAGCTGTGTCTGTTTGAAGTCACGACTTAATGTTGATTAAAGTGCCTTTTTATAAAAAAAAAAAAAACCAAAAAGAACGTTCCCAGCCCTTGCCATGAGCCTGGACTTGCTCTGCTGGCAGGGGAAGGAATGCAGCTCTGGCCGCCACAGCTGCTGGTGGCCAGCTGCGGCCTCAGTTCCTGCCGCTCCCACCCCAGCAGGCAAAGGGACAAAGGCCTCTTCTCAGCCTGTCCCCTCCAGCCCCCTGGATCAGTGGGGGCAGAGCAACAATCAGGAGGCCCTGTCACTGACCAGCTAAGTCGCTCTTCCTCTCTGGGCCTTAGCGCCCTTTCTGGAAAATGGGGGCAGAGTATCTGCCTGGCCTAGTCTCAGCACCATTTTGAGGTTTCAAAGAGGTAAAGTTACAGAAATACAGACCTCTCAGCACCTTCTTCTGCCTGAGGGTCAGCCTACTCAGAGACCCCTCTGCCTCAAAGGCCCCTCCCTTCCTCACGCTTCACCTGGCCAGCCCCAGCTTGCTCAGCTCAGCTCAGCCGGACCATCCCTCGCTCTGGGGAGCCCTCCCTCACCTCCAGACCGTGATGCTCCTTCAAGGTATTTATCACTGTTGTAATTAAATAATTAATTGTGTAATTGGCTCTGTCTCCCCACTAAAATGTGAATTCTGTAATAATAATAGCTGACACAAAAGGCTTACCCAGTGCCGGAGACTTTCCACGTATTAACCCATTGAATCCCTGTGCCAGGTATGATTAGTTTTCCCATTTTACAGATGAGGAAACTAAGACAATGAGAGATTTAGTAAATAACCTGACGTCACAGCAAGCTGGAGGCTGAGCCAGGACTCAATACAAAGAAGTTGCAGAGGGCTTCCCTGGTGGCGCAGTGGTTGAGAGTCCGCCTGCCAATGCAGGGAACACGGGTTCGTGCCCCGGTCTGGGAAGATCCCACATGCCGCGGAGCGGCTGGGCCCGTGAGCCATGGCCGCTGAGCCTGCGCGTCCGGAGCCTGTGCTCTGCAACGGGAGAGGCCACAGCAGTGAGAGGCCCACGTACCGCAAAAAAAAAAAAAAAAAGAAAGAAGTTGCAGAACCAGGATTCAAATCCAGACCCCAGGCTGCCCCACTAGTCAGGCAGATTCAGCTTGTTCCTTGTCCATCCCAGCTCCCAGAACATCTGGCATACAGTAAGTGCTCCACATACATTGGGTGAATGAGGACACAAACAGGTTATGAATATACACATGAGCATTTGGAAAAGACTAAAGCACCTTCCAGGAGTGAGTTTTGCAGGTGCCACGTGTAGAGCCGTGGTGATGGGAGGGGGTACCCAATGTATTGTTACAGACCAATTATTGGGCTTCTTTCTCGAACATACAGGCCAAAAACCTGAGACGTCATCTCTGATTCCTCCTTCCACTTTATCTGCCAGAGCCATTCAGTCCCCTGGTTCTGCTCGATGTCTCCCAGTGTACCCCTTCTTTTCCATCCTTCAATGCCCATCTTTTCCTTGGATTTTTATAGCAACTCTTACACAGGTTTCTCTGTCTCTAGTTTCTCCTCCTTCAAAGTGGGCCTCTAAAAACAGAAAGCTAATTGTGGGTGCTACCCCTCTTTACCCCTTCCCTCACTAATGAACCTTCCATGGCTCCCCTTTGCTCTCTGGGTAAAGCCCACCCTCCTCACCAAGGCTTCTACCACCCAACTCCTGCCTCCACCTGTCCAGTCTCACTTCCTGCCCCTCTCCTCCACATGTCCTTTGGCCAAGCCACTCTATGCAGTTGAAGTTAAGAGCATGGAAGAAGACAAACCTGGGTCCGAGTCTGAATTTTGCCACTTACTAGATGTGGAAGTTTGTAAACAAATCAGTTCCCTTCTATAAGCCTCAGTTCCCACATCTGGGGAAATGGGCATAATTATGATACCTCTTCATAGAGTCAGTGTAAGGATTAAATGAATACATACAGTGCTGAGCACAGCACCCGACATGCCCAATAGTTCCTGTAATTCTTATCCTTTCCTCTGCTACAAAGAGCATTTCTTTTATTTTTTTATTATTTATTATTTTTTTTTATTTTTAATATTTGGCTGCGTTGGGTCTTCGTTGCTGCGTGCGGGCTTTCTCTGGTTACAGCGAGCAGGGGCTACTCTTCGTTGCAGTGCACGGGCTTCTCACTGCAGTGGCTTCTCTTGTTGCGGAGCACGGGCTCTAGGTGCGCAGGCTTCAGTAGTTGTGGCTCGCGGGCTCTAGAGCGCAGGCTCAGTAGTTGTGGTGCACAGGCTTAGTTGCTCCGCGGCATGTGGGATCTTCCCGGACCAGGGCTCAAACCCGTGCCCCCGTCATCAGCAGGTGGATTCTTAACCACTGTGCCACCAGGGAAGCCCAAGAGCATTTCTTACTGTCAGTCTTACTATTCTTTATGACCCAGCTCAAATGTCACCTCTTGGAGGAAATTTTTCTTGGTATTCATACTCTGTTCCCTAAGTGAAATCAGTCTCACTTTCCAGACTCGCTTGCACTTTGCACCTCTGTAAAGCACTTGTAATATTGTTGTTGCACTCTTTTCCCCGTTACCCCAAGAGTTCCAGGAGAGCAGAAACAATACATTCTTAACTCTAGCCCATGCCTGGCATGCAGCAGGTGCTCAAACAGTGTTGGTAGAATTGAATGGAGTCACCACTTTCAGTGCTTTTCTTGAGCACCTTGCAGGGAGGAGGCCTGAAGGATGCTGGGACCTGGTTGCCTGAGTCCCACTCCAGCTCTGGTGTGGGGTATGTTGGTATGTGTATGGGAGTGGAAGTGGGTAGAAGAAACCCCTGACCTCTGGGCTCTTTCTTCTGGCCAGGACTCTTCAGTCCTCTGAGGGAAGAAGAGAAGGGAGAGGAGGTGAGGAGGTTCAGGTGCTGAGCAGGGGTGAGGTAGGGCTATAACAGGAGCTGGGGCGTGGGTGGGAGCTGGGAGACTCCAGTTGCTCTAAGACCAGGGCTGGGCCCGCCAGGACAGGGCCTCATAGCCCAGGTTGCCGCCTGCCATGCCCCGCCTCATCCTGGCACCTGGATTAAGTGACTTTTCAGGTTGTAAAACTACATCTTGATTTGCAAGGAAGCAGAATCCAAGCCTGGCCTTGTCTGGTTGCTGAGCAGGGAGGAAGGGGAGTGTTCCCTTTTATTTTCCTTTTTGTGTTGGCAACCCCTTGCAATCCTGGGCACATCAAAGAAGGTAGAACTCTTTGTAAACCCAGGTTAAGATCACATTATCCGCAACTGTTGCTTCAGTTGGTGCTCCTGTCACTCCCCCTTTTTAAAAATGCTTCTCTCACTGCTTAGTACCCTCAGGATAAAGGCTCAACTCCCAATACAACCCAGAAAGTCCTGGGTAGTCTGGTCCCTGCCTCCTCGTGGACTTTCTCTCGCTTCCCTGTCCCCCTGCCTCCGCGTCTTCTGGCCCTTTCTCAGTTCTCTCAATCACACCTTGCCCTTTCCTCTGGGTCTTCACACATACTGTTTTCTCTGTCTCGAATGCTTTTCCCCATCACCTGATAATTATATTTTATGTTGAGTGCTTTTGATGCCTAAGAAATCTTTGCCTATCCCAAGATCATGAAGTTATTGCCATATGTGTTCTTCTAGAAGTTTATAGTGTTAGCTTTCACCTTTAGGTCCATGATTCATCGTGGATTAATTTTTGTGCGTTGTCAGATAGAGGCTGAGACTCATTCCCGCTTTAATTCCTACTCATTCTTGACAGTTCAGCTTATCCCTCACCTCCTTTGAGAAGCCTTCCTTGACTGCTCCCAGATTAGATCAGTTCCTTCCACTCCACAGCCCATAGCACCCTGTACTTTATTGTAGCACTTGTCACAATTGTAATTAAACAATTATTCGTGTAATTAGTTGTTTAACATCTCCTCTCCTCTTGTATACTGTAGCTCTCTGAACTCAATGCTTGTGACGGTCTTCTTAAAAAACTTTGTACTGAAATATACATTCAGAAAACTGCACATATCAAAATATATAGCTTGAAGAATTTTCACAAACTGAACACACTATATAACTGGTACCCAGATCAAGATGCAGACCGTTATGATGCTAAACATTTTCTGTACCCAGGAGTCCCCTCCCCTCAGCTATGGCTGTCTTTTTTTACCCTTATATTCTTAGCACCCAGCACAGAGCTAGACATTATTAAGCTCTCAAAAAAACCAAAAAAATCCCAACTCTTCGCTGAATGAATGAATTAATTGATGATGCTTAATTCTTCTTCAAAGAACTAGACATGGAATCCAATTTTGGCTCTGGGTCTAGCTCAGTGTGACTTTGAGGACGTCCCTCTGCTTTCTGGGTCTCAGGTTGCTTGTTTACAAAATGGGTGGGTGGGTGGGGTGATGGAGGGAGTTTGGATAATAATCCCTTTGGGCCTTTTCCAGGTATGGCATTTGGGGCAGAATTAGCCCCCTTAGGTTCTGACAATACATTGTCAGGAACTATTTTGGTTTTCTGCCTGGAAATGAGGACCTGGCGGGATTAGAAACTATACCCACGTGGAGCACCAGGAGCCTGGGCCTAAGAGTCAGAGGACGTAGGTTTGAGTCTTGGCCTCGCCTGTGGGTGACCTTGGGCAAGTCCCTTCCCTCCCCTGGGTCTCCTTGGTTTCTTCCCTTAAAATGCGGGGTAGGTTGACCTCAAAAGCTTGACGAGCAGTGATTCTGGCTCCAGGCCTCTGAGCACCAAGTTTCTGTTCCTGGAGCGCGGGAAGCTGGCTCTGGGCTCCTCCCTGCCAGGCACTGTGCGGGGAGAGGAAAGCACTCGATGTGATAACCACCCTGCAAAGGGAACTCGCAGTCTGGCCAGGGGGACCCAATGTTCAGCCAGGAACCGAATGGAAAATGGGCTGATGGTCCAAGTGATTCTCTACGTGTGGGGCTGAAGGGAGAGGAGCTGGAGTGTTCCAAGTAGGGGTAGGAGACCTGGCAGTGGGGGTTGGGAGAAGACAGAGATGGCTTCCTGGGGGAGAAGCCTTTGGAAATTGGCAGGGCAGCCCAGGGGCGCTTCCCAGAGATGGGAGGAGGCAGGAAGGAGGAAATTGGGTCCAGGTGACCACAGAGCAGCAACTTGGCCAGGGAGTAGGAGAGGCGGGAGCTTGGGCAGCCGCCCCACAGCTGAGCCTTGAAGGGGAAGTGGGGGCTGCTGCCTCTGCCTTGGCCTTGGGAAAGCGCCATCTTCTCAGGCCACAGGCTAGGAAGGAGGGCATTGTTGTGAGCTCAGGCGAGAGGGGCCTCTCTTGGAGCAGCCCCCCAGGGCCCTGCCCAGCTATGCTGGGGCTGCAGGACTGAGGGTGAGGAGCAGAGTCAAGCCCCAGCCCCCAGTTCCTTCCACAGGGCCCTCCCTTCAGCTTGGATCACATTTCTGACTCTTCCCGGCTTTACAACCAGGGGGCACTCAGAGCATCTTTACTGAATCCCATTCTTCAGACCGATGACTGAGGCAGAGTGGTCAGTGGCCAAGTTAAGGAGCTGAGTTACAACTATGCAGATGGTAATAGACAGCAGAGCCTAGAGTTAAGAGCTTGACTGCCGGGGTTCAACTCCCAGCTCTTCCATTTACAAGCTGTGTGACCTTAGGCAAATCCCTTAACCTTTCCGTGCCTCAGCTTCCTCATCTGTAAAGTAGGATGATAATATTACTTATATCATAGGGTTGTTGTGAGGAATAAATGAGGCAATAGATGTAAAGCATTAAGATATAAAGCACTGCCACCTCAGAGGCAGCAAAATGGACAGGCTTTGGAGTCACTCCTCTAGTCCAAGCCTTAGTTTCTTAATCTCTAAAATGGTGCTAATAGTTCCTGCCTCTCAAGGCATCTGTGAAGATTAGTAAGGACAAGCTGGCCCCTAATAGGAGTCCACTGGAGGCCTCTCTCTCACATCCCTTCCCTGCCTCATCGTTAGCATGTTCAAGCTCTGTTCATCTGTCCCCAGCAAACAGCTGCCCCTTGGCCACCTTGTAGGCCTAGGAATCTACTCTGGCAGTGGGGTTTGGATTAGACAAGGGTCATTCAGTCTCTGGGACCTAGCTCAAGGGATTCTAGGATCTGGGTACCAGAGGTGGTCTAGAGGGGGTGGAGGAGGGCTCCAGGTGGGCATGGCCTCTTGGCCTCTCTCTGACTCCTCATTCCATGGGGAAGGGCCCAGTAGAGGAAGCCTAGAGTGGGCCCTCTGAAAGGGGGGGTTCCTACCTCCCTGGTGGCCTGGGCCTAAGGGCCAAACTAATTAAGAATAAATGATAGGGAATTCCCTGGCAGTCCAGTGGTCAGGATTGCACGCTTCCACTGCAGTGGGCACAGGTTTGATCCCTGGTTGGGGAAATAAGATCCCACAAAAAACAACAGCAACAACAAAAACTCTAAAAAAAAAAAAAGAATAAATGACAAAGCACATAGTAGACCCTTGGGAAATAGTAAGAATGGCTGCCATCCATTATCTTCACAACATTCCTGAAAAGCAGGCACTATTGAGCCCATTTTGAAGATGAAGAAACTGAGGCTCAGAGAGGTAAAGTCACTTGCTTGGGGGTCACACGGCTATATCTAAGGGCACATGGGCTTCCCTGGTGGCGCAGTGGTTGAGAGTCCGCCTGCCGATGCAGGGGAAACGTGTTTGTGCCCCAGTCCGGGAAGATCCCACGTGCCGTGGAGTGGCTGGGCCCGTGAGCCATGGTCGCTGAGCCTGCGCGTCCGGAGCCTGTGCTCTGCAATGGGAGAGGCCACAACAGTGAGAGGCCCGTGTACCGCAAAAAATAAAAAATAAATAAATAAAAAATATGTATATCTAAGGGCACAGCTGAGATTCAAAGCTGGATCTGTCTGATCCCAAAGGGGCTGCCAGCCAAAGGCTAGGAATCCCAAGGTCACCAGCAGACTCTTGTTAGGGCTGGACCAGAAGCCATGGGCTGGACTGGGCATGGTGTGGTCCCAGGATGATGAGCAGATCCACTCAGGACAGAGGGGTTTAATGTACCCTCAGAAACCTGCCTGTGAACCCGGCTCCCAACCCTCTAGTATCGTTCTTACTAAAGTTATTTATTCATTCTATGCACATTTGCACACCCTTTCCCTAAGTGTAGCCATGTGCTGGGCCCTGGGGACCCTGGATAAGTCAGACTTGGACATTGCCCTCTGAGTGCTGCTAGTCTGCTAGGGGAGACAGAGGCATGGCTAGAAACTGTACTATAGGGTGAGGTGGACTGGAGAGTAAGCACATGAGCTGTGGCAACCAACTCGCTGGGCCCCAGCTCTATCACTTATTACCCTTAGAAATGGGGCCAGTTACTAAACCTTTCTGAGCCTCAGTTTCATGTGTGTAAAATGGGGATGATGATAAGATATTTTCTTTCTTTTTTTTTTTGGCTGTACCACACGGCATGCAGCATCTTAGTTCCGGGACCAGGGATCTAACCTGTGCCCCCCTGCAGTAGAAGCACGGAGCCCTAACCACTGGACCTCCAGGGAATTCCAAGATATTTTCTTTTAAGATAGCCATGAGGATTAAATAATATCATGAACATGATATGCTTATATAAAGTCTGGCACATAGAAAGAAGCATCGAGGGGACTTCCCTGGTGGTCCAGTGGGTCCTCTCCCAATGCAGGGGGCCCAGGTTTGATCCCTGGTTGATCCCGCACACATGCCGCAACTAAGACTCCACATGCTGCAACTAAGAGTCCACATGCCGCAACTAAAAGATCCTGCATGCCGCAACTAAGACCCGGCGCAGCCAAAATAGATAAATAAATAAATATTTAAAAAAGAAAGAAAGAAAGAAAGAAAGAAGTATCCAATGAGTATTAGCTGTCTGTAATTAAGTGTAATGGGGGCATAGAGGAGAAACCTATTTTTTGTTGGGGAACAGGAGTCAGGAGAGGCTTCTTGGAGGAAGGGACATCTGGATTGGGCCCTGAAGGATGAAGACTTCACCTGGAGAAGTGGGGGAGGGCACTCAGGAGGATGTACCGCAAGGACAAGGGCGCAGAGACCGGGAGGATATAACCTGTTTGGGTGTGGCTGAGCAGAGTCAGCTGGGAGGAGTGACTGGAAATGAGGCTGGAAAGCCGGTTTCAAGGACCTCGAGTGTCTCGCTGCCGATGAGTCTGGACTTTAAAGGGCTGGGGACGGAGCAGGCCTTTAAGAGCTGGGAAGGGACATGATTGTGCCTATTTTAGGAAGATGACTCTCACTGTAGTGTGGAGAGTGAACCGGAAGGGGAGAGACTGGATGTCAGGGAGCGGATCTGAGTGTGTGCCCCCCGTGGGTTAAAGTCCCCCAGGGGCTCCCCAGCAGCCTGCAGATCAGGCTCTGACCTCTTACTTCCCACCTGCCCACAGGCTCTCTCCTTTGCATGCAACATCGACATCTTCCCCCTCGGTTCGCCCACTAATTCCTGGTCCTCCCTCTGGTCTCCGTCTAGCCATGCTTCCTCCGGGAAGCTGTTCTGGGCACCCCAGGTCTAGATGAGGTCTTCCTCCTCCTCCTCGGGACCTGTAAACTTGCCCAGACTGGACTCTGGCCGAGGGCAGGGACTGTGTGGTCCTGCTCAGTCTTGAGACCACAAGGCCCAGCAGAGCATGCCCAGCACATAGGGGGCGCTTATCCCACGATTGGAGGAATGATTGAACCGCTGAGTGAAGGGACAAGCCCGTTAGTGGGCAGGTGTGATAGTCAAGTGAAAATGATGAGGCCTGCGGTGCCGTGAGGAGAGAGATCCAGCAGGTGAATTGACAGGACACACGATTGATGAGAAGTGAGCACAGGGGGAAAAGAAAGAGTTGGCGATAACTCAGAGGTCTCTCCCTCTGATAGCCCGATGCCTTTAACCAAGATAGGAAACATGGGTGGGGGCGGAGGTGGGGAGGAGGAGAAGGCCTAGGCGGGAGATGGGGCCCCGGTGCACGCTGTTCCCCGGAATGCCCTTCCTCCCTATCTCCCCACCGGTGGGTCCCCATCAATGTCTGTGACTCTGTCAAAATGTTGCTTCCTCAGAGAGGCCACTCTGACCACCCTAGGTAGGCTGGCCCCCTGTGGATCACTCGCTACCAACGTACCCTCTCCATTTCCTTCCCAGCCGTCTTCATGATTGTCATCGTGTATCTATTGATTTGTATTTTGTTTGTAGTGTGTGTTTCTCAATAGATGGGAAGTTCCACGAAGGCAGGGATCTTGCTTATTTCACTGACCACGTATACCTGGCAGGTTTCGTGAAACACAGTAGGTGCTCAGAACAAGATTTATTGGTATGAATGAGTGAAGGAAGGAAGGAAGGAAGGCCGTGATTGCCACGATAAGGAATTTGACTCTCAGCCTCAGAGGAACGGGGAGCCATGGAAAGTTCTTAAGGGAGGCAGTGTCAGGGTTCAGCTTGTGTTTTAGAAAGCTCACCCTGGGGGCTGTGTGGAAGATGAATTGGGGAGGGTGGCAGGGGGAATTGAGACAAAGACAGTACCTGGGGCCAGGCTTGGAAACCCCCTGCCTGTGGGGGACTGGAGGCCCCTCCCTGTCCTTCCCCACCCCCGGCCAGGCCTGTTGTCTCAGACCCCAGCGGCGAGCAGGCGGTGGGAAGAGCAGGGCTGGCAAAGCTGACACTCACTAATCACGGCCCTCACCCCGGAGCCGCACTGACTGTCTGGTCTCCATGGAGACACGGCAACCTCCGGCCACTTGTTAATGGCAGCTCAACAAGGCTGCAGCAACGGGGACGGGCCTGACCAGCATGCCCCAGCCCGGCACCACCTGTCCCAGCCTGGGCCTCTGCAGCAAACCCCAGGGGCGCCTGAGCTGGGGGACAGGACTGGAGGTCTGGTGGCTGGGAGGCTCCCCCCACCCCTCCAGAGCCCCACCTCTCTTGGCACTGCCAAGCAGTGAGAGGGCAGAGGCAGCCTCTGCCCTGGCTGACTCCTCCGCAGGGCTGCTGGGAAGCTGAGCTCATGCAGGTCACCGAGGCAGGGCCAAAGGGCTGGAGGGGGATGGTGAGGAGAGTGTGTGGGGGGGACCTGCCTGCATCCCACACACAAGAGGAATGGAGGAGAGGGCGCTTCGCCTGCCACGACAAACCTCTGCTCTGCTAGCCCGCGGCAGGGACCCGACTGGGAACCATCTGTCCAGAACCTCTTCCCTAGTTTGCTGTCACTACATCTGAAATCTGAAATGCCACCATTAGCAATTCACTCCTTCGGGAGGCAGCGTGGTGGCATAGCACAAAAACACTGGCTTTGCAGTCAGGCAGGCCTGGATGTAAGGCCTGGCTCTGTCTCACCACCTCTGAGCATTGATCTCCCCATCTGTAAAATGGGATAGTAATTGCACCCACACAGACACACATTCGAACATGCACACTTCTCTGGGCCTACTCTGAGTTATCCTAGGAGGCTGAGCTCAATACCTGTGACTCCTCCTCCCACAGGCCTTTCTTCACACCCACAGCTGAGCTCCATGGTCCCCAGGACAGCATTCACCCTCCTCCTGTAACTGTCTGTCCCACCTTTATCCTCCCCACAGACTGCCCTGTAGGGCAGGGCAAAGTGAGCAGCAGGAGAGGTTTGTCTAGTAAACAAAGGAGGCGGGTAGGGGGAGCCTCCCTCTGCCTTTTGTCCTCCTTCCTCCGCAGGGGGTGCTCAACCCCTAGAGCACTGCTTGAGGGCCTCCTTTCCCGCTCTCCTTCATACCTTTGTTTGTCCATCTGTCTGTCCACCCAGCCATCCTGCAAAGACGTGTGAGAGGGCCCAGACGTGACCCCCGCAAGCAGGCGAGGCAGAGACCAGATTCCTCCGGTCAGGCACCTGAGGCCCACCCACGGCCGCCCCCAGCCGTGTTTCTCCTCTGTCACTCCCTAGGCGACATTCCAAGCCGAGAGGGCCCTTGGAAATCAGCTAGTCTAATCCACTGCAGCCAGATGAAGAAACCAAGGCCCAGAGAGGACTGGGGCTTGCCCAAGATCCCACAGCAGCTCTGTTTTTGGGTTGACAATGTACCAATTATGTGGGCCTGCTCAGGAGGTGGCTTTTGGCTCTCTTGGCCCTGCCGACAGCCATGTTCCCAGTGGCAGCTGGAATGCTGGTGGGAGGCCTGTCTGGCCTTTGCACCCTGACTCCCCAGGGCCGAACCAGGTGGCTCTGAGGGAGCTCAGGGCCTGGGGGGTTGGGGGGGGGAGTGGGAGGATCTCAGAGGGGCAGCCCGGATACCAGCAGGGGCATGGGATGTCTGAAAGATAAAGGAGGCAACATTGATCTTAAAGACTAAATCAGAAGCCCTGAGCGTCTGTCCCAGCTCTGCCACACTCACTTGCTGGGCAAACTTGGGTGCATGATTTGACCTCTCTGAACCTTAGTCTTCTTATCTGTAAAATGGTGCTACCTTTGTAGAATGAAAACCGTGTTGTCAATGGCGACAGCAGTTCAGAGGTGAGGAGTTTTTAACTGCTGCACTGAAAAGCTGTCTCTGAAAGGGGAAGGGACTAGCTCGAGGCCACAGAGCGAACCCATGTCTCCCTCCCATGAGGTCTTTGCACTGAACTGGATACCAGGTTTAGGAGCTGGAGGAAGCATCCAGACCAGGCTGTTCGCTTGCTGAAGGAGAAGGAAACAGGATCAGAGAAGGGGAGCAAGTTCCCCAAGGTCACCCAGTGAGTCTGGGGCCAATGTGGGCCCAGAGCCCGGGCTGGGCATGAAGTCCCCTTGCCCAGCTGCCTCGCTTGCTCATCCAGCGCCCTTGGTTTTGTCTCCCCCAGTGAGTGGGCGCAGAACGGGCCCAGCTTCCTTCCTGCCGCCCTGCCCGCCGTCTGCCACGTTGGCAGAGCCGCCCGCAGCCTCCTCGCCCCTGCTGCTGCCGCTGCTGCCGCGCATCAGCCGAGACCAGCCCGCCGGGAGTTTGCCCAGAACAGCCAGGGCTGCCGGAGCCGGGGCTGGGCCGGCTGACGCTGCCAGACAGGAAGGAGCGAGCCAGCCGGCGTAGGGAGGGAACAAGGGTTGAGCCAGCCCCCGACCTTCCCAGTCCTTCCCCACCCTCACCAGCCAAGAAAGGGAGGCAGGAGGCTTGGGTTGGGGTCCTGGGGCTGGGGTGTGTGTGTGTGAGGTTCAGATAGCCGGGTCTGTCTGTGGGAGTGTGCACGCTTACGTGTGCAGAGAGGAGCATGCTGGGGGTGATTCGGGAGGCTGTGTTTGCCTCAATGCACACAGATGACTCTGTGGGTGAGTTTGTGCTGCTTTGTGATACACAGGGGCCACTGCGTGTTTGTGTAAGCACAAGGGAGGATGACAAGACGACAACTGTTAGTGATAAGGAATCTGTGTGCGTAAAAGGCTCAGCATGTGTGTCTGAGTCTGTGTACTCACCTCATGTCTGGGTGTGTTGGGGCCCCTGTGAATTTGTTATTGTGTGCAAGAGGATAATGACGTAACTGTGAGTTTGAGCTCCTCTGTGTGTGCCCAAGGGACGGCGATTGTACGTGCACAGCAGAGTCATGCGTGCAGCTGGGATTTTAGGCCGGTCTCCGTGCCCAGGAAGACACTGTGTAACAGAGCGCGCTGGTCCAAATGTCCAGGGCGTGGGCACGGGGTGTCTCTGTGCCCGGCGGGCTTTGTAAGCGTGGTTATCTCTGGTGATGCAGGGGATGACCGTGTGTGATGGTCGATGCTCGGCTGTGTGTGCAGAGAACAGGCGGCACGGTTGTTGTGTTCCTGGGGTTGCATCCGCACGGGGCCAAAGCAGCCGTGGCGGAGGTGGCAGTTGCGCTCTGCAGGGAGAGACAGTATGCTACGGGTTTGCACTTGTTTCTCTGCTCGGCAGGGCCCTGTGTGTGATTGTGTTTGTGCGTGTCTGTGAGCACCGCGTGCTGGAAACTGCGTGCTTCTGAGTCTGTGGTGAGCTGAGTGTAGGAAGGGGGAGTACATGGCCGTGTTGGTACTTGTCTGTGAGCCCCGGGTCGGATGCGCTCCATGTGCTGCCGCCTGTGTGCACAGGTGGCCGCTGTGTCCAACCGTGTCTTTGTGTGTTTCGGGTCGTCTGAATGTGCACAGGAGGAGGACATGGAGGGGGGATTTGAGTGCGTGCCTGTGCAGGCCCCTTTAACATGGCAAGTCGAAGAAATGTCGGCCTTCCTGGCAGCAGATCTGGGCTTGGTTCCACTGGGGGTGTCTGCAGAGAGGGGCTCTTAGAAGGGACGTGCTTGAGCGAGAGAGACAGGAAGGGAAGGGGGGGCCAGCCCCAGCTCGGGGTTTCCAGGAGGGAAAGCCAGACATTGGAACTTGTCAACGCTACCTCCTTCCCCGCCCCCACCTCCCCGACTGCTGCCTCCCCTCCTGGCGCCTGAAGGCTGCTGGCAGCCGGACAGACAGACAGACAGTGCACACATCGACTGGCTCACCGGCACAGAGCCCGAACGTGAGCCCCTAAATACACGAGCCTGGACGCCTAAGGTCCAGAGAGGGCAAAAGACATGGGCACGTGTGTTTATACGTACTGGGGGGCAGGGGTGCTGTTGGCCTCTGGTGCTTCAACCCAGACTAGAGCCCTGGCCTAGAGGGGGGAGGAGGCTGTCGGGGAGCCTCTGAGGAGGGGGCTCTTGTTACTCTGATCAGACTCCCAAGGCTCCCAGGCCCCCGCCCTGTTTATACAACTGCTGCAGTGACTTTGAGAATCTCATTGCCTCAGAAATCACCAACTGCAGCTCTCTCTTTGTTAGAAGCAGAAGAGAGATCCAGAGAGGGGCAGCGGCTGATCCAGGGTAACACAGCAGAGTCGGAACTGGAAGCCAGGGCTGCTGCTTCCCCTGGCTGTGTCTGCTGTGCCCACTGGCCCGTGGCCGTCTGTCCTCTCCTAGCCTTCCCGTGGCCCATTGAGCTGTTTCTCCCTCCCAGTTCTTCATGATACGACAATGACCTCTGGCTTCTGCTTTTCTTTTCTTTTTTTTGTCCCAAGTGATGTGTTTGTGTGCTTCATAGCCCATCTGTTTATCACAAGGGCTCCAACAGCCTCTAGGGCAGCAGAACCTGGAAGAGAAAAGGAGAGTTTGGTTCTGGGCCAAGGGCTACTGGGGAGGTGGCGATGGGATGGGGAGATAGAGAAAGAGAAGGAAAGGAACTCAAGAAGAGAGGGAGGAGGGGAGGAGAGCAAAGCGAGGAGGGGCCTGGTGGCGCCTCTGAGAAGCATAGCCTGCTTCCTGGCTCCACCTCCAGTCTGGGCACCAGGGGCAAACTCTGAGCTCAGAGGGAGTCCTGCCCCTTGCTGGGTTTCTCTAGGGCCTGGCCTCAACCCCCAGTCCCTGGGGTCAGCAGGGTTGGAATCTTGGGGGCAGAATTTTGAGTGCACGTCTGGTGTGCAGTGACCACACTCACCTTGAGAAAAGAGGGAAGGGGCTGGGGGTGGGAGGATGGGCACGAACCTGGGTGTGTGGCCTCTTTGGAGCTTGGGAGTTAGGTGTGTATGTGAAGTTCTGTGATAGGGCTCTGTGTGTACATCTGTGAACATAGGCAAACAGGCTTGGATTTCACCGGGTGGGGGGAGGATTGTGGGAATGTGTGCGTGTGTGTGTCTGCTATAGGCAGGAAAGGAATTTTACCCTGAGGGGATAGTTGTGAGCGTGTGTGTGTGTGCACACGGGCATGTAGAGGGGCGTGTGTGAACCTGCACTTACATGCTTCTGTAGAGGCTATATTCTGTGTACGAAGGTAAGTAAATTATATAGCTATGCACAGTGTGTGTGTGGTTGGATCTGTGCGTGTGTATCGTGTGTTTGATTGCATGAGTGTTTACACGGGAAGTGTATAACTGCATATGTGCACAGCTGTGTACACGTCTGTGATTGTTCTGAGGGACAAGGTGGAGTTGTCTGTATGAGTCCTGACGATGGGTGGTGTGTGCAGTTTTGTATATTTGTGGGACAGTGACTGTCAGGGAGCTGTTCACACGTGTGGTTGTGTATTTGGGGGGACTGGGTTAAATGGGTGGTTCTTGAAGCAATACTTTATTTTTTGTTTATGGTCAAACATCCCCCCCCCACCCCACCCGGGATGTAAACTCTATGAGGGCTGTAATTTTGGTCTGTATGTTCACGATACCCTTTGTGTCTAGAATAGTGCCCAACACACAGTAGGCACTGGATCATACTTCTCAACTGAATGATGAGCGAGTGTGTGCATGCTTGGCTAGGTGTGGGAAGTGTGTTATATGTCTGAATTGTGTGTGCATGTATCTGGGTGTGTGAACAGGTACATTTCGTGTTGTCCGGGTGTGTGAGGTTTTAGGCATAAGTGGCACGTGGACCAAGTGTGTGCACAGGTGCATGTGTGTGTGTCTAGATCCGCACATAACTGTGTACCTGAAGCTGTGCCCCTTAGGTGAGCATTGCGAGTGTTGGGGGACGTGGCTGTGTGCGTGCACAGTTGTGTGTGCATGTGCAACGGGGGCGGGAAGGCGCTGGCGGCTTCTCCCAGCCTTCAGCACTCACTCAGCTTCACCCCAGGTCGCCTGCTGCGAAATGTCAGTGGCAGAGAAGCTAAAAATACCCGCTCTCCTCCTCCTGCTCACTGCTTGGGCTGACAGGGCTGTGGGGCCCCAGCAGGCCCCTTGGGCCCTGGCGGGAGGAGGAGCTGCTGGGGGAGGGGCGGGTGTGGGGTAAGATAAGGAGGCCCTCCTCAGCACACTCCCTCTCCCTTTCCTCCTGGGCTCCAAAACCAGGCCCCAGGCTCACCTCTGTCAGGAAGCCCTCCAGAACCCCCCAGGAACTGCCACATGCTGGTGTGTGTGTCTATGTGTCCGTCTGTAGTGTCCAGAGCTGCCTGGGAGGGAGGTGCAGCCTCCGTCAGACCGGACCTCATCTGGGCAGGACAGTGCCTCTTCTGTCAGTCCAGGCAGGGACTGGGGAGGACAGAGCTTCAGACAGGGCCTCCTGGGGATGGGCTGTATCTTTCCCCTCAGTCTGAGGGCTCCCAGGGAAAGAGCTGGTGCTGTTTCCTCCCTAGTGCTGAGGGTACAGCCCAGGCTGTATGGGTTCATCTGGAGCTGGTACTGAAGCCACTAGGGCCCTCTGACCTCAAGGCACATCTGCTGCTCCTCAGGGCTTGTGGGCAGGGAGGAGTCTCCGCTCCGCTCACACCCTAGGCCGGCATGTGTTTGTGCTACGGGTATTTGTGTGGGTGCGGGTGGGACATGTCAGGGCCCATGGTCCTTCAGGGACTTGTGTCTCTTCACATGTTGGGCTCCTGGGTGTGTCTTTGCTTACATCTGTGCTGTCAGCAACTGCCTGCCTTAAGCATTGTGGGCAATCAATAAAAGTTTGGGGAGTTGTGTGTTTCTCAGTGTGCGTGTGGGTGACTCCATATGTGAGGCTGGGTTTCTTTCATAATGCAGACCTGCAAACTCTAGCTGGAATGAACTGCGTTAGTATGATAGCTGCTGGTGTTACCACATGGGGATTTTGGTGTGTCAGTGTTCTGAAGTGTCTGTCTCTTATCAGATGGTCAGTGCCTGTTTGTCCTCTGTATCAAGAGGTCTGTGCGTATGTCTGTGTGTTGGGGTTTCAATCCCTTGATTACTGCACTTCTGTGTGTCTACCTGGATGTCATTATGTGAATGGGCATCTCTGTGCCTGTGTGTGTGCCTATGTTAGTTTGATTTCGTGGGTCTCTGTGTCCATGTGTCCCTGCAAATGCTGGAGTTGTCTGTGTGGGTTGAAATCTGTGCACAAACTGGGCACCCTCATCCCCCAGCCCTTTCTCAGGGAATTTTTTTTTTCGGCCATGCCACACGGCTTGCAGGATCTCATTTACCCCACCAGGGATTGAACCTGGGCTACGGCAGTGAAAGCCCAGAACCCTAACCACTAGGCCACCAGGGAACTCCCCCAACCCTTTCTTAGTCTCCCACCATTTCTATGTTGAAGGCCTTGGGTTTTCTGTGTGTGTGTGTGTGTGTGTGTGTGTGTGTGTGTGTGTGTGTGTGTGTGTATCAACTGTCCCCAGCCCCAAAGCCTCCAGCTCTGTGCTCTGCCCTCCCACTCTCTCTCCAGTTGGACTTGAGGTAGGAGCTGAAGCAAAGAGGGCAAGCAGGCACCAGGCACGAAGCCCACCACAGCCAGGGGCTGGGGCCAGGCTGCCACCAGGGCACTGCCTCAGCTTTCCTCCAAGCAAGCGGGTAAGCCAGAGCCTCGGTTACATGTAAACACCAGCTGTGTCAAGACAGCGCAGCTTCTTCTAGGTCAACAGACAGCTGTGGGGTTGCTAGGCAACCGCCTGGCTCCCCCCCATTAACCCCCCCCACCCACTGCCTCTACCTGCAAACCCTCTGCTGGCTCCCCCAACCCTAGAATACCGCCACGCCCCTCCATGCCAATTAAAACATAGGGCCTGAGTGGGTAGGGGGTCAAGGCTGTGTGAAAGGGGGGGGCTCAGGGACTGGGATTAAGGTATGGGGAGTTGTAACCCTTCTGGTGCCAATGCCCCCCTGCCCTCAGTCCTCAGCACACTCCTCCACAGCCCCACCTCACCAGTCAGATGAGCAGAACTGGAGTGATGGTAACTGATTCCCACCCCCACCCACCCCCACTCCCACCCCCGCCCCACCGCCACACACACACACCATAGGCCAAGCCAGAACTGGAGAGATGCTGGAAGCAGATGGAAAGTGAGGGGTGTAGACTGTATTAGTGCTTGGTCAAGTCCCCTCACGCTCCCCAGCCAAGCCTGGCGGAAGACTGGCTGGAGGGACCTCTGGCAACAAAAGGGTTAAATTCCCCCTTTATTTTCCCCCCTCCCAGGATTGCCACCCCGGTTTCCAAGACAGCACCTGCGCTCCCAGCTGCCGTGCCCGTTTGGTGCCCGTGCCCAGGCCGGGCAGCGCCCCAGGCCCTCGCCCCGCGCAGCCTTTCACCTGGCCTCCTCCGGGGGTCCCGCAGCCCCGGGCTTCCCGACCGCCCCAGGCCCCAGGCCAGCATGGGGGAGCGGGGGGAGGCTCTCGCCCTCTGAGTCGGGTGCGCGGGCCAAGCCGCGGGACGGGACGACTCGGGCTGAGCTGGAGGAAGGAGTGGGAGGAGGGAGCGGAACGGACAGGGGGCAGCGCCAGTGGCCGCTCCATTAGTATGCGGCCGCGCTCTGCGCACCATGGCAACCGCTCCCCCAGCGCCGAGCGGGCCAGGCAGCCCCGGGCGCAGCGCGCACCTCTCCTCCCACAGGTGGCGACGCGCGCGGGGCGGGCACGCTCGCACGGGTACGCACACGCGGGCACGCACACTCGGGGCGCCTGGGGCCGCCTGGGGGCGAGCCGAGGGCGCCAGGTGCGCTGGGCCGCCCGGGCCCCGCTCCCGCCGCCTGTGGGCGTGTCCCCAGGTGCTCCAGAGTGAGCCCCGAGGGGGGGTGTACCTGAGGATGTTCTTCCTGTGCCTGGGTGTGTCCCTCAGTGTGCCTGTTGTGCCTCTGTCTCTGGTTGTCCTTGAGGCTATTTGCCTGTCTGTGCTCATTTGCCTCCTTACTCCTGGCTGTATGTGGTTCTGAGTGTGACTGCCGTGGTGGAACTGAGTGTGCCTGTGCCCCTGTATATTTGTGTTTCAGTGTGTGATTGTGTCTCCTATCTTTGTGTCTGTGTGTCTGTATGTTTCTTAGGGTGTGTGTACGGTTGTGTCCGTGTGCGTGCCCATGGCCCTGGGTTTTCCTCTGGAAGAATGCCCCGGGTGCCTGTGACTGTGTATCCCGGTGTGCCTAGATGAGTATTTGTCAGCGTGTGTGTGTGATCTTTGCATGTGACCCTCGGTGTTTGGCATCCGTGTGTTGTGGGGTGTAGCTGTGTGTTGAATTGTGTACCTGTATGTCCCCGAGGACCCATCTCTCCATGTATGACACTGTGCGTTCCTGTGAGCTCCCTGTGTATGTGTCCTGGAGTGTGGCTGTGTGTCCAGGGGCTCCTGGCTCTGTGCCCTTCTCAACTGCACTCCCTGCTGCCTGAGTGAGCTGACACCTGCTCCCTGAGCACTGGGCCCCCTCCTCCCACCTGGCAAGGACAAGGAAGGACACGGAGACAGAGGCGGACATAGAGGCAGAGACAGACAGACTTGGAAGGGGACACAGAGAGCCAAGTAGGCTGGAGAGGTGGTGACCCAGAGTCATGTGATCAGCCTCAGAGCCCAAGACCCAGAAGAGAGAAACAGATCCAAGATCCAGACATTAGAGAGAGGGAGACCCAGAGTCACAGAGAGACCCAGAGCACTAAGTCCGGAACTGCTGAAACAGACCAGAGATCAAGGATGTGGCTCCCCAGCCTCCCTCCCTGTCCCTCCCTCCCTTCCTCCCACTCTAGAGTTTCCAGCCCCAGCTGTGCCTCCTCCACACACCCAAAGCAGAATTCTCCTGGCCCTGGGAGTTTGTGCCCTGAGACTGGAACTCAGCCTCCTCTTTGCAGCAGCTGGCTGTGTGTGTGCGCTTGAGTGTGCACGTGCCACCATCTGTGTGCTGTTCTAGGCTGGTGCCTACTTTGCACACAGCCCTCCCCCATCACCCCCTCCTACACACACACACACACACACACACACACACACACACACACACACACACTGTTGTCCACACTTTCACTGGCCCAGATCATGCACACCTTTATACACATACCACATAGTCAGCCACACTCATTCAAACCCGGAAACATGCCCTGGGTCTCCCTCTCTCAAACACTTCTGCACACAGGGCCAGAAGATCCACCCTGCACACAGCCAACCAGCAAGTGTCACCTTCCTAAGCCCTCCCAGCCAGCCATTCACCCCTTAGCAACCCCTGAGGGGTTCCCAACCCCTGCCACCCACAGGGAAAGACATAAGACCAAATTTGTCAATACTATCAGACCATACACACAAAGGCAGGGACCCCATTTGTCTTGTTCACTGGTGTATCCCCAGGTGCCTGGGACAGTGCTTGGAATCTTATAGATGCTTAAGAAATATCAGTTGAATTAATGTGTTCACACAGTGTCTCTAACAGTCACTGAGAAGAACCCATGGTAATTTACAACCAGCCGCTCAGTGATAACCACTGATGGATACCACAGTGTTCACACAAGAAAGCATCTTATGCACACCTAGGACAACTCATTAAATATAGGTGTGTGCACACAGGTGGCTGCTTGTACGCACTCAGCACAATAGCTAGGTTAGAGGTTCTCAACTTCGGCCGCACTTTAGAACCACCTGGGGAGCTTTTAAAAATCCCCATGCCCAGGCCCCACCCAGACCAATAAAATCTCTGGATTGAGAACCACTGATCTAGATGAATGGACTCAAAAATGTTGACACAAGGATTGTTACCAGGAATGGGGGTAGAATGGGTTTTCACCTTGAACAGTATAGTGAAGCAGACTCCTGAAGGAGATTGCTTGGGTTTCAACCCTGGTGTCATTATTTACTCACTGAGTGGTCTTTGTAAATTACCTCTCTGCACTTGAGTTTCCTGTCTGTAAAATGGGAATGATAATCATTACAGTAAAGTCTCATGGGATTGTTGTGGGGATGGAATGAGTTTATATATATGGCTTAGAATAGTAACTAGTACATAGTGTTATATAATTATTTCTTACTCTTATTTCTATCATTTAAAAATTTTATTATAGAATAGATGAATTGAGGGATGAATTTTATAAGCAAGATTTTTTTGCCTTTAAATTGTTATGAAAAAGTAAGGGCTCAGAGCCAGACTCTGGGCCAACCTACTTCTGCCACCTCCTGTGGGATCTTGGACAGGTCACTTACTCCGTGTCTCTGAACCTGTCTTCCCATCTGTAAATGGGGTGAATATTTTTCTCTACCTCAAGGATTGTCTTGAGGAACAAAAACCTCAGGGAGGCGTTTAATAAATGGCGGCAAAACCCAAATATCTAGGAGCCACATTGCCTTGATGTATTCCGGGATCAGGTGTGGGATTGTGGCTGCGAAGCCCCTTCCCCCAGAAGCCCCAGGGCCCAAGGGCCAAGAGAAGCTTCCATCCCAAAGGCTGGGCCCTTGGCCGTGGCAGATGTCCCTGAGCCTGCTCTCCAAATACACCTCGGCCCCCCTTAGCCCTCTTCAGCCCAGACTAAGCCACAGACCCTAGACTGAGACCCCTCCCCTTCCTGAGCTCCATTCTCTCCAGGAGCCCTTCCTTAACCTTTCAAGGAGCCCCAGTTCTCACCAAGCCTCCCTCCCATCCTGGAAACCACAAGGCCTTCTCTGGGTTCCATCCCTCTCCAGGTGCCCCTCTCTTTTCAGTGAATCCCTACCCCTCCTACAAAGCCCTCTTCAAGTTACAGAGTCCCCTTGCTGGGCTATAATTTCCTCCCTAAACTCCCATTTCCTTCCTGGGTCACCCATCTCCACCCCCACCCCAATTCCTGGGCACACAAGCCTTCACCGTCCCTCCTCCCCATCTTGCAGAGCTGCAACAATCCCTTCCACGGAATAATCCCCCCACTACCCCTTCCCCACTGCACTTCCATCTCCCAGCCCTCAACCCCCTCACCGGGCCCCACCCTCTACCCAGCCGGCCCCACCTGGACAGCCTTCCCTGATCTCTTCCGCTTCCTCAGCAGCCGCTGAACACTCATTTTTTCCCTGCGGGCGATTCTTGGGGCTGAAAACAAACTTCTCCTGGCCTCTCCCACTGGTGCCTTTGAAGCCACCCACCCCTTCCAACCAACCTCCCCCCTGCCCAGGGGTGACCTTTCCAAAGCCCTCTCCCCTCCCCAAACACACACACAGTGTCTACTCCAAACAGACCTAGCCACGTGTGGCTTCCACCCCCTGCTCTTTCCTCCTCTGGGAACTCCCTCATTCTTCTGCCTCGCACCCTGGTCTTGGCCTCCAGGAAACCCTCGCCGGGTCTTACTGCCCCTGCCCCGACTCCCAGCCCCACCCCAGCTGCAGCTTGAGCGAGTGGATGCCTCCGCCCTCACTGCGCAGGAAGGTAGGAACAACGGCGTCTTCAGCTGAGTCTTGGGGCTGCACAGAGGGGGCTTGGTGGGAGGCTGAACCTTCACATCCAGCACAGAGAATGCAGTTTTAGGGACTGTTACCTGCCCCTGTCTGAACCCTCCAGCGTCCTCTTTCAGACAGGGGTGCCCAGAAGGTGGGGGGTCTGTCTCCTGCCTCAGGTGGAGGGTTCCTCTGACCCTCCCAAGGCCTGGGCCTTACCAGTAGGGTCAGGGAGGGGGGCAGGTGGTGCGGAGCTGTCCCTTGGGGTCTCCTTGAGCTTCAGCAGGGAGGGACATAGAGCAGAGCTTTAACATAAACTGGGTCTATGGGAAAAGCGGCTTGCTAAGGACCAGGCAGCCCAAAGTGGGCTTAAGGGCAGTCAAGGGCAGCCAAGAGCTCCCCAAGGTCAGGGGGTGTGATACAGTTCGGCCCTGCCAGGTCCACCAGAAATAGGCACAGGATTAGGAGTTTTCTTCTTCCAAAGTTTACAAAAGCTGGGAGGAAATACAGACCCGGCATTTGGGGTTCAGAGTGGAAAGACAGGAGAAGGCAGATGGGTTTGGCCTAGTCAAACCCTGGAGTTTGCATAGGCAGAGGCAGGTGTGTTGGGATAAAAAAGAGGGGGGCCTGGAGACAAAGGAGACCCAGGCCCTGGGGTAGATGGGAGACACACAAACAGGGGATACTCCAGTCTCTGTGGGAAAGGGGGGTGTCCCACAAGGGTTCTTGCGCTCAGGATTGATGGAGTGTCTGAAAGACAGGTATCCTGAACCAGAGTACAACGGTGGGGTCCAAAGGCTGAGGGGACACAGGACAAATGAAGGGGCTGGAGTCAGAGACCTGGGACTGAGGATGGAGTAAGGGGGTCTAGAAGCAGGGGAGACCCAAGACCGGATTTATAATGGGGGTTCCTCAGGGAGAGGAAACCAAGGACTTGGGGGATAACAGGGGTCTCAGAATCATGGGAGACCCAGGACCTAGGGCAAAAGGAAGGTCTAAAAGGCAGACTCCTTGGACCCGGGACAGAATGCATGGACCAGGGGCCAGGAAACCCCAGGGGGCAGTCTGGGGAGCCCAGAGCCAGGGGAGACTCAGGGCCTAGGGTGGAAAGGGAGGGGCCCAGATGCAAAGGTGACTCAGATCTCAGGCAGAAGGGAGAGCTCTGAGGGAGGGAACACATGAAGGTATTTCAACTCCTCTGGGGACCCAGTGGCTGGTGACGACCCCCAGCTGTCACACCCCTTCCACTCTGTCCACCCTCACTCACCCCCTTTCACAAGACACGAGGTTGTTTTTTTGTTTTTGTTTTTTTTTTTTTTTGCTTTTTTTCATTTCTTTTTAATACAAACTTGGATCTTTGGGTGTGTCCTGCCAACAGAAAACAACAACAACAACAGAAGAGAAAACCCAAAAGAGTGAAAAATAAGAAAAAAAACCCAAAAAAACAAAAAAAAAAGCTCCCGCAAGAGGTTCCTCTCCCTCCCCCCCACCATGCGAATTTGCACACCACGGGACCACAGCAGGTTTACAGAATGCAATATACAATCCACGATTTATAATAAAACAGTATATACAATAAATAGGATATTGTTCATTTTTGTCAAACGACCTGTAGATAAATTTCTCAGTGCATACTTGCAGGGACTCTGGACACCTTGAGGCCCCGCTCGCAACCTCTTGCACACGCTCGCGTTCTCTCTCTCTCTCTTTTTTTTGTCTTTTTCTAAAACTGTGTTTTGTTTTTAAGTTTTGTACATTTTTAAAAAGTATTTACAATTGCTGGTTTTGTGCAGAAAGGGCTCACCTTCGGCTTCTGCGTGGAGGAGATGGGCAGGGAGGGGTGGGGGGGGCGATGGGGCTGCAGGGGGTGCAGGGGAGGTGGGGCGGGAGGCAGAGGGGCAGGCGCCTGCCGGAGGACCATGTGGACGCTGAGAGGGGTCTTGGCGTTGGTTTTCTGAAAGCTGCAGAGAAACACAAGAGAAGAGGCAGAAGTCAGCGGCAGGGACAGACCCTGAGCTCTGGGAAGAGGGAGGTTAAAAGCAGGACCTCCACCCGGTTCCTACCAGGATTCTGAGAGAAGGGAACTGCATTGTTCCTTCTCCCAGAAAATTCCAAGTGGCCCCATCCATGAGCCTCCGGACTGCTTTCTGGCCTGCTCTGAGCTCACTTTCCCCATCTGTAAAATAGGTGTGTGTCCAAGGCCCACACCACTGAGAGGTAAAGGATGTACTGGATGAGGAGCTGGGATTCCAGGCAGTGCAATCTGTTCAGAACCTGAGCTCCTGAGTCAGCTGAGTTCAAACGCTAGCACCACCATTTAACAGCTCTATGACCTTGGGCAAGTCAGTGAATCTTTGTCAGCCTCAGTTTACTCATCTGTAAAAAGGGGATAACAGAACTAGCCCGTAAATTTGTTGGGAAGGTTCAGTGGTTTGAGGCAGATTAAGCCTGGTCCATAAATGTGTCATAAATGATCCTAATTAGTACTAGTCATTATCTTCATGGGGCCCGGGCCAGCTAGGCTCCCCAAGCCTCGGCTTCCTCATGTACCAGTTCGTTTAGTAATTCCTCCTACCTAGGCTGTTCTGAGGAATGACATAATGTGAAGACAGGGCCTTAGCACAGCACAGGTGTGACCCACTGCTTTAATTTCTTCCAAATCCAACCTTCTCCCCATTCCCTATCAATGTCGTTCTGTTCCTTAGAGGGGTGAGGTGATGAGGAAGTCTGTCTGAATAAAGAAATTGCCCAACACAATACCATCTGTTTGGCTGCACCCCGCCTTCCTGAAGCTCAGAAAATCTCGAGTCCCCAGTCCCTACAATCACTAGACAATAGAGATCTCAAGTACCCCCTTTCCCTAGACAGTCGGTCCTAATTATGTTTGCAGGGCTCTGGGGACCTGACTCCCTATCCAGAGCCCTAGCTTTGCTGGGGTGAGTGGGAAGATGCCCAGTGGGAAAGGGGTGGGCTCAGTTATTCTCAAGACCTCCAGTCGTTAGCCTGGCTCTTTCAGAGCTCTGTCCTCTTCTCAGAGCCCTGAAATTCATGTCTCCTACATTGGGTGAGTGACCAACCCACCAAAATTAAGGGGCAGGCGTGAGGGTCCTAAAACCACCTTCTGAGACTCCTCAGCAAGCCATCCACCCTCCCCCACCCCTGCAGGAACCAGGCGGCCACAGAAAGCCTTCCCTCTCTTGTCCTCTTTCTTGGCTTCCCTTTCCAACGGGGCCACATTTAAATTCTGCTCAGCCTTGGCTGCTGTCTGCTGGGCAGTCAGCCCCCGGGAAGACTTTTGTCCCGAGGCTGGACTTGCCAGGACTCCCCTCAGGGAGCCAGGTGGGCTCCTGGGAGGTGGGACAGCACCCCATCCTGGTGCCTCAGCCCAGGCGGCATGCAGAGGCGTGAGGGGGAGGGTAGGAGCTGCATCTGTGTTAAGCTCTCGGGTCTCCTGCTGGTGAGGGGAGGATGGAATATTAGCCATAGGGGTAAGAGGTGTGCTTGTTAGGGCGACAGCTGTATTACAACTGGGGTGATGGGGAGAAAAGCTGTATCGCAACTGGGGTGATCGGGGCAGGGGATACAGCTGGGGTGGGTGTCAGTTCTCCAGTTAGGGTGATAAACAGGGTGGGGGGACAGGTTCAGCTGGAGGGCTGGGGGCATCTATCTGTAGGACAGCTTTACTGCAGTTGAAGAACAGCTGTCAAGCTAAGGAACCCCTGTTGGGGTGACAGATATGGTGTATTGGGGTGACAAGTGAGGGGGAGATTTAGGACGGGCAGCTCCAAACTACTTAGCAAGCGAACTGTGCTGAACCCCAGCCTTCCCTGCTCCCCTTAAGGGCCCCGGGGCAGGCTGGGAGCCTCTGCACAAATCCCTGTCACCCCCGCCCCCTCCAGCCCTTAGCCACTGCCAGTGACCCTCTCCAAGCCAGGTCTCCATGGTGATCTCAGCCCAGCAGGCAGCTCCTGCCAGAACCATTCCCGTGGTGCCCGCGGCCAGGCAGCAGGGAGGCTTTCTCACCCTCTGCTAAGCCACCGCTGTCTCACCTTCCTCCTCACACCGCCCTCCCCAGCTTTCATGACTTGGCCAGAATCTGGGGGGATGGGGAAAGAATCAAAACCAGAGGTTCCTGAGCCAGGGAGAAAGCAGAATGCTATGGCCATGCAGAACCCTGACTTCACCAGGTTCAACTCGCCACGGAACAGAAGCAGTGCTGCTGGGCCAGGTGGCCCAGTGCTGGGCACTGGAGACAAAGCAGACGGCAAGACGGATCTGGTCTCTGCCCTTGAGGGGCTCACAGAGCACAGAGGGAAGCAAAGCGGACCCCAAACCAGGCGATCACACGCAGGGAGATGGGGGTGTGTCAAGAGGAGCCCTGGGGGACTCAGGGAGCACAGCGGGGGCACCTCACCCAGCTTTGGTGAGAGGGCCTGTGGCTCTTCAACACACCGCTGAGCACGGCGCCCAGCACATGCTGGGGTCAACAAGGTGCGCCGACTGAACGAAAGAGCCGTGACCGGTCTGAGTCTGATCGGCGAGTCAAGGTCCAGGTCAGGTGTTGCACATCTCCGGACGCCTCCTCAGACCGCCCTGTTACCATAGCTACTGGGGCACTTATCATTCCCTTCCGTGCTCCTCCTGGGCAGAGACCTGCGTGGGGTACCTCCGTATCCCCGATGCCAGCAGTGGCTGGCGCCCCAGGACACCAGCCATTGTTCACGAGACTTAACCTTTTAGTGCCTCCATAACGAAGGACTGCACGTCCCAGAGTCTCATGCTCCAGTAGTTTTACCATCTGTGAGGCCAGGGCTTTAGGTGGTCTCTGCCTGTCAGTGGGCGCTGGCACTGGGGGTGCCAAGGGAGAGCTGAGCAGGGATTTAAAGTGCTACAGATCACATATAAGTCAGGTTGTCCAAAGAGAGCTGCTCTCCCTGGCAAAAGGAGCATTCATTCAAGCAACCAGCAGACATGTATTCACAGCCGCTAACTGCCAGGCCATGCGCTAAGGTCTAACCCTACCTTCTAGTCTCTACTCTCCAGAAAGGGGTCTCAACATCAAACAAGGCAGTGGAGCAGAAGGCAAAGAGTGCATGAGGATTTGAGAGACGGATATGCTGTGTGACCTAGGGCAAGTCCTTTCCCTCTCTGGGCTTCAGTTGCTATGTAAAATAAGGGGGTTGAACAGGGAATGGCAGAGATCTTCAGGCACTGAGATAGAGCACCAAAGACAAGGGGTCAGAGACAAATCACAGCTGTCCTGGGAGGCTGATCCAGCCTTTCTGATGTCTTCAGGCAAAGTCAGGCTTTTGAGTCCCTTAAATGTGGAGAGGATACTGCTTCCCTGAGGCCCAGACCACACCTGACAGATGGAGATACCCTCTGGACCCAGAGTTCTCTGAAGGATGAAGCTTCCAATTGGGGATGGGTAGGCTGTGGCATGTGGGTGGGTGTGTGGCTCTCCTCCTCACTCCAGGGAAGTTTTTCAAAATCTGTCCACCAGTGACTAGAGGCATTCCTTAAACTCTAGCTCTGCCAGTCATTCCCTCCTTAGAGATCTTCTCCTACCTCCCCCACTGCGGGGCATAGAGAGGGATGCTAGTGGGACCAAATGGGGTTTACTTCCATGGTTGCCCACCAAGCTTGTGTGACCTTGTGCGTATCTCTCACCTCTCAGAGCCTCACGCTCCTTACCTGTCCTGGGAGGAGGCTATACACGCCCCCACCCCGAACACCCACACTCTCCACCCTCCTGATCGGAGATGCCTATATAAGGACAGGCATCTGTCCCACATCTGGGTATGTGTTGGGCATGCAACTGAGTGGAGGCTGAGGAAGTAGCAAGAACATGGAACTGGGTGATCCCCGAGCGACCTTCCTGACTCTACCTTTCTGGGCTTCCCTGCCTGGGTGGCTCTGTGTCTTTGGGCGAGTCCCTCTTCCTCTCTGTAAACTGGAAGGCGCTGAATTTACAGAACTCCAAAAGCCCAGTTAGCCTGAGAGTTGGAACTGGTTTATTTATACACCCCTCCCCTGCCTCATCCTTAGGAGCGCATCTGATAACAGTACGGTTGAGAGAAACCAGCTCATGCCCCGTTACCCAATGCCTAACCTTTTCTCTCACAATTCTCCCTAGTCTACGTGCCCTTCTTTGACTCCTGGAAAAAAAAAAAAAATCCTGACCCTTGAAGTGTCCCCGGCCTGATGAAACACTGGGGAGACAGGGACAGTGCACAGAGATGAGTAACCAGCCTAAAGGAGCTGATGGCATGGTGAGGAAAACATTCCCGGGAAGGGCTGTCATGGATGCATAAAGGGCTGGAGATTAATTGCGCCTGGGAAGGATCCTGGAACGCTTCTTGGAGGAGGCAGTGTCTGAGTGAAAGATAGGAAATGACAGGTGGGAGATAGATGATGACTTGGAAAGGGCGGCCCAGGCCAGGGAACAGCTAAAGCAAAGACACAGGGCACACTGGGGAAAGGGCCTGGAAAGCTCCCTCCCGATCCCACAGTATAGAGCTGGAAAGGGAGGCTGTGTGAGCAGGAGGTCAGGGCTGAAGAAGCAGCCTTGAATACCCGGAATACCAGGTTAGGAAGTCGGGCCTTTATTTTGGAGGCAAGGAGGCTGGCGAGGGAAGGACGCAATCAAAAGGTGTTAAGCAATGAAGTCACCAGAGCAGACATGTTTTAGTCAATTCATCCAGTAAATGTTCTGGGGGGGAGGGGGAGGTTGCTCCAGACACCATGCACCCCAAAATGCTGAGGGACATGCAGCAGCCACAGTGGGGGCTATGGGCTCAGGAAGCGGGGGCAGGTGTTGGGGCAGAGACCTGGCACGCACTGGCTGTGCTGACCCAGGTGGCTGAGCTAGGGCTATAGCTGCCGAGGCCTCAATTTGTTCAAGACCCACTTTCTGCCTCCCCCACCTGCCCCCCCCCAGGAAGCTCTTGCTGTCCGCCCTGCCCTACCACGGTTCAAGAGGGTGGTCCCTGGTATTTCCGGTGGGAGCACTTCAGTCCCTCCCCTGGAGAGTGACGCCCACATGGAGGCTTGTAATGAACACCTGTTTCAAGGCTGTAAACTCCATGAGCGCAGGACACTGCTCATCTTGTTCAGTGGTACCTTTAGTACCGGATGCAATGCCTGGCCCGGGGCAGGCGCCTGGTTCATGCTGGTTGAACACAGCATTAACCTACTTCCTCCTGCCCTCCAGCACAAACAGAGGGCACTATGGCAGCAAAAGTTAGGATGACAAGCAGGGCAAATCTGCCGGGAGAGAAATCATGATGTATTACAAAATCACAAGGCAATCTTCTTTCGGATTATCTGTACCAAAAGAGAGGACTGCTGTGGATAACTGTGTGTGGACAGAGTTTCTAGCTGACCTGGGTCATTTAGGAGTCTGGGTCCTGTTGCCCAACAGGCTTTAGGTCCCTTGGCGTGGGGTCTGTGACTTACCTTGTCTCTGGACCGCCCAGGGAGGACTCAGCCCCACTGTTAAGGCATATAACTAGGTGGTATTTCACAGCCTCCTGCCAAAGGCCCCAAACCCATACTAGAATACCAGCTCCTTCCTAGAAGGGAAGCAGGAAAAGCAGGTGAAGGAGTGCTGGCTACAGAGTCCTGAGCTCGGAGGAAAGGGTCAGAGGTGTGCGACGCGCACAGACGGCGGGGAGGTATTTTATTCACCCATCTACCAACCACTGATTACATGCTTCCTGTGTGCCAGGGACAGGCTAAGTGCTTCACGGGTAATCTCATTTAATTCTCACAAGAGATGCAGTGAGGTGACGTGACTCACCAGGTCACCCAGCTGGTAAGGGATGGAACCGGGCTCTGCACGGAGGCCTGTTTGTGCCCACAGGCATGCTCCTAGCCACCACCCTCCAGTTTCAGGGCCTTGCTCCCTTGGGTTCTTCTGGGTCCACAGGGATGTGGGGAGACGGGCGAGGAGGAGCGTGAGAGGGCATGCTCATGGAGAGATTATATTTCCAGGAAATGAGGGCTCAGCACAAGAAGACCTGGCCTGAAAATGGCTGCAGGAGAGGCAAGAGATCGGATTGGAGGGAGGAGAGCCCCAGAGAGTGGGAAGAGGAGCCCAGGAGAGGCAGGGCAGGCCTGGCTGACCCCTGACGTGAGGGCCTCTTGCCTAGGGCCAGAGGCAAGATCAGGTGACCTCTTGAGGTTTCAAGACATGGAGAGACAAAGCCCAGAGCGGCCAGTGCCTGGCCCAGGTCCGGGCATGCCTGCTGACCCTGGCTGGTTGGTGGCCTTGGAAGCCGCCTTCTGCTCCGGTGAGGCCCCAGCTGGTGTAACCTTGGAGGACCTGTGACATTTCTCTTGGCCTCAGGTCCAGGCCTGAGAGGGAATAGGGAGGAGAGGGGGGACTCGAGATCCCTAAACACCTTGGAGGGCCCTTCCCACCCTCCCACCCTTTCCCCAGGGTCTGGAAGGGCTGATCTTCAGCCAGTGAGGGCCCAAGGCGGAGCCAGTCTGTCTGGCTCTGCATTCCATCTAAGGGACTAGAAGATGTTTGCGGGGCCCAAGTCTCCCTCACCCCCCACCCCCACCCCACCCCGGCCCCACGTCCCTCTCTGTCCCATCAACTCAGCTCCCAGACCATTCAGGTGCCCCATTCCCCACTCTGGCTCCTCCAAGCTTTCTTCTTCTAATTCACATTGGGATGTGACCTGCCCTGGCTCACGGTTTCCTTGGCCTGGAATGCCCCCCCGCCCCCCCGCCCCGTCTCCATCTCCGTGTGTCCAAATCTCGCCTATTCTTCAAGGACGAGCTCAGATGCAGCTTCTTTCACAGAACCTCAAAATCCGTTTAAAATGTCAGACCCAGAAAGGGTTGTAGTGAGCATCCAATCAACCCGTCATTTTGCGGATGGGGAATCAGGGGCGCAGAGTGGAGGGGGAGCAGAGCATCCAGGCTGGGAGGGGGTGCAGTACTGGGTTCAAATCATGACTCTGCCATTTACTACCTATGGATCCCCTGGGCAGGGTTCAGAGCTGTACCTGTTTCCTCAACTCTCTGATGGGGGGTGAGGGTGAGGACCCGCACCTTCCAGGCTGCTGTGAAGGGTCAGTGAGGCAGTGTTGCACGAAGGGCCCAGCACGAATATATGTCCCTTCTCTCACCAAAGGGGCAGAGCGGTGACTTCTGACCCCACGGCCCACCTTCCTGGTGCACGAGCTTTGCTTCTCCCTGCCACTTCCCACCGGGTGTTTGAGGCTCTCTGTGTGCTTGCTTTAGCTTTTTGGGGGTGGACGGGCACTCTTGAGGACAGGGGCCACGTCTGCTTTGTCTTCCCCGTGTCTGGTCTCGGGACAGGCATGGAGGGGCTCAAGACGTGAGGCTAAGCTCAGTGACTGCTCCCCCCGTGCCAAGGGTCAAAAGGGCTCAGTGCCTGTCGGTGAATGAGTGTGTCACTGTCCTCCCTGCTTAAGCCCTCTGTTGACAGTGACACTCCCTCTGTTAACTCTTTTTCCTCACTGTTCTCCTTCCCTATATCCCCAAGGCTTCTTCACTCCCACAATGATTGTAATCAGTCCTTGGGCGGGGCGGGGGGGGGTAGAGTTTGCCCTAGATGAGGGAGTGTTTGGATGAAGAAGGGGGACAGCCCTCCCACCACCATGGTCCAAGCCACCACCACTGCTTGCCTGGGCTACCGCAGCCGGTCTCCCTCCTTCAACACCAGCCCTGCTCCACTGTGGCCCACGACATTCTGAGAACGCTTCAGTGGTTCCCCATTTGTCTTGGGACAAAGTTCAAACTCCTTCCAATGCCCTGCATGATCTGGCCCTGCCCCCTCACCCCCTCACTCAGTGTTGCCGTCCTCCCATCGGCTCCTCAAAGCTGAGCCGCTTCCTGCCTCAGGGCTTTACCCACTGCTGTTCCCTCTGCCCAGAATGCTCTTCCCACTTCCCATTTGGCTGACGCCCCCTCATCTTTCAGGCATCAGCCTCAGCATCTGGTCAGCTGGCCGCAAGCCCTCATGGCCTCCTAGCTTTTCCCCTCTTGCACAGTCCTTCCTACAGCGATAATTACCAACATTCTGTTTACTGTCTTTCCCGCTAAACTGGAAGACCCTTGAGGACCAGGACCTCGTTTGAGGTGTTCACTGCTGTGTCCCCAGTGCCTGGCATGCAGTGGGCGCTGGACAGACGTCTCTGGCTGGAACAACTGAATGCATCGGTTTGAGGACAGTGCTGTGAACTCCCAGCTCTGAGTGGGGAGCGGGGCCAGAATGTGGGGCTGGATGGCATCCCAGTTCCTCCTGCGTTCAGGGCTCACTGGGTGGTTCCATTATGTATCTCACTGAGCCGTGACCTGCCCAAAACCCAGCCCCCTCACCCGTTTATTTTCCCACCCAGAGCCCAGGAGGAAAGCTTTTCGGATTATTTCACATGTCTGGATTATCCATGAGACATCTCCCCTCCAGTGAGAAGGATCAGGAGTTTGACATTTTAAACCCTAAGCAGCTTCTCCCTGGCCTGCTTCAGATCTGCGGCTCTGCTGCTTGCAGTGAGGTGCATGGGGAACGGAAGGCCATTTTTAATCTTGTTCTGGTTTCATTAGGAGGAAAACTATGCTGTCCCCCAAGAAATTCTGGTGCACTGTCTATGCCATGCAGAGTTTTAAGAGCCCAAGAGATTATCAAAGTCAACTGCCTTCAACAGATGGGGAAACAGAGGCGGGGGTGGGGTGGGGTGGAGGAGGGGCGAAAGCTTGGTCAAGGGCGTGTAGCAAGTTGGCCAGTTGGGGAATGGTCCTTCCCCAGGCCTCTTGACTCCCATGTGCTGCCCTCTGCCATCTTCAGGCACCGAGGGAGCTGAGGTCAGGCAGAGAGGGGGTAATAAGTTTCCACTGACATGACTTCAAGACCCTGAGTCACCCTGGCTTCGAACAGCCTTCCCAGAGCAGGGACGGGGCTTTCCAGGAGCCCTCCTATTTATTCTCCAGGAAAAGGCACTCCCAGGAGGCTGCAGTATACTGTAGCAGAGGTCAGGGGGAGTGAGGGGCTCAGAAAGGCCCCCAGCCCACTCCATCACCACCCACCACGTCTGGGTCAATTTTTGTAACAGGTCTGTTCCAAAAGCGGGATCTCATGGGCCAGTTACGGCTGCATTTCTGGAGCAGGTTGTTCATCAAGAAAATGATTCCTCCAACTCTGTCCCGTTTTACCACTTTGCGGGCATTTCCCCTCTTTTATTTTTCTTTTCCTAAACACAAAATCTTAAGAAAACTCAACGAGGTGACAGTACCTGATAAAACAATATCTGAATACCTAACAATATTTAACGGAATTCTTTTTTTTTTTTTTTTTTTGGCCACGCAGTGCGGCTTGCAGGATCGCAGGATCTTTGTTCCCCAACCCGGGATTGAACCCATGCCCCCTGCAGTGGAAACGAGTCCTCACCACTGCGCTGCCAGGGAGTTCCCTAATGGAATTCTTAAGGAAAGCAATTGGCTTCAGGAAAGGGACTGGCTTTTTCTAGGTAGGAAACATCCTGCCTGGGGATAGACCCGTGCTGGCTACAGGTCCCCAGGCACAGGGAGATCCCAACACCCCTGTTGAAAAATAGCCTTTGGGGTACTCTGGGAGACCAGAAAAGGACATACTGGCCACACCCTCAGCCTGGCCCTTGCCAGACTGCATCGTGAACTAAATGAAGCTCCCAGGGAGACAGGGAAGCAGGCAGGGTCAGTATCCTGGATGGGCCTCGGCGGATAATTATCCAACCTGCTTCTTTCTCCATCTGTCACATGCAGGGCGATGCAAACGCCCTCCCTTGCAAGAGGTCAAGTGGTGAGTGCTTCCTGGGACTCAGGTGGTCCCTGCCCACGACCTAGCATGGATGAGGGAAATGAACGCTTGAGGAACCGAACTAGATGGCCCCATCCAGTCTATGGTCCTCCAGCCATTTCAGTAACGGGACCCCCTGAATGCCCAAGCCCCACACTGGGTTCCCCACCCAAGACCCCATCTCCTCCCTAAGACTATTCCCAACATCTAACGCCAGACTCCCTGAATCCCAACTCGGGACCCCAGTCTTGTCCTCAAATCCTTCCTGCTCGTTGCTATACTTCTTCCCCTTGCCCAAGCTCTAATGTCCTCATCCCCCCACCCCACCCCCACCCCACCCCCGGCTTCTTCCCACTGCACCCGCATCCTCAGACTCACCCAGGAACAAAACCTCGAGGTCCAGTCGGCACTTCAGTTGGCACTACAGGGAGGTGACGGTGAATGTGTCCTCAGGGTGAGGTTCCGCCATGGGCCCCAGGAAGCCGCTCTTGGGGCCCCCACCCAGGCCGGGATGCGCCTGCGGCATAAAGCCTGGATACCTGTAGGCGGTATCCTGCAGGGGCAGCAGCGAGTCCCTCGGCACAGGGGACAGGGTTAAGTCACTAAGGAGTGGGCAGCCATAGCCAGCAGCAGCTGCAGCGGGGCCACGGGGTGGGCCGGGCGGCCGGGCCATCTCCAGTGGCTCCTTGTCGGCCTTAGGTGTGGCCGGCGGGCTAGCCAGGTGTGGGGCACTGAGGCACGCGGCCTCCGTCCTGCCCAGGAAGTCAGCCAGCAGCCCTGAACCCACCTTGCCTTCATAGGGCGGGCTGCGGGCAGCTGAGCCTGGCGGGTACCAATATGCTGTACCCTTGCAGCTGGGGGAGTCGTAGTGGGGCTGGCCCAGCGGCAGGTCCCGGCAGCTCAGGTGGGCCTGGGCTGCAGCTGCATGGCTCAGGCTGGCCCCCTGGAGCCCATGCTTGAGGGGCTCACAGGCAGCCAGCTTTGTGGGTGGCGGCCGCAGCTCTTCCTTGAAGCCCAGGGTCGGGGAGCAGGTGGGGGAGTAGGCCTTCTGCAGGCCAGCATCAAACACCGTAGGCGGGTGGGCCAGCGGCGGGAAATGCTTGCCATCCAGCTCAGGGGCACCGAGGCTGGGCGAGTCGCAGTGGAAGCCTTGGCCGAAGGTGCCGTCCGATGGCGTGGACGGGTTCATGGAGTAGGGTCCCATGAAGTCACAGGGATCTCGCTCGCCCACGCTGAAGGCCCTCGACTGCGAGGGCAGCGGTGACATGCTGCTGTCCCCGCTGTAGTAGTCCAGGCCGAGGTCTGGGCTGTCCTGGAACAGCGGGTTGACCGGCTGGGGCTTGGGGATGAACTTGGCTTTGGCCGCCGCCCCGCCCCGCTCCTTCTTGGCTGAGCAGGCCCCGCCCCCCCGTCCACCCCGAGGCTGCCGGGGCCCGGTGCTCCGTTTGGATGGGTAGCCCGCGGCGCTGGCCGAGGCGGTTGACGGGAAGCCCAGATGTGAGGCCTCGAACAGGTCCACCTTCTTCCGCCGTCCACGGCCTGGCTTGGAGCTGCTCTGGAAGAGGACGCTCTGGTTCCAGTTGTAACCGGGAGCGGACGATGCCTCGTTCCAGTCCATCATCAGTTTCTCCAGGCTGGACAGGCTCGACTGGCCCTCGCTGCTCGAGGCCTCGCTGTTGGCACGCCGGAAACCGCCACCGCCGGGCTGATTGAACTGGGTGCTGTCGGAGGATGACTCGGAGAAGGTCTCGGACACGGCTGTCTGCTGCTTCACCTTCTGCGGCGTGTAGTTGGAGATGTCCAGGATCACGTTGGGCTCGCTGACGTGGCAGTCGAAACCGGGATTGTAGAGCTGACTGAAGGCCTCCGAGGCCCAGTCCAGGCCTCCATAGCCCTGCCGGAAAGGCCACTGAGAAGCCCCCGCAAACTGCCGACAGTTCTCAGGCGAGGGCTGGAAGGAGGAGGAGGACGAGGACGCGGCAGAGGTGGCAGAGGCTGTGGTGCCCTTGGGTACCATGTAGCCGCCGGGTGAGACCGTGCTGGCCCGGCTGTCACAGCGCAGGGGTGTGGGGGCCGAACCAGAGAAGGGGCCCCCCTCAGAGCTGTTGAAGAAGGATGCCTTGCTTGGTGGCAGGCAGGGGCCACCGGTAGGCGGTGGGGCGTAGCCAGCGCTGTGGGCGCTGCTGGGTGAGGCAGGGAGGCTGTTGCCACTGCCGTAGGCAAAGCTGCAGTCCTTGCTGTTGGCGCAGTCCTGGCCCGTAAAGGGCTTAGTGGGTGCGAATACACTTTGTCCAGCCCCGTAGCCCCCGTACTGCGGGGGGTAGGTGCTGGCGGGCGGGTGTGCGGTAGGTGAGCGAGCCACGGCAGAAGGCAGAGGAGCCAGCTTCGGGAAGGTCTCGGCTGCCCGGCAGTCTGAAGCGCCGGGGGTCAGCCCATAGCTCGCTGCCCGGCCCGGCGGGAAGGTCTGGCGAGTGGGCAGAACGGGCTGGAAGGAGGGGTCCGCCCCAGCCCCGCTGCTGCCCACCGCCACCGGGCTGGCCTTGGCTCCCCGGCTGGGGAAGGTGGCCAGGCCCCGCTGGGCGGGCAGGGCGCTGCTGGGGGGCCCTGTGTAGGTGCCTGATGCCTTCCGGGACTCGGGGCGAGAGGCTGAGAGGGCAAAGTCCAAGAGGTCGGAGGAGTCATCCGAGTCGAGCAGTGAGCGGAAATAGCCGGTGAAGAGGTTTTGGCGCTCCTGGCTGAGCTCCGTCTGGCCCGCAGGTGCGGCTGTGCTGTAGTAGCTGCCACGACCCGAAGCCCCGCTCTCTAGCCCAGTGGAGGCAAAGGCCCGGGCCTCGGTCCCCTGGAACCCGCAGTTTCGGCCAGCTTGCCCGCCCGGGTGCCCATGGTGAGGGGCCCAGCCACCACCCTTGTCCCCGGCCCACTCAGTGCCCGCCTCCCCAAAGCCTGGGCCACTGGGCACCTGTTCCGGGAACAGAGTCCCGTTCTTCCGGGACCGCCTCTTGCGTTTGGGCTTCCCAGTCACAGCGTCTACCTCCCCCCGGCCCCGTTTGCGTGGGTGCCCCAACTCAGCGAGGCCAGGGCCCCCGACCCCGGCGGCTGCCACGGCCACCACCTTCTTTTTCTTGCCGATGCCCTCAAAGAAGTCGCTGAAGGAGCATCGGGCCGCCTTGGCCGCGTGGCCCCCACCCCGGCCACCAAAACCGCCTGCTTTGCCACCTCGCCGTCGGAAGCCCTGCACACGGTGCAGGAAGTGGGAGATGCTCTGTGTGTCGGGCGCCTGGTGCACTGACTCGGGCTCACTGGGTGTCCAGCAGCGGGGCGGTGAGCACCGCCCAGCGCACTGGCTCTGGCGGTTCAGGAAGGCCAGCTTGGCGAGGACGTCTGAGTACTCGGCCTTGCTGTCGTTGGCATCTGCTGCGTAGGACGGCTGGGGAGATGCCAGCTTCTGCTTCCGCCGCCGCCGTTTCTTCACCTCCGGCATGGCCATGGTGGCTGCCGCCACAGTGGCTGCCTCGGCCGCCACCACCGCTGGCTCCTTGGGCTTGCCGGGGCCCAGGAGCAGGTTCTTAGGAGGGCGGCCGCGCTTACGCTTGAGAATGATGGGCATCTCGCCGGGTGGGAAGACCACCACCACGTTCCGCCCATTGTTCTTCATCTTCAGCAGCGGGGTGGGCTCTGTGGACACGCGCAGGCCCAGCTCCTTGCCCTCCACGCTCAGGCTGCTGCTCAAAGACGACACCTTGTACGTGGTCTTGTTCCGCCGGCCCAGTGACACGGGGATCTTGGCCATCTTCACCACCATGCGCCGCACGCCCCGGCACTTGCCTCTGCGGGTAGGGACCACTGGGGTCTGGGAGGATTCGGGCTCCAGCTCTGGGACTGGGCCTGGGCCGGGCAGGGTGTGAGGTGGGGGCGGGGGCGGGGGTGGGGGCTCAGCCAGGGCAGCCGCCAGCCCTGTGGGCACAGGCAGGGGCAGCAGACGGCCCTCGGGGCCGGCGTCTGCCTTGCGTCCCCGTCCGGCTTTCCGTCGGCGACACAGGATCTTTGGCCTATCGGTGCGCCGCAAGGCGTATTTGGGGTGACCCTCAGGCCCAGGAGGGCCATGGGGTGAGCACAAGTCCAGGCGCAAGGGCTCAGCCAGCGGGCAGGGTCCCAGGGGCTGCTGGGGCTCCAGGCGGCGGCTAGGGACGTCAAGCAACTTGGGCAGGGGGTCAAGTGCCTGAGGGTCGAGCAGCTGCGACTCCAGGGAGTCGGGCAGGGTATCTAGGGCCTGCAGAGCCAGGCCCGGCAACCCCAGAGGATCAGCAAGGGGTTGCAGGGGCGGCAGCTCCAAAGCTTCCCCGAGCGGCTCTAGTGCCTGTGGGTCCAGGAAGCGGGGCTGGGGGTCTAGGAGCTGAGGCTCTGGCTCAGGCGACGGTGGCTCCAGGGCCTGGGCCTCCAGCAGCTGGGCCTCGGGGCAAGTCAGGGAGGCCAGCTCACTCAGGATGTCGGCGTCAGCGAGTTCTGAGTAATCAGGGCCGTCTGGCTCGGGCTCTGGTGGCAGACCAGTGGCCGCGGCCGTGGCTCCGGGACTATGGCCTTGGCCGGGCTGGGGACTGTCCCTAGGCTCAGGCTCAGGCTCGTAGAGGGGATGGCTGGACCGCTCAGACTTGGCATGGGGGGTGGCCCGCTCCTCAGGGCTGCGGATGCTGTTGGCCAGGCTGGGTGAGGAGAAGAAGCTATACTGAAGGTCCCCGGGGGGCGGGGCAGGTGGGCGGCTGAGCCGGAGGCCACCGCAGTCCAGGTGCACGCCGCTGTGCTGCAGGTCCTGGGAGAGCCGGGTCAGGTCCTTCATGATGTCAATCAGCTGGACCACTGGACGCAGGTTCACCCGCCCGTTGTCCCAGCGCCGTCGGGAGCTGCTGCCGTCTCCCGCGGGGGTGGGGCAGCGGGCCTGGGAGACAGGACGGGCCGCCCTCGGGGGCAGCGGGTCGTCCCCCTTGGCAAGGACTGGTGGGCGCCGGGTGCTGGGGTCCCGGCGTGGGGGTGGGCGCGGGTTCTCGGAGAAGGTGTGGGCGAAGGCCTTGTCGGGTGGGCTGGCAGGGGGCCGGGCGGGAAGCAAGGGCCGGGGGGTGGGGGGGCCGCCGGGGTAGTACTTGGGCTCCCGGAGGTAGTCAGGAGAGCTGCACACGGCACTGGAAGTCACCACCAGGCCCTGGGGCTTCACACGCATCCTGACCTTGTCCTCCACGGGCCGCCGGGCGGGGCCGGGGCTGACATGAGGGTGCGAGAAGCCGGGACCAGGACCTGCCAGGCAGCACAGCCAGGAGGTCCCTCACCGAACGCCTAAGTCCTCGTCAGCTTCCCATGTCCTCAGTGATCCCGGCACCCCTCCCCTGAGTCCCCTCCTGAAGCCCCATCCCCTTGCTGACCCCCAGCTTTTCCTAAACCACCACACGCATCGGGAACCCCCACGGGCTCCAGTTCCACTTATTGACAGCTCACCCACTTTTGTCTAGACTCTGGCTAAGGGCTGGGGGAGAACAGTTCACCCGCTTTGGGGAGGGAAGCCCATCAGCAAGGTGGATCAAACGTCAGGAGAGGGCCAGGCCCCTGTCAGAGGGCCCGGAGGTCCTATCAAGGACACGGCCTCTTCCTTCTTGCCCCATCCCCAGGGCTCTAGGAGAAGCCCGGCCACTCACCCTCGGCTCTGCCGCCTGGGCTGTCACACTGGAGATCTCTGTGGGCAGCGAGACAGGCAAGAGGAGATCTCAGCGGTCTGCTGGCCACAGCCCAACCACTGCCCACCTGCCCACGGGGCCCGGTCTCCCCCACATACCGACCCCAGCTCCCCCAGTACTCCCTCCAGCGCACGCCCAGCTGACCTGAAAGAGAGAGGGCCCCCGTGCCTGGGGGCTCTGCCAGTCGCTGGCTGTCAGCTGGGGGTGCTGCGGGGCAGCTTCGGCCTGAGCCCAGGCCTCGGGGCGTGGACAGCGCCTGGAAAGGACCACCGCAGCTCAGGTTTAGTGAGCACCTACTGCGCGCCAGGCACTGGGCCGGAAGCTGTCCAGGCATCGTTTCATTTAATTCTTCATACCAATCCTGCGAGGTAGGGGCTATGAATAACCCCATTTTGCAGATGAGGAAATGGAGGCTGAGATGAAGTGACATCATTCACTCATTCATACGCTCATTATTTATGGAGTGCCTACTTTGCACAAGAGCTGGGTAGACAAACATTTAACAGATTATGGTAAGTGACTTAATTATTAGCGGGATAAGAGCTGCAAAGAAAAACGGAAGAGTGCCTGAGGTCAGAGGTTTAACAATCATACCAGGGAGTCAACAACGACAGAAGCACATATTCTGGGGACGCTTTCTCTGCTGCCAAACACGGGACTAAGCGCTTTATGTGGACTACCTCATCTGACCCCCCTGCAAACCCGGGATCAATACGATTATCATCCCTGCTTCCACAGTCGAGGAAACCATCCGCTGGAAGGTGGTAAGCACCATGAAGGCAAGGATTTCTGTCCTGCTGACTTCTGTGTGTATCTCCCAACCCCAGGATCAGCACATGGCCCACAAATGTGCTTCAAAAAATATTTACTGAACGAATGAATGAATGAATGAGGCACACAGAACAATCAGCCCTGCCTTTCCCCCTGAGGCTCTCTCTCTTTCTTCTCCAGACCCGAAAGTGGGACCCAAGTAGGATGTGGAAGGAGGGAAGGAGATTAAGAATGTGAAAAGGGACATTCTCCGCCCTCCATGCCACCTCTAGCCTCCATCCGGCCCCTGCTGCATATTTTTAGAGCCCTCTTTGTTTCACCTTCACCGTATTTATCATGACTGCAGTCAATTACTTGTATGACTGGGTGTTCAGTGTGTCTGCTCCCCAAGTATGGGCTCTGCAGGGGCAAGGACTGTGTCTGTCTTGTTTTCCGTTGTGTCCCCTGACCCCAGGGCCCGGGCTACGGATGCTACATAAATATTTACCGAGTGACTCCCTGAGCCGGTCAGGGCAGAGTTGGGATTTAGATCCAGGCATGTCTGACCCCCAAGGGAGCCTGGGGACTCAGGGCCCCGGCTGATCCCCGAGAGCTGGGGTTTGGGGGAGCAGGGAGCTGAATGGTCCTTGACCACTGGGAGGATCGCTACCCAGGGTTGTTAACTCCACAGGAAGACTGCAGAGCTGACTTGGGGACAGGGGAGTGTGGGCAGGGACACTCGTCCACTCACCTTTGGTGGGCGGCAATTTACAATCTATGAAGCACCTCCACATATATGACCCACTGAATCTTCACCGAACCTGGGAGACATGGTTTACTGTCTCCACGTTACAGAGGAAACAGGCTCAGAGCAGTTGTATAACTTGCCTGAAGTCACATAGCTGCTAAGTGGCAAGATTCCTAATTCTGCCAAGTCCAAAGCCTCCTTCCACTCCCAGCTCCTGCAACTCTCCTTCAGCCACTCCTGAAAGTGCTCCTTCTAGAGCTGTGGCCTCACTTAAGGCTGGAGGCAACCTTAAAATCATCTAACCCATTGGCTTCCAAACCCTGGGCCTGGGGAAGCTATGTAACCTTGCAGATACCCAGACCCTAGTCCAGGGGGGTCTGACTCATAAATCTGAAGGGACATCTGGGATTCTGCATTTTTAATCGGCTCCCCTAGTGGCTATGCTGTTCTAGTGCCACCTCGTGCGCCTCCCATTTTATAGATGAGGAAACTGAGACCGGAAGAGGGAAAGAGACTTTGCCCAAGACCACAAAATGGCATGAGGAGGGCCTCTTTGTTGCTCATCCAGGCAGAACATCCCCTGTCCCTGCAGGTCCCAGGCCTCAGCTGTTCCTCACTGCCCCATTTACTCGATCACTCAGGGTTCTGTTCTCTCTCATGCCTGCCGGCAGACTGTGGCCTGGCCCCTTCTAGGCTAGGCTCTCTCTGCTTCAAGAATCTCACTGTTGCTCTCGCAGGACGGGCTGTGGGTAAGACACTCACAAAGGAGCGAAGGGGCTCAGACTCTGTGGAGTCTCCAGGTCAGATTTCCAACAGTATGGCTGATCCACAGTGCTGCCCTCTTTGAGATGCCTACCAGAAGCCATCATCCCTCCCTTACTGAGGGTGGGGCTCACCAACCCTCCCTGCTCTGGAGACCTCCCACTTGGGGCCTGAGGGTGTGATCTTGGCAGAAGAGAGAAACCTCCTCTCCAGTGGTTGCTTCTGTTCCACCCACCCGTGAAGACCTTTGGGCACGTCGTCCTGCCAGACCTCCTGACTCTGTCCACTGCTCTCTCGCAGCCTCCAGGATCTGAGGGAAGCAGCTGGTACCCCTCCCCACCACACCCAGGCATCCATTTTCTTGGACCCCTCCCAAGGGCACCACCTATCCCACGTCTGTGAACAAAGTCGAAAAGGTTCTTCTGTCCATCTGTCTGCTTCTGGGTCAGTGTGTCTGAGCCTGCCTATGGGGACACCAGCTGGCTGGGAGGGAAGGGGGCTGGGGGCCCCAACCTGCTGTGCACAGTGCCGGGAAGGGCCAGCCCACATCCTTGAGTCCCCAGCCCCACCCTCCCCCGCTGCGGCTGTGACCACCCCACCCCTTCCCCAGGCAGCCTCCCCTCCCCCACCCACAGCCTCCCCAGGGGAGCCAGGCTGCCAGCCCCAGCTCTCACTTCCGGCCTCATGGCCCTCTCTCTAGCCTGCATACTCCTCCCCGCCCCCCCAACACCATTTCCCTCCCAGCCCGGACTGAAACCTCAGGGATGTCCTCAAATGGAAAACTCTGCATCAAAGGGGCTATCACTGCTGCTGTGAAACTTCCCCCATCACCTCCCTTCAGGGCCTTTATCTCCCAGGATCTGCCCCTTCAGGAACTATGCATCACCCCTCTCAACTTCCTTATCTTCAGCCCTCTCCCAGCCACCCAATTGTACCTGAAGATCTTCTTCCAACCTGACTCCAGACCAAAATCATAATAAAAATAACAACGATGAAAAAAATAATGGCAGCTGTCACTTATTTGGCATGTAAATGGTGGCTCAGAGAGGTTAAGTAATGCCCTTAAGGACAAACAGCCATGACAGGGAAGAGCTGGCGCCTGCACTTAGGTTTGTTGGGCTCCTCTAAACCAAACTTCTTCACTGTCCAGAGAGTCAGCCCCCTCCCCTGAAGCTTCCTCTAACTGTCCTAGTCCCAACCACCAGTTCTAACTTTTGACTTCTAATCTACCCCGACCCAGCTTCGGCACCCCTCCCACCTAGGTCATCTCATGCACTACCCTCCCTCACCACTAGGTGTCCCCTTAGAGCCACTGACGCCCCCGAGGGGAGCAAGCCCCGCCCCACCCCCTGGAATCATCAGGGCTCCCCACCACAGCACAGCACACCCCACCCCACCCTACCCCCAGCCACACAGAGCTCCTTTGTGCAGCCCTTGTCCACCCCCTTCCTGCCCGGAGCGGGGCACCTGGCAAGCAGGTCTGCCCCAGGCCCGCCCCCTGCCAGCCCCCAGCCCTGGGTGCCAGGTGTGTGGGCACCAGCGCCAGCTCTGGCTGAACCTGAGGGTCACCCTGCCGGGCAGCCCTCCCTTCCTCTCTCCGAGGTCACCCAGGGACTGTGCTTCCCGCCCTGCTCCGCCCCCATCCCCTCCTGCCCTTGGCCCTTCCAGACTCCTGTCCTTGTCTTTCCTTCTGTCTACTGGAGGACTTCCCTCCTCCAGCCCCACCAGGCCCTCCCCACAGCCTCTCACCACCGCCCACCTCCTTCCCCTGAGAGCTCCTTGTTCTGCCCCCCCCCCTCCCCGCCCAGGTCTGAAGAACTCCTCCTCCTGGAAAGTTGCTGCTGGAAAGGAAGTGACTTCAGCAATTTGGCCACAAGGCTGGGCACTGCTGAGCCCAGCTCAGCTGAAGGCTTGCCCAGCCCACCTCCAAAGCACAAACGGAGCCACGTGCACACACCACCCCCAGTGTGCAGCCGGAACCCTGAACACACGCTTCCCCGTGATACGCGGAAGGATCTTCGTGTACACACCCCACCCCACTGTACTCACACATCACCCCAGTGTGTTCAGATTCTTGTCTACACACCTCTCCAGTGTACACTAGCGCCCTGCACACAGACACCATCCAGCGTGGCACACACAACACTCCAGTCTCCCCACACCTGCCCAGGACACGCTCTGAATCCTGCACACTCACTCCGATGTACCACATACACAGCCTCTGAATGTCCCCCAGCCCAGTCCACTTACTCTTGTGTGCAGAACCCTGCACACCTGCGGACAGAGTCCTGCACGTGCCTGCTTGCACACAGTCAGAGGACTTTGCACACGAGATGCTCTGTGCACATACAGTCAGGTACATCCAGCCCTGCATCCTCCACAGCTGAACCTCCCCATGCTTACAATCCCAGGAGGCCCCGCCCCCAGACCTCAGGCCCCAGGAATGCTCTTTTGGAAGTTGGGTGGGGTCCCCAGGCAGGCTGGGATCTAGGGAGCTTCCTGGAGCCCGAGGCTTGAGGCTTCATGTGTCAGTTCGGGGAGTTGCCTCTGCAGGGCAGGGCAGCCCCACCTGGCCTCTGGCTCTTGAGCCTGGGTGGGCTAATTCGGGCCCAGAGTCAGGAGGTGGGTCCTGCCCCCACCCCCGCCCCATCTCATCTCAGGAGGGCAGCCTAGTATACCCGAATTACCCAGGTCCTCTCAGCTTCCACAGACTCTAGAAGGGAGGGGTCCTGCGGGGTCAGCTTCACACATCAGGCATTCTGGTCTCTACCTCTGTCCTGGGTTCTGGTCACTGTCACAACCCCTTTCCCTTCCCAGTTCTCTCAGGTCATCCAGGTGCAGGGAAGAGTCCCCAGACTAGGAGGCAGGACTCCAGGGAACTGCCTGTATATCCACGGACCTCACCTTTCTGGATAATGGGGAGTCTGAGTAAGTTGGGTTAAAATATTTTGATTCTAAAGGGCCTCTTTTTGGCTTAAGCTGGGAGGGGGGAAATCCCTGCCATGACTGGGAAGGAAGTACCCCTGATCCCCACTTCCTGGGGTGGCCAGTCACAGACCCGGCTTCCCTATACACTGTTACCTGAGCAGGCTGTGCAGACAGGCCCAGCTCAGCAAGAAAGGCCTGTCTTCGCCAGTGGTTCCAGAGTGGTCTCTTCGGCGGCCTGAGAGTCGCCCCAAAGCCGGGGCCCTCTGCACGCACTCAGCTGGGCAGGCTCTGGGGTCCAGGCCAATGGGCAGACAGGCAGGCAAGCTCCCATCTGTGGAAACAAAAACAGCACCGCAGACATAAGCATGGATACGGGATGAGCCAGAGAGAGGGACCAGGAGGCCATCCTAGATGGGGTCCACTCTTGCACAGGATGAAATTGGCTCCGACTTCATTTCACTGGGGAGTGTGAGCCTACCTCTTGAAACCCCAGGTAGCATCGTCGTGCGGGTAGGTACATGTACGCATGAACATGAACACACATGCTATGGTGAAAAGAACCTGGCCTTGGGAGTCACAATGGTCCTTGGCTCAACTCTCACCAACCATGTGATCTTGGGCAAGTCAGTTAACCTCTCTGTCTCTCAGTTTTCTCATCTATAAAAAGGGGAGAGCTTATGAATGGGGAGAAGCACTCTGGGGAAACTATAAATGCTAAGAGCTCACTTACAACGTAGGTGTGAGAGTTGCTGTTCAAAGTGATGGTGAATGCAGATTTTCGTGATGGGTATGCAGCTGGCATTTACCCTTCTCCATCAGCGACTGGTTATATGTCTCTTGTTTTCTTTAATAACCGTGGCCCTCCTTACCCCCCCCAACCGGCTTCCTGCCCATTTGTCTGCCTCCCTGAGCTCTGTACTGAAGCCGAGAGTGGGTCTGGGAACCAGGCCTCATGGACTGCTTATAGGTTTTGGTTGCCTGGGAATGTGTATGTGTGTGTGTGTGTGTGAGAGAGAGAGATCCTGCCTGTACAGATGCACGTCTGTGAGCGTCAGCTGTCTGGGCAAATACACCTGTGCGTGGCTTCCTGGGTCTACTTAGCCTTCTGTATGCTTCTCTGGGTGTATTTGTATGTCTATATGAGTATATGTGTAAGAGTGTTACACGTATGGAACTGTGTGTGTGTGTGTGAGCTGATACTTGTGTTCAGTGTCTTCAATTATATGTGTGGGTGTGTGCACCTGGGTCTGTTCAGTTCTTTGTGTGTGTCCAGCTGAGCCTATGTCTGCACGCCTGTGGGGACACAGAGGTGTGAGTGTGTACCTAATGTGTGACAGGTGTGCCCAGCTGTGGTCAGGGGGTGAGTGCCCATGTGTGCACACAGCTCTCTGCATCTCACTGCTGTCAGGAGCTGAACCGGCTTCTGCCCATCTCTGACTCTCTGGGCGTGTGTACTGGGGCGGGGCGTGTGCCCCTGCAGGCTTCCAATCTCGAGGCCTGTGACTGCGGGCACTGGTGTCACTGTGGATCAGTGTTGCCTCCCTCCTACCTCTGCCTTTCTCTGGGTTTTCAGGGTCATGGTGTGATGGCATGACTGGTCACAGTGTCCCTGTGGGTCTGTTTCACTGTGGGCCAGTATGTGCTCACGTGTGTAACTCTGCGTGCGTGTGCTGTATGACTTTATCGTTGTGCATCTGTGCATGTCAGTGGGTCCTTGTGCCATGTCATTGTATGTCTGTGTCAGTGTCAACATGGGTGAGTCTGTGTGCCATGGTATGCCTGTCAGTAAAACGGTGCCTCAGTGTTTGTGTGGTGCCTTTATGTAACTTGTCAGTGTGTGTGCGCACGCGTGTGTGTGTGTGCATGGGAGACCCTTTGTGAGACGGTGTGTGTCTGTGTCACTGTGTTTGTATGCCTGCTTCCCTCCTCCCTCCCTATCTCCTGCGTTCTCTCTCTCTCTCTCTCTCTTTCTGTAGGAGCCAGACAACTCCCCAAGCCTGGATTAGGGACAATTTATCCACAGGCAGAGAAGGAGAATTCCAACCTGCCAGAGCCTCCCTCCTCTGATCCGTCCCCCCTTCCCCCCTGGTTGGGTGGGCAGAGAAATGCAGCCGGGCAGCTCCCAAGCCCTTGGGGAGCCCCCACCTCTGCAGCTCCCCAGAGGCCCAGGAGGGCGGAAAAGATGGAAATCTGGGTGGCCCCAGAGCCCTCCAGTGGGGGTGGATTGGCCGCCCCCCCCAGGCCGCCACAGCTCAGCTCATCTTGGCCCTGTTCTCCTACATATGGTGGTGGGGGGTGGGGGGAGTCTGCATGAGGTCTGCCTGGCCCTGGGGGCTGGGGCGACCTAAGGAGTAAAGCTGCTTCCAACCCCTCCACAGCCTGATACTCCCCAACTGATAAACGCCAGCTCCGACACCCCCGGAAATGTAAATGACTGGGGAACTTGCGCCTGTGCCCGCACAGGCTGGGGGGATGCTGGGAGGCAGGGGACAGCGTGGTGGGGGGAACGCAGCAAGGGGGGAGCAGGGGCTGAGCTGGGACTAAGGCTCCCTTCACGGTGCTCCAAGCGCAAGGCAGAATCACATGTTTCCCATTAGCTGCTCTGGCCTCCTTGTTCAGGGGGTGTTGGCTGGGGGAGATTTGTTCTGGTTGCAGACACCAGCCGAGACCACACAAGAGAGAGAGTAAAAGACAGAGAGAGAGAGAGAGAGAGAGAGAGGAAGAGAGAGAGAGAGAGAGAGGAGAGATTGAACGCCAGAGGGAGAGGAAAAGACAGAGAGCGAGCGAGAAAGATACACAGAGACACACAGGGAGAGAGACAGAGACAGAGAGACATGAGAACAGAGACAGGCACACACAAACACAAAAGCAGAGGGACAGAGACGGGTGATGGGAGAGGCTAACAGAGTGGGGGACAGGGAGAGCGACAGGGAAGGCGACTGCAGTGCAGAGAGACGAGTCAGAGGCTGAGGAGCGAGTCAGTGAGGCACAGAGTGCGAGTCAGGCCAGGAGGGACTGAGGGGGCGGAGGGCGGCGCTGGGGCCGCAAGCCTGATGGAGGGGACCCGAGGGTGACAGAGCGGGAACCTGCTGCAGGGCCAGGGAGGGCAGGGGCGGTGGGTGGGGACGCGGGTGGGCAGGGGGAGTGGCTGCTCCAGCGCCACCGGGCGGGGCGGCCAGGAGCCTGGAGCCTCCCGCCTCCTGACCCTAGAGCCTGGGAGAGATAACAGGCCGGAATAGTGCTGACTTGCGGTTCAGAAATCCAATATCCTCCGCGGCGCACTAATCGACTACCTGAGCTCCCGGTCCGCGCCGCCGAGCTGCCCCGATTAATCCTGCGGCTCCACAGCCTTAATTAGTTTAACAGTTTCAGGGGCAGGAGAGGCAGGCATAGGGGCTCCCAGACCTGCGGGGACACAGGCCCCCATGCCAGCCCTGCCTGGTGCCCCACCTCCCCAGTCACACCTGCCCCAGCCCCAGAGGCCCCTTTCCACACCATCTGCAAAACACTGGGTCTTTCCTCCTGGGGGATAGTCCCAAGGGCTGGCACCTGGGTCAGAAGGTAGGTCTTGTGGAACAGAGACTCCCCCATCCCAGCTTGTCCCTGTGCCCGTGGCCTGGGTGCTTGCTCTGGCCTGCCCTTTGGGGCCCTGCCAACCGTCAGCCCCGTACCACTGAGCAACATGTCGTCTCTTTAGGGTGACAGACAAGCTCCCAAGTTACTGACAACCCCCCAACAGCATGAGCTAATCACACATGTCACTCCACACACCGGCATGATAGGCACATGGTGACATCTCACACATACCCAACAGTCAGAGACACAGGAGTACGAGAGAGTGACTACCCTCCTAACAGGATGAGCTAAGCACAGAGCCTGTCACTTCCTCCAAAGCCTGAGATGGGCACATCTGATACCCCAGACAGCATGAGACAAGAACACAGGTTGTCACCCTCACAATGGTGTAACTGACAAACAACCAGGCACCCCCTCACCCACTGATAGGATGCGAAATGCAGAGAGCCTGTCTCTCACTCACTGTCTCTCTCTCTCTCTCACACACACACACACACACAGACACACACACACACACACCCCTCCCTCACCTTCCAGGTGTGACAGAGGTACGGACCCCTCCCCCGAACACACAGAGTATCAGCCAGGGACACGACCTCACCCCTTCCCCATCAGTCCTCCCTCCAGACTGCAGGATGGGTAAACGACATGTCACCCTGGCTGCTTTGGACGGGTGACAGCCCACCCCACCCCTCCCCCGTCACTGCCAGCCTGGTGGTGCCGTCCTCTGCCTGCAGAGGCGTCACAGCTCACAGGGCATGAATGTCACCCCAGCACTGCCAGAGCCGGGCCCAGCCACATGTTGCCCCAGTGACAAACACCACTGGCCCCAGGAGGTGGAGGTGCACAGGGCTCTGGGCGTGACCTTGGTCCCTGAACACCAGGAGGGGAGGTGCCGTGGCCTCCCTCCTGGGTAACCCACTGGCCCCGGAGCTGGGGAAGATGAGTGCTGGGAAGAAAGCCACCTGGGCACACAGACAACCTGAAAATGCCACCTCCCCAGGCAGCCCCCCCCACACTTCTAACTGAATGTAGCTGTTATCGAGGGAGGGGGCAGACTGTGTAGTGGAGGGAGGCTGTCAACGAGGCCTGAGGAGCAGTTCCTACAAGACTTCTTGGAGGTGGCGGAGGGTAGGCAGGGTAGGGGCTGCTGTCACCATGCCCTCAGGGCCCAGGACTGAGGGAGTGGGACGATAGCTTCAGACTCCCACTGTGGCCAGGGGAGCCCCTCTTTCTTACAAGGGCCCCCTCTCCAAATTCAGGCCACAGAGCCTGACAAGGAGGCCAAAGTCCAGGGGCATGACTCACCCAGGGAACAGGCCCAGCCTGCTGGCCAGAAATTGAGGGAGGACAGGAGCCAAGGGGCCTGGGTTCAAGTCTGAACTCCTCCCAGGCCAAGCGCAGTGACCTTGGAGCAGAGGCTCAGTCTCTTTGGCTTTGGGGAGGTGGGGAAGAGGCAACAGCCAGGGAAGCGCTGAGGCTGCAGACCAGCAAGCAGAGAACTGGGGGCCACGGGAAGGAGGACACAGCGGGTCCAGCCCCTGGCTCCACCGCTTCCTCACCAGGAACCTCAGCTTTCTGTACCTCAGTTTCCTCAGCTGTAAAGCAGGAACGATAACGTCAGCCTCACGAGATAACGCAGCATGAAGTGGACAGGTGCTCAGGAAACGGGAGCTTCTTATTGAAGAGGGGAAAAGAGACTAAGAGAGGGCAGGAGACTTGCCCAAGCCACGGATCAAGCCAGTATTGGCTGAACTCGGCCTCCACCTCCAGGCTTCCCACCTGAAGCTGTTTCTTAAGACTGCTTGGAGACTGACTGTGTGTGCACGTGTGTGTCAGGGTGCTGTTGCTTACAGAGCGGCCCTACTGTCCAGTGAGGATCAAGGAAATAGATAGGATATAGCCTGACCTTTACCCTAAACCCCACTTGGCCCACCTTCAAACTTTGGACCAGAGGGCCAGCTCTATGGGAGGGAGGCAGCCCACACTCCAGCCCCCATAAGCAGCACCAGCACCTGGTGCTCGGAAGGACTGGGGGACTGGGAGGTCAGTGTCTGGGGCCCTCTCGTTGTACAGGAGCTCAGAGAGGGACAGGCCTAGCCTGAGGTCACACAGCATGACAGCAGCAGAGTCCAGAGCCCTGGCCAGCGACAGCCTCAGAGCAGAGTTGTCTAGCCCCTAGGGTGGCTGGAGCTGGGGGGCCCTGGGGGACTGAGCAAAACGTGGCGACAGATGGCCTGCCGAGGCAGCGGCGATCTGGGCGGCTGGCAGGCATGCTCGCTCCCGCGCAGGGAAGCGGCTAATTTTAGCTGAGGCCTCGATGCCAGCTTTGTTCCCCCCACCCACCCGCCGAGGGGGCCCAGCATGCCTTGCGTGCAACCCGCCTCCCCCAGGCACCCCTACTCCCCCGCCTGGCCACTTGGTGAGTAGTGCCCAGACCCCAGGGTCCTAGAACTGTCTGTCTGGCCAGGTCTCATCACACCCAGAGGCAAGGGCTGGGCCCTGGAGGCCTGGCATCCCCACCCCAGGGCCTGCTTCCCATGACGGGAAGCTCATTCTGAAGAGGGGCTGTGGGGAGAAGGGCTAGAGGCCACTGCCCAGACTGGGAGGGAGGGCCTGATGGGAGGGAGGGCCTGACAGCAGGGGCTGCCAGTCTTTGCGGGGGGTGGGCATTGTCCTCCACCAAATACTTAAGGAGACAGGACCCTTATTCTACCCCTGCCCCGAGCCAAACAAATTCTTCTGTGCTGGAGTCCCCCTCCAGCACAGCGTAGTGTTGAGCAAGGGAGTGGGAGTCACTTTACCCTTTCCCTGCTCTTTATAAGCCCGATTTTGCTCCAGGAACTCAAAGTACTTTAAAAAAAGTCAGAGATAGAGCAAGGGTAGTACCCCACCCGCACCCCGTGCCACTGGGGGAAACTGAGGCACAGTCTGAAACAGCTTTCATTGTAGCAGGGGAGGAACAAATCCCAGGAATCGGTGAGGGAAGCCTAAACATGCTCTACTTTGAGTTCTTAGAGCTGGGGGCTTCTTGGGCCAGCTCAGCCCCTAAGACTACCCTCTGCCTCCACCTGGGCTGGTAGAAGGTAAGCTAGATGGATGGAGCCCGTTCTCTGAAACCCTGGGAAGGGAGGCCTGGCATTCTTGGTTCCTGGTACCCCACCCCCTGTTGGCTCTTTGACCTTAGAACCTCTCCTCCTCATCTCAGGTTCAACTACATGTGCCCAATGGGGTGCCAGGACATCTGGCCCCCGCTTGAAAGGGGACTCCTTCGGGGTGATTCTGGAGGGGCCCCCTCTCCCAGTTCCAACCCAGGGGCCGTGAGGGTAATGGCCAAGTGGGAAATAGATAAAGAAGGCTGGAAAGAAATCTATGTACTAGAAGGAGAGAGTCGGAAGAAGAGAGAGAGAATGAGAAACCAAGGCAAAGAATCAGATTCAGGAAGAGAGAGACGGAAAGAGGGGGAATGTGGGGGCAAGAGAAACAGGGCAGAATGAGGGTGAAGAGGCAGGAAGAGCTGAGGAGGGAGGGGCTGCGGGAGAGACAGAGAAGAAGCCAGAGGAAGGAGAAGAGTGAAAAAGAGACTCAGGAAGAGAGGGACAGAGGAGGAGGAAAAAGACAAAGAGACAGAGAGACAGGCAGGATGAGGCAGAGACAAAGACAGAGAGAGAGAGCAAGACACACGCAGAGGGGAAGGAGATGGAGAAGGAGTTGCCGCGGACGCGGACGGGGCAAGACTCAGGGAACTGAAGACACCACAGGGAGCTGGAGACACACAGAGGGACTGACACACCCAAAGACCAACAGACACAGAGTGAAAGGGCCAGACGCACTCAAGAGACTGGGGAGGGAGGAAGGGGGAGACACTAAGTGATAAAGTGTGTGTGTGTAGGGGGGCAGCAGGAGTAGACAGAGGCAAGGAGGGAGGGGGCCTGAAGAGGAGGAGGGGGAGATGTCATCGTCAGAGCTGGGGGGGACCGGACAGAAATGGAATGTGGGTCTGGGCATGAGGCTCACAGATGCATCGGCTCCGGTTTCAGCTGGGGCAGTTGGCTGCTGCGGGGGGGGGGGAGATGGTGATGGTGGGGAGGGAGAAAGGAGCGGAGCTGACAAGGGAGGGGGGCCTGTTGCCATGGCTGCGGGCACGGCAGGGGCACAGTCTGCTGGCACTTGTAGTTCTGGGCATGGTAGGGGGCAGACTGAGGGGGAAAGAGGGCAGTGATGAAGAAGCGTGGCCCCTGCCCTCGGGGCTCCACCAGGAAGAAAGTTTCCAGAGAGAGGATGGGAGACCTTGGGAGCTGAGCAGAGCTCTGGGCCCTGCTCCACTCCATGGGGGGGACCACTCTCTGGGGTGCCGGTGGGCATCCCTGGTTCCCATCCGTGCCTCAGGCTGGCCCCTGGGGATCCTCTTTCTCTGTCCCCTCCAGTCTAGCTGAAGATCCCGCATGCTGCTGCTGCTGCTGTTTCTGCTTGCAGGGGAGCAGCAAGATTGTGAATTCAGGATCTGTAATCCTAACGCAGAGCCCAGGCCTACCGGGCTCCAGTTGCCAAGGCGACGGAGGGTCAGAGGGCAGCACAGGGCGCCCGCTCCTCCAAGTCAGAATCCCAATTGTTAAAGCCCAAGAATAAACAGCTGAAGCGGCCATGGGGGGGCCGGGAGGGGGGCTGAGGTCTGCATCGGCTCAGTGTGGTGTTGTCAAGCGAGATGTCACTAATTGTCTGAAGGAACGGGCTGAGGCAGCTCTTAACTGCTTCTGTGCCACCGGAGACACCTTGGCTGCCTGGCCCCATCCCCCGGGCCTCGCAGCATTCCACCGGGCCGGCTCGGTGGCGGGGGGAGTGCTGGCCCAGCACAATCCCTGCCTCCCTTGCACTGAACCCCTACATACTTTGGCTCCCAACCCTCCTCCCTGCCCCGCTTGGAACCTCCCACCTGCAAGCGAAATGCTTTATGTCCCCAGAACCAGTACCCTCCAATTACTGGAATCACACTACTCCTTATAGCCCAGAACTGCCACTCTGGCCTGCAAAAGCCCTCCCAGCTCCTCCAACATCTCTTCTTCCTCATCCTCTCAGAAGTCAGGGATTCTGGTACAAGGTGTGTGGACTGCGGAGGAAAACAGATTTCGGGTTCTTCTGATCTTTGGTGGCGGGAGAAGCCCTCCTACGGGAAGAGGGAAGGTCTGTGGCATCCTCTGTGCAACTCCCTACTCTTAGTCACACACCAGAACTAAAGACCTGAATGGAGCCTGGAAACCTGGTTTCTAGCTTTGATTGTTCTACCTACTTGCTGTGTGACTTTTGCCAGGATATTTTCCCTCCATGAGCCTATCTCCTCATTTACTATCCATCCTAAACATTTAGTAGTGCCTATTCTGAGCCATGCCATGTCTGGAACCCCTGCCCAGAGGAACTTCCAACCCAGCGGCTGAGAAAGGCTCATAAGACAAGGTAGAAAGCAATCAGAGATCCATCAGGTAAGATATTCAATGAAAAACACGGAGCAGTCTGGTAAATCGTTCAGTGGACGGCTGCTGCTGTTAGGAGCAGTCAGTACTGGTATCGCCGTTATGACGGAGGGTCGCTAAAAGGGTGTAGGTCATCAGAGAAAAGATTGGGGGGAGGTCGGTTCTGGAAGGCTTCCTGCAGAAAGTGGTACCTGGTAAGATTTGGACAGGTGGGCAAGAAGGTAGAGTGCACCAGGAGAGAGATCTTGTGAGCTGCTCTGTACACTCTCAGGGTCGTGTGCTCAGCCCCGCCCAGAGCAGGAAGGGCGAGGCCTTCAATGGTCTCCCCGCCCCATGGGCCGGCGCTGCCTCCTCCTCCACCTACTGCGCCTCCCGATCTCCGGAGAGCAGAGCCTGGGAGGGGCGGGCCGCCCGTGGGCACGGCTCCCGGAGATTGGTAGCACCTGGAGTGATGTCATGGGGCGGGGTCAGGTCTTAGGACACGCCCCTGCCCCAGACCCCGCCCCCCTGCTCCGGGCCGAAGCGTGGGTCCCGGGAGGGGTCGCTCAGGCAGCCTCGCGGCCCCCTCAGGTGGCAGGCGGGGCTGGGGCGCTGTCCGTGGGCAGGGAGCTGGGCGCGGAAACAGGGGATCCCCCAGAGAGGGCCTAGCCCAGCCCCGGGCTGGACTCGTACAAAAGGCGACTTGTTCTTTCTTGGGATGCCTGCGCCTTCTCAAACATACCTAGAGCCACACTCCGGGGAGAGCTACACCCACACATGGCTGCACAAACCCGCCGGGGTGGGGAACAGGGGGCTGTCGCCAGCCCCAGAGGTTGGCGTTAAGAACTTTGCCCCAGCCACCCCTTGCCACAGACTAAACATCATTCACCTCACCCCATCCTAGCCCAAGTGACCTGGATACTCCCAACAGTCTCCTGCAGAGCCCTGGGGACACTGACCCAGTCACATTCTCATGACTATCCTCTCCCTCAGACCAACTCTAGCGGCTCACCAACTCCTCTGGAGCCAGACTGCCAGTCTTAAAGCGGGTGCCACACTAGTGTGTGACCTTGGGACATAATGAGGCTCACTAAGGGTTACTTTTTATGGAGCACTTGTTCTGTGCCAATCTTTATAATTGCTCTTTATGGTGAGTACTATTAGTCCCATTTTGTAGCTGGGGAAACTGAGGCTTACGTTAAATAGCTTGCCTAAGGCAGAGGCAAGGATTTGAACCCTGGTCAAACTTGACTTCATAGCCCACGTTCTTCCGTGTATTATCTGCCTCCCATCACACCATGCTACCCTCTAACACCCCACCACACACAGTAAAGCCATCTCAGAGTTAGGGTGTAATTCTCCACCCCAAACACATCTCAGTGTCACCGTCTAGTATCAGGCAGCTTCTCTCACTAATCAGTGTGTGTTCTGGGGGGTAGTCTCCTACCTTTAAGCTTCCCCAATCCCCAATGTTGGCTATCAGAGTCATAAATGGGACACAGTAGGAGCAAGGCCAGAACAGGCTACCTCTAACCTTTCCAGCAAGCTCACCTCCACCTCCCCTGACCTTAGGATGAAAAAGCACTGCCGTACTGGCTGGGGCTCCAGGCCTGTAGCTCTCCCTGACCCCTTGGGCCAGGACCTTCCCCTAGCCCCCAGTGCTTGCTGAGAACAAGTGCTCGAAACAAACTCCTTCCTGGGGATGTCAAAGCACCTTTCCTGGGGGAGGCGGCTCTATGATCCCCTGAGCAGGGCTAGGATCCGGTTACTCTTTCCCCAGCTGTGCCTGGACTCCTTGGGGCTGACCTTTCACCTCATCCAGGCCAGGACCCAAAGGGGGCTGGAGTCCAGCCCTCACCTCCTGTTAACCCTCTGCATTCCTCATCTTTCCATTCCAGAGCCCCCGCGGGGAGGGGGTGGTCTCAGGAAGCCCAGCCGGGCATGCCAACCTTTTCCCACCCTCCCATCCTGGGGTCTGGTTTCCCAGAGAGCTTTACAGAATGCTCCTCCCTGCCCCCTGCCCAAGCTGCCCTGCCCTGCTGGGATCAGATACCTCCGCCCAAGCAGCTGAAAATGACCTGGGCTATTTTCGCTCTGGGATCACGTTGCAAACTCCCCCTTGAGCTGGCAGCTTCCCACAATCCCTCCAGACCGTTGCCCCCCACTCCTCATCCCTCACCCAGAACCACTAACCAATAGGACAGGAGGGCTGTAAGAGACCACTGGCCTGAGCCCCTCAGATGGGGAGACTGAGACCATGAAGAGTCAGGTATAGGACTGGGCAGAGAACCAGGCTTCCTGGGTCCCCGCCCAGGTCTCTTTCTACTATCTAGCACAGCCTGCTCTGTACCCTAGATCTCAGAGCCTCTGACCCAGCCAAAAACCCAGCCGACCTCCTCCAAGCACCAGAAAGTCACACTGGAGGCTACCCACAAATCTCTGGGCCACCCTGCATGTCAGAAACTGCTTCTGCTACACTCTTTTCTTTGTTTAGAACTAGGACCAGATCTGTACCTGTGTCACAGCTATGTGGACCACGGGAATGTTTGGGGGGTTGCAAACTGGGAGGAAAGACGGGGGGACAGACCCAGAGGAATAGGAGGCTGATTCAGGCTTCCAGAGGTTTACATTGCACAATCCTTCCATGTTCCCAGCAGCCCCTTGCCCCACCTTCTCGGTACCCCCCCCCCGCCCCGATTCCTGCAAACCCAGCCCCCTCCAGGCCCCTGCCCCTCCACCTCAAGCCCTGGTCCTCCTGGGCAGGAATGTGACTGGTCAGGTCTGAGCTGACCACATGAGTGGCTATAAGGCGACAGACCCCCATCCTCCCATCCCCCCAGCCTGGGGGAAGCTCACATACCAAGGTGAGGTGGGAGCTGCTTTAACCCTTTGCAGCCAGGCTTCCAGGGTGAAAAAGAGGGGTACTCTACTTCCAATGGCCACTCCCAAACGAGTGCTGCCAGGCTGGGGAGTGCAGGCAGAACCTACTTCCCCCAGTGGGTGGAATGGGAGTACTTGCCCTGCTAGTCCCTGTTAAGAAAAATTATCCTTTGCCACACCAACTGTTTAGTCTCATCTCCCATGACATTTAGAAAAACAGTCATGAACTGGTGCTGAGGGAAGAGAAGGAAAGGAGGTATCATGAACCCCAACCTCGGGAGCCCCTGGTCTGATGGGAGAAATACAACCCTGCCCTGGGGAGTCTGATGGGGGAGACCAGGCACAGAAGCTGGGACAAAGAGCTGAGAGCAGAGAAGAGCATGGAGCCGCACAGAAGTGGGAGGAAGCCAGGGCAGGAGCAGAACAAGCCAGGTGGGGTCAGATCGGGCAGGCTTCCCGGAGGCCCCTCTGCCCACACCCCTCCCCCCAGGCTCTGGAATCTCGGGGGTCAGGGCTGAGGGACAGCCCCGCCCCCTGCTCCCCTCGGGCTTAGGAATTCCACCAGCCAAGAGGGGGGGGCGGCTGCTTCGGCCTCAGTCCAAGTTGGCTCCCACTGGACCGGGAACTACAGCTCCTCCTCGGCCCCCCCCACACACCCAAGCCCCTGGGCTGGCCCCCGGCCCCCTCCCTCGCCCTCCCAGGCTGGCACGGTGTGTGCCAGGCGCTGGCAGAAAACAAACCCGCCGGGGTGGGTTTGCAGGGAGCGGGGTAACCTTGACACAGTTGCGGCAGTCGCTAATGGCAGACACACACTCCGCCTGTTCTGGGGGGACTGTTGCCGTTGCTAGGAAACCGGCAGCCGCGTGAATGGAAATGGGTCAGTAAACCTGGGGAGAGATAGTGTGACACTCGAACCACTGCAGCTGCTCCAGCCCACACCGAAATCCCTCCTCTTCAATATTTATCACTCCCGCCTGGGCCCTCGGCTCCTGCCAGGCCCTGCACCAGCCTGGCCCTCAGGCCCCCCGCAAGGCTCAAGAGAGGAGGGGGAGAAAAGAGATGTGGGGGTTGCTTATCCGCTCCTTGGGTGGGGGGGAGCCCCAGGAGGGATGGAACTGGTTCTGGAGGAGATTGAACAGGAAACAGTCTAATCCCGTGGCAGGGAAGGGGTTAAAAGGTCAATTCACGCCTGTTCCTGATTTAGGCACCGTGGTAAAATTACTGCGAGTGTGAGCGGGTTGCGACTGCCGGCTTGCCTACCTGCGGAAGGACTGATTAAGACAGGAGACCTCTCTCCCAGTGTGTAAGAGATGGCGGGGGAGGAGGCACCCAAAACATGGCCAGGAATCCCTCACAGCCTGGCAATTCCCCCAATACAGCCCAAGGCTTCCTAACAGCCAGAACTGATGCCCCTCGAACAACCTGAGAGTACCCCAAACGGACAAAAGCTGCCTATTGCCTTACAATGTCGTCCTGTACAGACACTCCCCGCAAACAGCCAGACACTTGCTGTTCAGAAAACCTTGACAACACCCCTGCACAGATACCCCACAACAGAACGTGACAACTGCAATTCAGAACACTGCAGTTCAGCACAGCACCTATAAACAAGCCGACAAACCTAGGCACAGGCAAAAAAAACTGTGTTCGACTGTGTGTTGAATCTTCTGTAACTTCCCCATAAGGCTGGAGCCTCCCCACACAGCCTGCCCTAACCCAAAGCCTGGCTCTGCGGTTCATCTATGTTTTTTCCTCCCTCCCATTGTCAGCCTCCTTGTCTTGCACACACCCCAGTAAACTGCCCCTGTGTTTGCTCTTCTGGACACACCATCCCACAAGCTAGCTGCCTCATGCACCGCACCCCCCATTCCCTGGAGGCTGGCTGGTCACTGACACACACATTCCCTTCCCCTAGAAGCAAGCAGAGTCTCACAGCCCTGCCTGACACAAGCTCTCGTTCTTAGGCGCAGGCCTCTCTACTGACAACAGGGACCCTGGGAATCAGCAGCACCACTTGGGTGATATGCCCCCTCCACCCATCACAATCTCAGCCAGGATCCCTGGAAGGTGTGTCTTGGGAAGGGAGGCACTCCAGCTTTCTGGAGGAGGGGGGGATACCTCAACAGGAATCTCCCAGCTGACTCGGTTCTGTGTGCTCCTATCTCCTAGGATACATCAGTCAACACAGGCTCCGAGCCTGTCAGAGCTGGAAGGTGCCTTAGGGAGTCACTAATCCAGCCTCCTCTGCTATGCAGGAGGAAACCGAGGCCCAGAGAGGGGAAGTGCCCTGCCCAAAGTCACACAGCCCAACTGCTGCTTCCAGCCCCTTTCTCTTCTACAGTCTCTGAGAGCCCTCCATGATAACTGGGGGTGGGGGACAGTCAGCCTAGGAAGGTTTCTCTGAGGCAGAGCGAGATGGGACTGGATTAGCTAGGAGAGGGAGAGCCTGTAGTCCTAGAGAGTTTATGAGAACTGCCCAGCAGTGTATTCAGACACATGGGCACCTGGCAGCCCTGGAATCTGGGCCACATAAGCTTCCTCGAATTTGTACTTTGCCAAATTTATCTGGTAGACACTCACCCCCAACCCACTTCCTATCCCAGGGCCCCAGAGAGCTGCCTCCCCAAACCAAAGGTAAAAGGAGGCTGCTCTGTTCCCTATACCTGGCCTAGAATGTACATTCTAGGGAATCCCTGCCTTTTATTATTATTATTAATTTGTTATTATTTTTTGGCCACACCATGTGGCATGTGGGATCTTAGTTCCCTGACCAGGGATTGAACCCACGCCTCCTGCAGCGGAAGCGTGTGGAAGCATGATGTCTTAACCACTGGACTGCCAGGGAAGTCCCCGCCTTTTATTATTTAAATAGTTCTCTGCCAGGGAGCCTCTGGGATGCTGTGAAAGACGTTTTCTGCAAGGTAGTTTTAATTTCAACTCCATTTTGCTGAAAAGCAAAACGAGGCTCACAGAGGTGGTGTAGTTTGTTCAAGTTCACACAGACAACAAATGGAGCCTTGAGTTCCTTCCAGTACACAAGGAAGGCCCATCCAACAGGAAACAGGGAGAACGGGGGGGAGGGTGGGATAGGAGGAGAGGGAAGGGTGGGAGTTGACACAGGCCCAGGCCCAACATCCTGGGCTGAGGGGGAGCCAACAAGCATTTGAATTTGAATCTGGGTATCTGGGTTCCACCCCCCACCCACTCTAGCAGAGGTGGAGTGAAAGGTCAGCAAGGAGATGGGAGGGAGAGGAAAGCAGAAGTCCACCAGCTTCTCAGCCTGCATGGGCCATGCCCCAGGGAGCTGGGCCGGGGGCTGCCCCAACTTCCTGGCCCCAGAGCTGTCTGCCAGCCTCCACCCCCCAACAGCAGAGGGAGCATTGTGAGGAGACCCTGCCTCCTCCCAGGGCCTCAGTTTCTCCATCTGTACTAAGAGCTAGCCTAGCAGGAAGGATTTCTTAAGGGCCCTTCCAACTTTAACATAATGTGGCGAACAGTCCTAATTATCAGTCTCCACCACAAATGTATGTCTCTCCCCCAGACTGGAACTAGCTGAGAACCACCTTAGATATGTGTTTAATGAATAAATGAACACTCAACAGAACCAATGTCTTTCCATCCTTCCCAGACCAACTGAGAGGCACTACTTACCTCGGAAGGCTGAATTTCTCGAGGTTGCTGAAGGGAAGGGGGATTCGAACACTTTGAAGGCTCTGAAGGGGGCTGTCTGATACACAGGTGCCCTTTATTTCCTGCCCTGACCATATGCAGACACTATGGTGATTGCTTTAAATGTTCTTCAACTTCAAGGCCGTGGCCTACCTACTATCATCTAGCTTTTCAAATGAGCAAAGGGACTAAGGAGTGAAGGGACTTGCTCAAGGTCACACAGCCAGTGAGTGGAGGAAAAGGTATTGGAACTGCACCTATCCCCCCTGCTTGTTTCGCACGGTGAGGGTCTGCTGGGCTGGGGCAGGACGTGAAGTTGAACAGGGACCACTGGCAAGGGGAGAGGGGGTCCACCCCAGGAGGGGGAGGTGCCTGCTGAGTTGCCAAAAGGTTCATCAGTTTGCAGAGCACCAAATGGTACTGGAACTAGCAGAGTGGTGGGAAAGCATCTCTTCCCCTCCCCCACAAAGGGCAGGGTAGACCTCTTTCCCTCCCGCAAGACACCGTGCCCAGAGTGAGCCCTAAGAGGTCACTTACCTACTCCCCTGGATCCCAGGGCTCCTGTAAAAGGAAGCCCCTCCCTCCCGAGAGCCCTTTTCTTGACTCCGGGACCTGCAAGGTGCAGAGCCGCCCCAAAAGAAAGCTGCCGCCGCCGTCGAGAAAATTGTCCAGGATTTTTCTGGCACATCCGACCACCATGCGGGAGATGGGGGTTGGGGAGTGGTTGCGAGAAGGTGGCCTCAACTCCCTCCTAAAAGCCCTTAGGCGCCTCCAGCTTGAGCAGGAGGCTCTGGTCCGCAGGCCCAGCCGTTCTCAGGCCCGAACGGTCCGTCTCCGACTTTTCCCGCCGCCGCCTCTCGGGCTACCTGGCAGGCCTGCACAGCCCCCTGATCCCTGCCACCCCCGCCCCCTCCCAGATGAGGCCGCAGAGCTTCTGACTCCTGGAGGAGGTGACGGGCCGAGAGGGAAACCAGGCGGCTGGGGGAGGGGCGCTGCCTGCACCTGGCCCCTCTCCGCCGCCCTGGCCGGGAGGGGCGGGACTGGACCCCCGCCAGACCCGAAAAGCACGGCGGGGGATGGGGGTGGTGTGTGCCGCCTGCCTCGCGTGCAGTATGGGGGGCGGGTCTGGAGATCTCCCCCAAGTACCCTCGCCGCGGGGGCGCCCCCTAGGGTCGGGTTGCAAGGCGCCCCTTCCCGAGCCGCGCGCTCAGCCCGCTCCCCCGGCCGGCCGCGCTCTCCAGCTGCAGGAAATTCCAGAAGCTCTCCATCATCCCGGCGCAGCGCGCAGCCCGGGCTGCCAAGGCTCCCCGAAGGAGAGCCACATGCCGGCCGGCCGCGCGGCCCGCCCTCGCCCCCCCTTCCAACCCGGCCAGGCAGCCACGTCGGGCCGGGCGGGGGCCCGGCCGGCCGCCCCTTCCCGCGCCCCGGGCCCAGCGGAATGCGTGGCAGCCCCGGCTGGGGGCTATTTTGAGCGGGAGGGGAGCGGCCCAGCCTCGGTGTTTTTGGCTTTTTCCTGGCCCCCGGCCCGCCAGCCCGGGCCCTCGGCTGCCCGCGGAGTGGGGGGGGTCACGTGGCGAGGGGAAGGGGAGGGCCGCCGCGATCCGTCTGGGGCTCGGGCCCCGGCCCAGGCCCGGGAGGCGCCCGGCGGCGGTCCGGACCTGCGCTCTCGGCCGAGGCCGAGCCGGAGCAGCGGGATTATTAATAGCGCGCCTGGCTCCGGCTGCGGCTCCAGGGCGCCCGCTACCTGCACGCCCCTCCTCCGGTGAGCGTGGGCGGCCAGGGCACTCCCTCTCTAGCAGCGGACTCAGGCCTCACTGGATAGCGCCACTGGGCACCAGTAGCCAATCACCGGCCTCGATTTCCTTACCTGTAGATTGGGGGTGAGCTACCTGGCTTTATACGGTGGGTACCAAATAAAGGTTTTGCTTGCTGTGTGCCTCTCCTTGGCCAAAATGCCGTCTCTTTTGGGGGCCTCAGTTTTCCCGTTTATAAAATGAGGGGGTCCGAGAGGACTCTTAACAGGGGAAGAATCCCTCATATTCGAATAATGCATTTTCACTTACAACCCATTTGAGCTTATGGTCTACCCGATGGCAAGATCCAACACTGGGCACTTGCCCTGTATAATTAGCATGCATTAACTCACTTGATTATAAAGTTCCCATAAAGCAGGTAATGTTCCTTCTTTACTGATGAGGAAACTGAGGCTCAGGAAGGTTAAGTGACCCGCCAAAGGTCACACAGTGGCAGAGGCCAGAATTAGCAAAATTCTGGCTCCAGAGGCTGCGTAAACCACTGAACTATAGTGCCCTGAGACGAGCAGGACAAACACTGCCCCGTTTTCACAGAAGAGTAAACTGAGGCTCAAAGTGATTTGCTCAAAGTTGCCTTTGACCAGTTAGTGGCAGAGCTGAGCATCTAACACAGATCTTCCAACTCCTAGTCTAATGCCCTGCTGCAGTCCTCTGAATCTGTTCACCTCCTGCCCTGGGGCAGCTACTGGGGCCCCTAGGATGGGATCTAGAAATGGGCACAAAGCTGTGTCCAGGGCCCTGGAGGATCACCCTCTGCTCCCAAGGGTCAGCCCCAGACTCCTGGGGCCCCAGGGTTCACTAATCCACCAAATTCTATCTAGGCTTAGCCCAGCCTCAGAGCCATGGGGGTGAGGACACCTGGGGGTAAGGAGAGATGGCATGCAGGGGTAACAGCCTGGGAGAGGGCCAGGAGTTGCTTCCTGTCCCCCCGATCCCTTAGCAAGGAAGCACAAAGGCTGGCAGGCCCCCCACTCCGCCCCGGAAACCTGGCAGTTTATTTCTGTCTCTGGGCCCCCTGTTTCCACAGAGTCAGTCCAGGAAGGCTGGCAGCAGCTAGCTTGGAGGGGTGGAGCTCCTGCTCCCTCAAGGGTCCAGCTGCTACCCGGCCCCACCCCCACCTGCCAGGCCAGACCAGACTCCAGAGTCAGAGGTGACATTGGGATGAGGGAAGGAGGGGCTGGAGGCCAGTTGGTCAGGACTCCAAGGAAGGGATCCCACCACCACCACTACCACTACCACCTCACAACCCAGGGCCTAGATGCTCTCCCAGGATAAGCCAGTCTATACCCAGTTCAAGTCTGCTAAGAATATAACCTCTGGTGTGTCCAACTCTATCTACTCCAGATCATCCTGGCTCATGACTCCTCTGGACCCTGGTCCCAAAGAAAAGCCTGCTTCCAAACTGCCCAATGCTGGTAGAATATGCTGCCCAATGTGGTAGAAACTAGGTATTGGGCACTGGGAATGTGGCTAGTTGCAACTGGGATGTGCTGTAAATATAAACTATACACCAGATTTTGAAGTCTAAATATGAAAAAAATATAAAATATCTCAATGATTTTTACAATGGCTATGTGTTTAAATGACTATATTTTGGGTATATTGGGTTACATAAGATATATTATTAACACTAATTCATTTCTTTCTTTTTATTTTGTTTAATGTGCTACTAGAAAACTTAGATTGCATATGTGGCTCCTATTACATTTCCACTGGACAGTGCTGTTCTAGATCATATGGTGTTCTGGCTTTGGACCAAGACTTTGTCTGCTCTAGATCAATATCTGTGTGGCTTTAGCTCACCCACTTCCCCATATCCAGACCACAGCCTTACGTGTGGGTCTAAATCTCACCATCCCACACCACCCCTCCCCAGCTTTCTGTGAATCTGGCTCAGCCAGAGATTATGGCTTAGTCTGCTTTAAACGACTCTCTAGTACATTTCTTGATCACCAATTCCCAATATCTAGATCCAGCGAGAGTGTGGCTCTAGAGCACCCAGCCTTGCTTGCTTAGATCACTGTCTAGCAATATTTAAGATCTAGACATCTGCAGGAAGAATAAGGTTCTAGATCAGATATTGGTAAACTATGGCCAGAGGGCCAAATCTAGCCTGCTGTCTGTTTTTATGATTCAAGTATGATTGGACCAGAGCCATGCTCGTTCTTTTTTTTAGATTTTTTTTTTATGTGGACCATTTTAAAAGTCTTTATTGAATTTGTTACAATATTGCTTCTGTTTTATATTTTGGTTTTTTGGCTCCAAGGCACATGGGATCTCAGCTCCACCGACCAGAGATTGAACCTGCACCTCCTGCACTGGAAGGCAAAGTCTTTAACCACTGGACTGCCAGGGAAGTTCCCACCACGCTCATTCATTCAAGCACCGTCTATGAAGGCTTTCAAGGTGCAATGGCAGAGCTGAGTACTCATGACAGAGACCCAATGGTCTACAAAGCCTAAAATTTTTACTATCAGACTATTTACAGAAAGTTTCCAACCCCTGTTCTAGACGACCAACAAGTCCAACCCACCATAAATCTAGATTCCAGCCTGAGACTATGGCCCAGTCTAATCTCGATCACCTCCTCCTAGATGGTACTGCTGATCAGGATCTCAACCAGAACCTAACATGTACCCAATGCTGTTTGGGTTCCAGATCCCACTCTGATCTCAGGACATGGGCCCCAGTACTCTTCTCTGGGATGGAAAGGGTGTCCCCACTTCCAAACTCCCCTAGAGAGATCAAGGCCCACGGGCCCTTGTCAATGGCCTTGGGAAGGGGGAGGAAGGGTAGATTCCAGAGACAGCACTGGAGGCTGAGTCAAAGAGTCAAGGGTAAGCTCTTCCTGCCAAAGGGGCAGAACATAATCAAGCCAAGAAGACAGAGTAGCCCCACCCCTCCCCAGCAGGCTCCAGAGCAGGTCACTTAGCTGAGGGTCATGTGGGACAGATACCAATCTCCTGGAAGCTACACAAGGCGCCTCCAAACAGAATCTTCACCTCCAACCACCTTGTGCCTATCACCTCAGGACTGAGCTGGTACCACTATCCGCCCTTCCCACAGTTTCTCTCTAGGCCTCCTTCTCCATGGCTTTCTTTGAAAATTCTCCCACATCTGCCCTCCTCCCTGCCACTTCTCCTTCCTCCATCCTAGAATCCTAGCCTTTAACCATAGCGGTTAAGATCTCAAGCTCTGGAGCTGACACACCCAGGTTTTGATTCCAGCTCTGACTTTGGGCAAGTCACTCTACCTCTCTAGGCCTCCTCAGTTTCCTCAACTCTTAACAGAATGATAATAATGGTACCTACCTCATAGGGTTGTTGAGCGGACTGAACGGGATTATGATGTATAGCACTTTGCCCATAATAAGCACCTGGCCCATAATAAGCATGTTAACGCCAGCTGCTATTTTTACTATTACTGATGATCTATCTTGGTTCCATGAATGGACTTTGACAAGTCTGTAAACCTCACACGATTTTAACCAAAATGTATTTTAGTATTTTTCTGAAGAGAAGGCTCATCATCTTCTCAAAATGGATCCTTAGCCCAAAGAGTTAAAAAAAGCGGGGGGAAGCCTTTAGTTCAATCCAAATGGGGAAACAGGCACAGAGGGGAAAGGACTAGCCTAAGGTCCCTCAGAAAATGCGAGGTAGGCAGTTCCCTGGTGGTCCAGTGGTTAGGACTTGGCGCTTTCACTGCCGTGGGCCCAGATTCAATCCCTGGTTGGGGAACTAAGATCCCACAAGCCACGAGCTGTGCGTCCAAGGAAAAAAAAAAAAAAGAAAGAAAGAAAAAAGAAAATTCAAGGCAGACCCAAGGGTAGCATCCAGGAGTACCATCTCCTGGGCCCCACTCTTTCCACTAGTCCGAGCTGTCTCTCTGATCTGACCTCCTCATCATTTCTTGCCTGGTCAACTATGCTAGCCCCCCGGCAGGCTCCCCACTTCCAAATACCTCCTCTAAATCTGCTCTACCTAGTGTTAGATTCATCTTCCTCAAATCTCATTCTCGGGTTTCCCTGGTGGCGCAGTGGTTGAGAGTCCGCCTGCCGATGCAGGGGACATGGGTTCGTGCCCCAGTCCGGGAAGATCCCACATGCCGTGGAGCGGCTGGGCCCGTGAGCCGTGGCCGCTGAGCCTGCGCGTCCGGAGCCTGTGCTCCGCAACGGGAAAGGCCACAACAGTGAAAGGCCCGCGTCCCGCAAAAAAAAAAAAAAAAAAAAAAAAAAAAATCTCATTCTCATGACACAGTGTCCCTGCTCCAAAAACTTTAATAGCTCCCCACTGCTGACAACAACATCAAGGCCGAGGTCTTTACCCTGATATTCAAGAGCCTGCACAGCCAGCTCTGGCCCACCAACCTCCTAACTGTTCCCTCTTATCTGGTCAGTCCTCTCCTCAAGCCCCTCCCATATTCTCCATACCACCCACACATTCACTCCGTTCTGGACAGATTCTGCCCCTCTGCTCAATCACGCAGTGTCTCAGGCCCAGCCTGCTGCCCCTGCTCTGCCCTCAGGGTTGCCCCTGGGTCCAGCCACGTCGAACCCACTCTGATCAGGCCACACTGAGGTATGCTGACCTGAGCTCTCGCTCCAGGAAGTAGGCCTCTGCCTCTGCTCTCCAGCTCAGCTGTATCCCGAGACACTGACCCACCTTAGCCACTTTCTATACCCTCTCCAATTAGCCTCTCTCTCCTTCTCTCCAGACTTTCAGGAACAACACTCCTCTTGTCACAGGGAGTCAGCCAGTATAGCCTATCCTCGAGTCATGACTCCAAGGTCAGAATCTTCTCTTTGAGCCTCAACGTCCTTATCTATAAAATGGGGACAGAAATACCTACACCTTGAGTGATGCTAATGAAGGATAAATGCCTCCTAAACTGGAAGGTGCTTTTTCTACTAAAATCTGTTATACAAATAATGCTATAATACAGCTATACAATAATTCTATACAATAACCTCCATTTATAAGTTTACTTGAAATTGCAACCACTCTAACCTTGGCACTCCCCAAGCCCTTTCCATGTTTCATTTTTCTGCTTGGCATTTATCAGCATCTAACAAACCATATATTTTACTGATTTTTGTGTTAACTGTTTCACCCTCTAAATGTAAGCTCTTTGAGGGCAGGGATTTTTACCGACTTTGTTTTCTGCCGTGTGCCCTAAAAAAGTGCCTGACACCAAGTGTGCACTTGGTAGTTGAGGAATGAATGAATGAATCAAGTGCTTTTTACTACGTGCCCGGCACTGCACTACGCACTCCTCACAGATGGTCTCGTCTTAGGAGGGAGGTACTTTCATTACCCCTCATTTTGAAAATGAGACATCAAGTGCCTTGCTCTGATCACACGGTAGGAAGCAGCCTGACTAGAATGTGACTCTAGAACCTGCCCTCTTGTTCACTGTGCTCTATTACCTGTCCAGATGGGAGGTTATTTCTATTCCTACATTAGCTAGGCCTCTTGAATCTGTCATCCTCCCCATCTCCCTGGGGCTGTCTCTCTCCCTATGCCCCTGAGGCCAGCAGCCCTCCCAACCCTCATTCTGACCTCCCTCAGCCATTTCCTCCCACTTCTCAGCCCTACACCGTGCTGCTCACTCACCTCAGGGCCTTTGCGGATGCTGTGCGCTCTGCCTGGAATGCACCGGCTCCCCATGTCTTTCAACTGCCTATTTCTCAAGACCCACCTCTTCTGGGAAGCCTGGCCTCCAGTCTTCACTCGCTCCCTTCCCTGAGCTCATGCCTTGTTTACTGCTGGGAAAACCCACTGGGGGAGCATATGCTGACTTGGTCCATTCCTCACTATTTGCCGAGGCTGGAGGCTTTGCCCACCTCTGTCCCTCTCCTGGCCAGGTCTCTCCCTCCTTCCTCTGCTGGATCACTGCCCCTATCCCATGCCATCTCTTAATCAGGTTTAAAGCTTTGTAATCAAGAGCCTGGCTTTTGAGTCTCTCAAAACCCAGCTCCACCCCCTACTAGCTGTGTTCCTTTGGGCAGGTCACTACACCTCTCTCGACCTGTTTGCTACCTGCAAAACAGGGATGATGTGAGCACCTCATAAGCTAACGTGCCGAGAACATGGTAAGCACTCACTAAACATCAGCCTGTGATCAGAATGTCGTTCATCCCCGTTTAGGCAAAGACCCTGAAAAGCCTCGGCCTCCTCTTTTCCTCCTCCCTGAACGGTCCCCTGCCTCCTGAAAATGACTTGATGATAACAATAAGATCGCTAACACGTACTGACTATTTATTATCTGCAGTGAGTAGAAATATGTCTGGCACCCAGCAGGTGCTCACTATTGCTTATTTAATAAATGAATTAACTAGTTTAATCCTCACAATACCCAATGATGGTGGTGGGGGTGGGGGTGCACTATTATTATACCCATTTTACAGACAAGGAAATCAAGGCCAGAGAGGGTAAGCGACTTGTCATGGTTGGGATTTAAACCCAAGCAGTCTGACTCCAAAGCCGCGACCCTCACTGGCCTCCTCGTCCTCACTATTCCCAGTCTGATCTGCTCCAATGCCATCTGGATGGATGCTCACTGGGCCCCTGCTCCAAAGCTCAAATCCTGCACATTTTATATAATTTGAGCCTCACAAAATCCTATGGAGTCAGAGCCATCATTATTTCCCCTTGACAGGTGAGGAAACTGAGGCTGAGAGAGGAGTCAAACGGCCACAAAGGATTCCAAGCCCAAACTCTTTCAACGGCCTCGGGTTTTGTGCCGTTTCTCTCCCCGTCTTACACAACTGTTGATAACTGTTCACACACACCTGCCTTGTTTTTCCAGTCAGTCAGAAGGCAAGCTCTCTGAGGGCTCCGTCTGAGGCAATGCTTCTGTCAACACTTCTGTGTCCCCGGCCCCCTACCATGGCCAGAACTGTGGCCACGGGGCCATGCTCTAAAGGCATCCTAACTGCTGATATGCGCCTCCCAGCCAGGCACACCCTGACACTCTGCCAGCTTCCCGCACAAAGCAGCTCTAGATCTGTGGGCTCTGTCTGCCCTATCAGATTTGGGTTTGGTGAGGGTGGGGCTGGAGCTCCCCTTCCACCAAGGCTAGAGGCTCCCCAAAGATGCAGTACGTCCTGGGAATTCAGGGCCCTATCTCCCACTTAGAGCATTAAGGGGGCAGGATGGTACGGTGGCTCCGAACTAGGACTATGGATCCCGGTATTCCAAGTTCAAAGGCTGCTCCACCAGGTACTGGCTGTGTGACCTTGGACAAGTTATCCATACTCAACCTTTCTAAGCCTCAGTTTTCTGATACGTAAAATAAAGACGATAATAAGAGGGCTACTACGATGATTAAATGAATATCTATTTGTAAAGTTAGAAGAGTATCTAGGACGTGGTAAATGCTATGTGTTTGTTAAATAAATGAAAGTAGAGTTCCACCTAGCCATGGAAGGGTCCCCCTGGTAAGGTACAGTGCAAGTGACAAAGCAAACCCCAGTTCCAAACAGACAACTGAAGGCACCGAGGGAAATGGAAACAGGTGGCAGAGACCTCACATCTCAGGAAGCCCCTTGTGGCAAGGACCCGCTCCTCTCCTCTCCCCACATCCTCGAAAGCCAGACGACCCCATCTCCTGGCCCCATCAGTCTTCTGACCTAATCCCCCCACCCTAAGCCCCAAGCCACTTCCCCTCCCTTCCCTCCAACTAACTCCTTCTATGCAGCCAGATAGATTATAGCCAGAATCCAGACCCTGCTTTCCTTAGTTGCTGTGTGACCTTGGACAAGTGACTTAGCCTCTCTGAACCTCACTTCCTCCTCTCTACAGGGGATAATCCTCCCCTGGAGGTCTGTCCTAGAGATTAACTAATAACTGAAGTGATGCCCATGGATGTGTTCACAGGCGTTTGAACATGCTAGTGTCCCATAGGCCTGACCACAGCGATGGGCGTGCTGTTTGGGCGCTGGGGTGGGGAAGGGAGCTGCCATTTAAAACTGACCCCCACTTTATAAGTTTTCCCAACAGCTCTTAAGCACCACTTCGGTTGCAAGCCAAGCTCCCTGTCCTTTAATCCACCACCTATGACATTAAAATACAGTTTCTTGGGGGACAGGCAGGGATCTCATGTTGGCCTCTCTTCACCAAGTTACTGCATCTGAGGCCCTGAGGCAGGCCTGAGGGGAGAAGAGGAAGAAGTAGGAGGGGCTACTAGTGAGGGGGGAGGAGAGGGCCCATTTGGAGGAGAACCAGGGAGAGTGGAGAAGACCCTTGGATTGAGGGGCAAAGGGGGAGAGGGTCAGGCCCCCAAGGCCGTCCCGTGCCCCCACTGCTAACTCGGCAATCACCTGGCCTGGGCTTCCATCCTTCTGAAAAGGAAGAGGAGCCAGCCGCAGCAAGTTACGATAGACCATTACCCGCCATTAATTAATTAAAATAAACAGCAAATTAAATACAGCAAAATTAAAATAGCACAGGAAATTAATTCTCTGCCGGCCCCACCTCACAGGTGAGATGCTTGAAGAGCCCTTTGCAGCCAGGATCCCGGGCAGCTGGGGTGTCACCAGGACTTGCCTTAGACCACAACTCCTGGCAACACCAAATATAAATGAACCCGGTTACCCATGGGCGTTTACTTGGCTCTGCCACCCTGAGATTGGCCTCCTGGCTCCTTAACCCCAGGGGACTCTAAGCCCTGGGCCACATTCTTGAACCCAAGCCCTGCTCCTCTGTCAGTGGGCCGAATAGTCCTGATACCCCCTGGACCAGGGACTGGGCACGTGGCCCACACCTGCCACCACACGGGTCAGGGCGAGAGGGAAGAGGGACCTTGACGTTCTCTTCTGGTTTCCCTCTGGGGCTTGGAGTCAGATCCAGGCACAGACCCCTCCCTTCCGTGTGGAGCTCCTGGCCCCTCATTTGCAGCGCCCAAAACCTGCCTCTGGGGAGCCCCTCATTTTGCTCCTTTCTTTGGCTAAGAGTGTTCAGGAAGGAAGCACTGCTGAGACCCAGAATCCCAGGCCAGAAGATGCCCAATGAAGTAGGCTAGGCCAGCCCCAGGACATGATACCGGAACTCCCTCCTAAACAAGACTGAACTCATCACACAGATGGGGAAACCGAGGTCGAGGAGGGCAATGGCATGCTGTTCACCGTCACCCGATGGCTTACTGGCGGAGCCTGGAGCAGAGTCTCTAACGGACACATTCCAGGTCACCACCAAAACATGGGATTTCTAGAGTGCAGCTCAGCCCGTGCTGACCACCCCCTCTTAGCCTGGCCACCAAGGTCTCGCCTCCATAATCCCATCCCACGACACCCCCTTCCTGTGTCCCACACAACAGCCGGATTAGACCCCTTGCCCTCAGGCTGTCGTTCACAGGGCTCCTTCTCCCCGAAGCTCCTTCTCCCACCTCTGCCTGCCCAAGTTCAACCAGCCTCTTTAGGGTTTGGCTCAATGCCAGCTCCTTCGTGAGCCACCCAGAGCCCTCATGCTCCTCTAACCTTCCGAGGTGCTTTGCCTCCACCCTCACACCCTGCGCTCTGTTGTCCACGTGAGCTGTGGTTACGGTGTGTGAGCTTCCTGAAGCCGCAGATCACCTCCCTCCCCTCTGGGCCCCAGCACCTGGCACAGTACCCAGCACTCAGTAGGTGCTCAGTAAAATCTCCTCCTCATCTGATGCCCTGCCACGTCCTACCGATAACCGACAATAATGGTTACTGTTTATCGAGCATATACCATAAGCCCGGCTCCGGTACTGTCTCCCATCCTCATGTGATGGACCCAGGTCACAGAGGTTGTGTGACTTTCCTGAGGTCACAGCTCTGGAACTGGAACCCCACTGGTTCTTGTGCCTAAATGAGTCTCCTTTCCTTCCCACTCACCTCTTCTAGGTCAGACCACCATCATTTCCTCACCCTGTCCTGTCACTAAAGACTTCCCATGACTCCTTGTGGCCCACTAGACAAAATCTAAACCCCTGAGCATGGCATCTAAACTCTGTGACATCTGGCTTCTTCCCTCTTTGCAGCTTCTCCTCTAGTCTCTGAGCATCACCTCAGTTTCCAGCCTACTGTACCTTGATTTACTTGTAGGCTCTGCACATGCTTTTCCCTCTGCCTAGAACACCCTTCCCCTACTTTTCCTCCTGTGAACTCCTACACATCTCTCAACATCCAAGATCAAGGGTTACCTTCCATTCTAGTCAGATAAGACAAGCAGCAAACGAATTGGACACAAAATTGAGAGCTCTACGAGGGAAGGACCTGTGTCATCATAGTATCCCCAATGCTTAACCCATAATCAGTGCTCAGTCAACATTTGTTGAATGAATAAATGAATACTCTATATATTCTTGTTGACTAAACGGAGAAATGGCAAAAGAATACAAGGCCACAATATGCAGGGCTGGAGGTGGAAGGGAAGAGACTGAGGCCAGGAAGGCCAAGGACGTGGTGGAGTACAGTGACAAGTACTTCAGGGGCTGCTCTGCAGCAGAGCCACGCTCTTGGCAGAGGGAGTGTTTGTGAGAGACAGAGGAAGGAAAGTGATGGTGTGAGGGAGGCTCTGAAAGTATGTGTGTGTGTGTGCACGCACGCGCGCATGTGAGAAGGCGGTGGGGATGTATGCGGGGGAGTGTGCGTGTGTGAGTGTGCTGCATTTGTGAATTAGTCTGTGAGAGCGGTGCTGAGGAAGTATGTGAAGGAGCGCGTGTACATGGCTTGTGGGTCTGTGGCGGAGAGCCCGTGCATTCTATTTGTGCATGGGGGTCTGCGTGAGAAGGCGAGGGTGTGGGCCACGAGGGCTGTGCAGGAGGTTGTGCATGTCTGCGGGACGAGGGGGTGGGGAAATGATTGAGAAAGACAACAAGGAGGGGACACCTGAGGGGGGGTGTGAGGGAGAAACCGTAAGTGTGCGGGCGTGGAGGGTGTCGTGGTGAGCACGTGCGGGAGGAGACGGTGTGACCGTGAGTGTGCATGACGCGGAGGGTAAGGTAGGATGTCAGGGCGCTGCTGAGGGTGTGGCGGCGTGGCCTCGGCCACGGGCCGGGAGCCAGAGGTGGGGGCTGGCCCTGGGCCCAGGGTGGGGGGCTCTGACCGAGCAGAAGGTTCCTCAGAGTTCTCCCTGGAGCCACGGGCGCCAGATCACCACGTCCCCAGGCAGAGAGGCCGAGCAGGAGGCCCAGATGTGTGTGTGCGCCTCACATTTTGTCCACAGCAAAACCTCTGGGCACTTATTTGTCTTTGTCTGTGTCCGGGTGTGCACGCCTGTGCTTGTGTGCGTGCTGCCGGCTGTGTGTCTGTGCCTGTCTTTGTCTCTGTATGTTTTTGGGCCTTTGTCTCAGTGTGTGTGGCGGTTGGTCTAGGCTTGCCCACAAGACTGTGTCTGGGGTTGTGTGTGTCTACGTGTATCTGTGCCTGTGGGGCACCGGGCGTCCTTGATCTGTGCATGTCTAAGTAGGGCTGCGAGCATCCCCCTGGACCGCCTGTTTGTATCTCTGTCTGTGTGGCCTTAGTATGAGTGGGAGAACGTTGTGCTTTGGAGACTGTGGGTCTAGATCTCGGTGTATCTTTAAGTGTGAGTGTGTGCTCGTGTATCTGCGTGTGAGAGTCTGCCACGCGTTGTAGTATGGAAATGCTTATGTGTGCCTGTGGAAGGTGCGTTTGTGAGACCAAGGATCTCCGTGTGTCTCTGTGCCTCTGTGTGTGTATGTGTGTGTTGGGTGTGAGGGGTTTGTCACAGACTGGTGAGCAAGTTAATCTCAGACTCCGTGACACGTGGAATAAAATCACGCTCCCATAATGGGATCATTCGTCTTCCTGTCCAAGGAGAGAACCAACTCTTCACCCTCCGCCCTGGGGGAGCCAGTGGGGCCAGGGCCAGGCTTAGGCCCCTATGCAGGCCCCCCTGTGGCCTCAGCACCCTACCCCCACCTCTCCTCTGCCACACCAGGCTCATTCTGCCTCCAGAGTGCCCTGGTGCCCACTGCTGGCTGGGCTAGGCTCCAGGACATGTGACGGAGCCTTAGAGGCCTGTCCTGGGCCCCCCAGCCCCACCCACTGCTGAGGAGGGCCCTGCCCCAGATGGGAGGGCGGGTGCAGGAAGGAATCTTTGGGCCCCTCCTCCTCCCGGAGGGGAGGGATGAGCTGCAGGCCCGACCGGGATTTTCCATCTCTCAGCAACAAGATTCCTGGTGAGCAGGCTGCGAGGCTTGGCAGGGCGCCTGCCGGAGACCCGCCCTCACCCGCCAGGACGCCTGGGTCCCCAGGGCCGGGCAGCAGCGGGTTCCCTGGGGAGCTAGGAAGGCCCCAGAACTTCAGGCTACAGCTGCCCGGGACTATGGGAAAGCCGGACCCTTCCAGGCTCCCACCCCCAACCACAGACGGCTCCTCAGCCCCCCAGGCAAACCGCCACCCTTCTCCTGGCCTCTCCCCAGCCTCGGCCTTTGCTTCAGAGAGCAGCCCAGCCACCCAGCACCACCCACTCCCTACCTGAGCCTCAGCGCACACCCAGCCTGAGTTCAAGACCTCACCTCTGGGTGTGAGGGCTCTCAAGGCCAGGACTGTGCTGCTTATCTCAGAATGGGGCTTCTGAGGACAGGGCCATGTGTCCCGCAGCTGTGAAATCCCTCTTGGTCTTAGCACTCCTTCCTGACTGAGCAGTCAGGCACCAGGAGAGGATTTCAAACCCAAGGCTGGGGAAACTGAGGCAGTGAAGCTCTCTGCCCTGCCTACCGTTATGAATCAGAGGCCAAATCCAGGAGTCTAGACACACAAGTTCTTAATTCTGTCCAGCGGCAGTGGCTGCAACTTGTTCTTCCCCATAGGGGGTGCAATTTCGGGGGGGGCATCAGTTGGAGGGAGAGGGGAATGGGCAGGTGGACTCCCCTCAACCCTCAGACTTGGATGAGCAGCCAGAGAGCAGGTTTGGTAGGAGATTAAGGTCGAGGAGAAGAGAACCCAGACGCTCCAAGATTTATGACCCTAATTCTTCTCCCTTAAATTCCCCTCCAAGCCCCCCAGCCCTAGCCTGGTCCCTCCAGGGTCATGCTGTGGCCCCAGGCCAATGTCAAGGCCTTAACCCATCCATCAGCTGTTGCCAGGGAGTTTCCACCCCAATGGGTCCCAAAGGGAGGAGATCAACTGACACTACGGGCCCAGACTGACGGGGAAGGGGCATGGCCCTATAGAGGTGGCCAACAGCCCCCTGCCCCCTCCCAGGATGTAGGGGCTCACAACCTCCAGGGCAGAAGCTAGGCTGGTGGGTGGGTCCAGGAGGAGGTGACCTCCAGCTCTGGCACCACTCCCAGCCCCGCCCTTCCAACAGGCCAGGAGACCTGGGGTCCCACGGGGCCCTACAGCTCACAGGGTGTGTGGCCTTGGGCCCTTGCTGCTCCTCTCCAGGCCTCAGCCACCCCACCACGCAATGCAGGAAGTGGTCTGGATACCCCAGGCATCCCCCCTTCAGCTCCGCTCCCTCAGTGCTAAGCCCTGCCCTCTCTCCAGTCCAGGGGTGTCACCTAGAATCTGGGTCAGATGGGGTGAGGCTTTGGCAGTTAACTGGAGGAGCCCCTGAAGCCACCCAAGTCAGAGCTGAAGAGCGTATGGTGCTCACTCCTCCACCGTACACCCATTTTCCAGAAGAGTGAAACTGAGGCCCTGAGAGAAGGTCGGGGTCTGCACCAAGACCTGAGTTTTACTGGTGGGATGGTTAAGAGCACAGGCTCTGGTGACAGAAAGACTTAAGATTAAAATGTCAGCTGCAACAGAAACTTGTTATGTGAAGTCCCTTGCCTTCTCAGCCTCAGATTCCTCATCCATAAAATGGGCAATAGTGCCTCCCTCCTACGACTGCTGAGTTGAAATAAGAAAACGCATGTAAAGGGCTCGGCCAGCGTAGCAAACGCTCGGACAATGGTAACTATCATGACTGTGGGTAGTATTAACACAAAGCCAAGTGGCCGGGGGGAAGGGTAGGTGGGGTCCCGACCTGGCTCACCCTCCAGACCAGGAGGGCCAGCCAAATTCCTCAAAGCCCCCCAGCTGTCTCCCCTCTTCGTTAAAGGCCTCTCATTAGTGAGCCTGGGCACCTGCCCCTCCACACGTAATAAGCCTCATTAGTATCTTAGCCCCAAGCTCTGAGCCCAGAGTCTGTGCATGTGCACAAGCATGAGGGTGGGGGGCTGCGACAGGCCACCAGCCAGGAGACAGCATCCCCGCCAACCACACCCCCTGCCTGTCATCAGCAGGGCCCGTCACCACCCAGCTTGTCACCTGCCTGCCTCGCACCCGCACCACCTGTCACCCACCCAGCTCGTCACCCACCCAGCCCATCACCTGCACCACCTGTCACCCACCCAGCTCGTCACCCACCCAGCCCATCACCTGCACCACCTGTCACCCACCCAGCCTGTCACCGGAGCTGCCTGACAGGCCTCTGGGTGGGGGACAGGAGATGGGGAGGAGAAGACCACAGGGGTTTGGAGCTGGGGGCCCCAGAGACCCTGTAGGACCCCCACTTCAGCTCGGCATCCTGCAGCATCGCCATGGCAACGTCTCAGCCGCAACCACTTTCCCAAACATCCCCCGCCCCCCCCACCCCCCCCACCCCCCCAGGCCCTGCTCTTAGCTGAGCTGAGGCTGAGAAGAGCCTTGAGTGACAGCAGAACGGGACAGGAAGGAGGTGCTCATCAGCTGGCTGGCCTTGGCCATCCCTGCCCTCTCTGGACTTGGTTACTCCATCTGCAAAATGGAGGGGCTGGAACTGGGGAGGCCCCTGTACAGCGGGTCATCCCTTCCCAGCCTGGATTTGCTGAGCCAGTGGCCAGTTAACCTGTGAAGGCTGGTGGGGGCGGGGTACAAAAGGACAGGGGGTTCTGGGTTCTTCCACACTCCTTTGCCCTGGCCCAGCTCACACAGGCTGGGCCTCTGGCCCAAGCTCACATAGCAAAAGAGGAGGAGCAGGCTGGAAGGCAGAGGGGCTCTGCCACAGGACTGCCAGCTGGAGATGATGCCACAGTGGGTGACCCAAGGCTGAGTTGGCCCCCACCTCCAAGCTGCATTATTTATAAAACCCAGAGCTCCTAGCCCAGCAACAGCTGCGGTGCCGCCCCTCCAGGGGACACAGGCAGCGGTGGAAGGGTGGTGCCTCCCCGGGGGAGCCCCCTGGGGTCCCAGGCTCCCTCCACAGCTGGCCGGGGCAGGGGCTGAGGTGGGAAAGGGGCGGCCGCACCATCCTTCCCCTCCCAGCCCCCTCTCCTCTCCTCTCCTCCAGGCAGGCGGCGATAGGATTACTTCTGCATGACTGCCCGCTCCACAGGGTTCCAGAGACCCTCCTGCCTACAGCAATCTTTAAAATTCCTGTAGCCCGGCCTCTCTCCCTTTCTCCCCACAGTGAATGCTCCAGCTTCTACCGCAGTGTGCCCGCGGCCGCCACCACCACCAGCGAGCTGGCCCGGGCCCCAGGTCCCCGGAGCCACGGGCAAAGGTAGACCCATCTTCGGGGTGTCCCTCGGAACCCTCTGAGGCCCAGGCCCTGCCATCCCCTCCGGCCCCTGGTGCCCGTCCAGCCCCACAGGGCAAGGCTCAAGCTGGGGTCGGGCCTGCCAGCTGCGCCAAGGAGGACCGGCACATACGTGCAAACACACCTGGTGGGTCCTGGCGTGCCTGGCCACATCCTCTGCTGCCAAAACCTGGATGTCCCCACCTCTGCTCTAACCGCCCCCTCCCTAACCTCACTAATCCTTGCTACCCTGGGGTGGGCAGACAGCTGGGCCAGGCCAGCGCCTGTGGCTCCCCAGGGCACAAGAAGCAGGCAAGAGATCGATCCACTGAATTTTTTAAGGCTCTAATGGAGCCTGCCTCCCCAGACTTGGGGCCTGGGACACAGGCGATCTCTCAGGGACCCCTCCCTCAGCATTGCAGTTGCTTCCTCTTTCAGGTCTAGGGGGTCGGGGCACCTTTCTAGGAGCCTTTCCCCCAGCAAGAGAAGAGGCACGAGGGGCCCCTGGGAAAAAGATGGGATTGGGGGGCTGTGAGCAATACCCAGAGGCCCCCCCAGTCTCCCCAGCCCTAATGCAGGCAGAAGCAGCTCAGCCTCTAAATCACTCCCCTCATGCTGCCCTCTGAGGCGGATTCTGTGCATCTGTAATTAGGGGGTGGAACAGATGGTGGAGATTCCGTTTAAAATCATGCATCTAGTAAAGTAACCTTCACTGTCGGAACTGACTCCCAGGGAGACCAAGCCCCAAGCCCGGATCTGGGGGGGTGGGTGGGAGGGGAAGCATGTCAAGCCAGCACCTTCTCCATCTTTTTTCCTGAAGCTCCAGGCCCAATGTCCCCCTCAGGTGAGCCCAAGAAGAGGGGGATCTGGCAAGCACCTGAGAAAGTGCAGGCTGGGGGTAAATCCCCCTGCCCAGGCCGCCCCCACCTCCCACCCATACACGACAGGGCAGGGCTGGGTACTCAGAGTTCTTGGCTGACACACCAGGATGACCAGGTGCCAAGAGCCCCCAAAGAGGCCCCAAACCCCCAAAGCCCAGGCCAGGGTGCCCAGAGCACAGGGTCTTGGGTGGGGCAGCTTTGAACCAGATGTACAGCCTCACTGTCCAGGAATGAAAGGCCTGGGGCAATGAGGGGGGGTGGAGATGCCTCCCCAGGCAGAGGAGGCTCTGGGAAGTGGGGGAGGACCAGGCAGCCCAGAAACGAGAGAGAGCACAGAAGAGTGGGCCAGTGTGTCTGCAAGGCTGAGGCTATCTGCGGGGAGGTTTGGGGGAGGGAGGCTGGGGAGGACAAGGTGGGGTGGGGGGGCGGTGATGGAGAGCGCTGAGGAGGGAGGCTGTGCTGGAACGTGTGATGGTGGGAGTGCGGCTGCAGGGTGAGGTGTGGGCGCAGGGCGGAGCTGCTCTGAGGGGTGACTGGGCTGGGGCCCTGTGTGTTTGTGTATGAGTGCGGGACTGGTGTTTGGAGAGGGGTGGGGGCTGTCCCTGGGCCCTTGGATGGCTGAGCAAAGTACTGGAGCTGGAGCTTGCTGGGGAATGCAGAGAGGACTGCTTGTTTGCGGAAGTGCTGGGATCTGGGGGGTGCGTGTGCGTGTGCGGGGTGCGCATGCACGTGCACGGCCTGGAAGGTACAAGAAGCTGAGGGGACATTACTGTTCAAAGATGCACCGTGTCTGTGTGTTTGAGGTAAATGGTGTGGCTACAGGGGTGTCCTCCTCCGCGTGGGTGTTGAGGCGGTGTGTGTACGTGTATGTCGCAGGGAGAGTTTGGAAAGGTGTAGGGGGCTGTATCGGTGTGTCTGGGGACGTGATGAGCTGCAGCGGAGGGAAACGCTGGGGCCGTCGGGAGAGTCTGAGGGTGTCTGGTTAGGTGCTGGGACTCTGAGAACCTGAGTGTGTGGAAGGTATTAGCGCTAACAGTAGGGTCCTGGGTGTATCTGGGGAGGTGCTGGGATTGGAGGAAGAGTTGATATGTTTGAGGATGTGGTAGAAGCCTTGTGTGTGTGTGTTGGGGTGTCTGGGGGTATACTGGGGGTCATAAACATCTGGGTTTTGGTTAAGTACTAGGGCTGTAATATGTGTTTGGGTGGGTAGGCATGTGGTGGTTGTGTGTTTGGGGGCGTGCTGGGGCTGTGTGTTTAGGGGTGCTGGAGCTGTGAGTGGGGAAGTGGTTGTGTATTTAGGAGGTGCGAGGGGCTGGAGTTGGGCCCTTGTGCCCAGACAGGTGATGGGGCTGCGGGGTGAGGGCGGGTGCCCCTCTGAGGAGGTGAAGGGCAGAGTCCTGGCCTTTGCTCAGGGGCCCACCTGGGGGCTGCCCGCTAGAGCCCCTCTGCCGGTGGTGCCCGCCCACCCCCAGACCCCACGTCCGGGTGTCGAGACAGGCAGTCCATCTGTCTCTTCCTGTGCCCAGGCCGAAGGCGCAGTGCCGCCTCCTCGCTCCCTGGGGGGGCGGCAGCAGATCCCAGCCCACCCATCTGCCTTCAGATGGTCGAGGCAGGAGCCTCCACAAAGCTGCCTGGAGGGCATCCCTGTGTTTGAAGAGGCACGGGCTGGGGGGTGGGAGGAACTGCACAGCAAACAGTCCTCGTGGAGGCTCCTTTGAAAACCACTGACGCCAGGAGAGACGAAGAGGGAGGACAGGGGCGGGTATGTCTGTCCTTGTGCGTCTGTGCGGGTCAGCGCCCAACTGTGTGCCTCGGAGCCCCTTCGCATGTGTTCATGCCGGTGGCCTCTGTTCAAGCAGCATCCTTGCCTTGGAAAACAGCCCTCCAGCCCAGGCTACGAGCTCACAGCCTCACACAGGCAGCTACCCCCTCATCCATGCACCCTGCCTACACTACACTCACACGCAAACATCCCCCACACCTTCACATCTGCAGAACACTGCACCCTGGTACACATGCCCCTCAGCCCCAGAGTCCCAGTCCTTCACATGTGTACGCCCATGACACACACCCGCACACTGCAAAGCCAGGTACAGCCACATGCACCTGTCACATATACATGCCTCCACACAGACATACCCGACAAGTAGCTGTCACACCCACACCCACACACTCCACACACCTTGGGGAGTGGATCTCCCTGTCACACCCATATCCCACCTCATATGCACTCAGTCTCTCTCATACACATTGTAACAGACACTCACCATCCCTTATACCTGTACATACGTGCACATGTTTGTACATGTGCATACACACTCTCACCAGCTCTCAGCTCTTTCACACCAGCCAATTTCTCTGTGTCCAGGCCAGGCCCTGCAGGAAGGCTGCCACCGGCTGAAAGTGTCTCCTGCCTCCCTGCCCTGCCAGCTAGGTCAGAGTGGGGGGCATACCCCCCCCAATGACACCATGGCTCCCTGGGAACCCTGATCTTCCCCTCCAGAGAGAAAGAGTCCTCTCTCGGCTCTGGGGTGACTGCCACTGTTGTGTGAGAGTGTGACTGTGTATGTGTGTGTATCAACATGTTTCGAGAAGCCACGATGAGGCCTGTGTGTCACTGCCTGTATGGGTAAGAAAGCATAGGGACAGGTTCACCGGTTATGTTTATGAGATTCAGGATGAGTGTGGGAGCAGAGACATGTATGCCACAAAATGTGTATTTGTGAGTGTGTGTGAGGCCAGGCCCCTGCGGACAGGCGTGAGTATGGGGGGGGTGCACTTACACAAGGAGACACACAGTGAGTGTGAGTGGGGAGTGAGTGGGGAGTATTCTGGGATATTTTCTGAGACAAGAGGTATGTACATTTGTGAGTAAGGGTCAGGGCTAGGAGAGGCACCCTCTGCAACTCCCTCCCCCTACAAAGAGCTCAGGGGAAAGGGGGATCTGGGGGGAGTGTGTGTGTGTGTGTGTGTGTGAGTGTGTGTGTGTGTGTGTGTGTGTGTGTGTCTTCCTCTCTCTCTTTCTCCCTGACCTCTTTAGCAGCTGGAAACTGAGCCGGGGGTGGAAGGAATGGAGACTTGGCTGGCCTGGGGGTTTGGGGAGGGAAGCAGGAGAAAACACCTTCCAGATTCTCATCAAATCCTTGTTTGTGGTTTGTAGCCTTCAGTCTCTCCTCTCTCTTTCTCTCGGTCTGGGTTTCCCCCTTTCTTTATCTCTTCCTGCCCCTCCCTCTCTCCCCCATATCTCTCCTTCTCCCATCTCAGTCATCTTGTCTCCCCCCTTGGATCTCCCTGTCTCCAAGTCTCTGTCTCTCTCTGTCTGTTTCTCTCTCCCCAGGCCCTTCCATTTTTCTGACTTCTGTCTCTGCCAGCACCTCTGTATGTCCGTCTCTCCCAGTCCTGGTCCATCTGTCTGTCTCTCTCCGTCTGCCTGTGCGTGGGTGTCTCTGTCCATCTGCTCCGCCACCCATCTGTCTGGTTGTCTGTGCTAGTCCTTCTAAGGGTGCCCACTCGCTCACCAAGACACCCTCCCCCAGGTCAGCAAAGGCCTCTCCTGGCTCAGGGGGCGGGGAGGGGGTGCAGAGCTGCAGCTTCTGGAAGCTTCAGTAGCAGCTGGCTGAGCTGGGAGTTCGAGGCCAGCCAGCTGCAGAAGTGGCCCCTCCCCTGGGCTCCCAAGCCAAGGACCCCAGAGCAGAGAGAGGAGAAAACAGGGCCTCACTGCAGCTGAGTCTGTGTGCGTGCGTGTAGGGGGAGGCAGGGGGCCTCACTTTGCCTTCACTTCACCGTTCCCCCCAAAGCCAGGCCCTGTAGGAGAGGAAGCTTCAGTGCCCACCTCCCTCATCCCCTCACCAATGGAAGAGACGCTGGGGATCCAGGAGGGAAGGGCTGGGAGATGCCAGGCCTTGGACGAAGCCATAGCTTCCTGTCAGATGGGTGGGAGGGGGGCTCCTTCCCTCCTCCCTCCCAAGCAGTCCCTGGGGATCCCTCCAGTGCTGGTCCCAGCTCCGGACACGAGGGGCCCCATAGGCAGTTCTCACCAGCTCCCACAGGGACCATTCCTACCTCCCAGCTGCCCCAGTGCCTCTGACCCACAGGGATAAGGTGGAGGGGGGTGGATCACAAGGGTGTCTCCTCCCTCCCCAAATAGAGGTTGGCTCTGGACATCTGGAGTTCGTGGCCCTGTCTACGCCCTGGCCATCCTGAGAGGCCCCAGGCAGTCCACCTACCATTGCCAGCCCGGCACCACACACACACACACTGCACCCCAGCACTCGTCACCGCCACTCCCTGGCCCAGCAACTCTGAGGGCTCAAGAGGAGCCCTAGCGCGGAGACCTGCACCCTACACTGACTGGTGGCAGCCTCCAGCAGGGCCCCGGCACAAAGCCAGCAGCTGGAGGAGGTACCCCCAACACTTCCCAGGAGGCTCTGTTCTTCCCTCTCTAAGAAGAGCTCACAGTCCAAATCCCACAATAGATGGGGAAACTGAGGAAGGGATGGGATGACACAGTCAGTCATTCTTCCTGAGACCCTGGGGTGGGATCATAAATGAGGAATAGGGAATGAAAAGGACGCCGGGAATGAAAAGGACGCCGCAGGGGCAGAATCTGGCTCCTTCCTGACCTGCCACGGGCAAAGTCCATGTTGGCTGCACAGCCCTGCACAGGCCTACCGCTGGGCCAGGGCCAGGGGCTGGCTCCCTCCCTCTAGAGCTCTCCTTGCCCCTGGCTGGGCCCCCTCCCGCTCCTCGCTTCTGAGCAGCCCTCCCTGCCCTCTCCCTCCCAGCTCTGGCTCTCTCATCCTCAGCTCTTGGAAGCCTGACTCACTGTTTCCCCTCCTCTCTCCCCTCCCTCCCTCTCTCCCGGCAGCGGCGCCTCCCCCTCCCCTGGGGGGGCTCTGGCCACAAGGGTGCCCGCCTGCTCCTCTCCGCAGGCTCTGGCCCCCTCCGCACCCAGGAGGCCCCCTGCAGCTGTTCCAGCTCTCTAACTACAGAGAGGTGGACGGAAAGAGCCTGGGTCCCAGGCAAGCAAGGGGAGGGGGCCCCTCTAGACTGGATTTCCTCCTGTCAAACAAGGTGGGGGGATCCAACCGGATGACACCCCTGGTGTCTCTAACGGTCCTAATGTTCCCCACTTTTAAAAGCCCGGTGCCTCCTGACACAGAGCGCCCACAACCTGTGGGGCACTGTACCTGCCTCAGGCTCCGCCCCCAGGTCCAAAGAAGAGGTCGGCTCTGTTCCCAGAAATTTGGGGAGAGGGGAGACGCTGCCCTGGGGCAGGAGCATTAGTCAAGTGACCCCTGGAATCCCCCTGTCTCCCCGTTCTCTCTCCTCCCGTGGGAGAGCTTCCTTCTCTCCCTCTCCCACCTGTCCTCCTCTCTTTTCCCAGAGACGTTCGCTTGTCTCTCCTCCAGATACTATCCTAGCAGCATTTGATCTTGGGTGAGAGGCTCTCAGTGCCCGCTCATTTTGGGCTGTGGGGTGGGGAGTGGCACATGCCTAGGCCTTCTTGGTCCCCTGGATGCCATCTCCAGGGGCTGTGATCCTGGCTCTTCTCCTTGACCGTTTTCTCTCTCACCCCCTCATCACTGGCTTCTGTCACCATCTTTTCCTCTTTCCACCTCAAGTCGGGCTCTCTGGGTCTCTTTCCTCCCCACCTCCCCCAGCTCTCTCCCTGGGGGGCCCATCTGCTGACATTAGCAACAATGTTACCGTTGCTCCCCCCCTTCAGTTCCCAGCTCCACCCCATCCTGGCTTCCCCCTCCCCAGCTCTGTCCCAAGAGACCCAGGGGACCCAGAGGCAGAGCTGGGCTCCATCCCATAATGGTGAGTCTGCTTGACCTCACTAATCACACCAGAAGTGCCTGGGCATCTGGTATGAAGGCATGGCACCCTGTGGTCTTGGGTGGCTGGCCTGAGGCACAGAGCTCTGTATTCCACAAACCAAAAAAAAAAAAAAAGAAGTTGACTTGGGGTGGGGCAGAGAAGAGGGTAAGTGAGGGGGATCAGGTTTGCCTGGAGAAAGCCCCTGTCCAATGGGGAACAGAGGCAAGAGGAGGTAGTGGCTCGAGCCAGCGCTCCAGGCTGATTGAGAACAAGCAATGTCCCTCTGGGGCTCTGCCGGTCCAGATCAGCCCCCCCTAAAAAAAAAAGGTCTTCTGCCAGGGACAGTTTGCCCCGCAAGCCTCCAGCACAGCCACACCAAGCAGGTAAAGATCCCGTCTCTGTCTCTTAATCTCCTTTAGAATCCAAATCCATCCTCCCTACAGTATACCCCCCACTGAGCTCAGCAGGGGGTTCCATAAGCCTCCCTGCCCCAATCTAACCAGGTGGAATGGGGGGGACAAAGCCCCCCAGCTCCCAAGCCCCCTCACCAAAGGCCCCATCAAGGGCTGCGGAGCAATGCAAAACAATCCTGGAACCCACGCACCTCCAAACTGAGAAGCAGCCCTGTCCATCCACAGCACCTGGGGGTGCTGGGGCTCCCTGCCCCCACGACCCTGCTCCAGACCCCCCAGCCCAGCAACCATAATAACAGCAAGCTCTTTTTCTTTATGACACCAAATTCCCCCAAGCCGAACAGCTCCTTCCATCACTACCTCAGCCATAGATCACATTAAAAACTCACAGAGGGCAACTTAAACACATCACATTTGTTTCTCTCTATATTATTTCAAAAGTAACGGCATTAAAAATGGATTTTACTACAGAAAATAAATATCAACACGTGGGCCGGGAGCCCAGACAGGGGGAGAGAGCCCAGGAGAAGGTCCCTGAGGGCTCGGGCACAGCTTAGGCACTGACCAAGGAGGTGGCTGAGAGGACAGACTACACCTGGGGTGGGGTGGGGTGTGGGGGGAATGCCTGGGGAGGGGGCAATGCCCGCCCACCTGGGCACCTGCCCCAATGCCAGACCAAGAGGGACAAGAGTCACTGGTTTGAACTGGTCCCCCAAAGCTCATGCCCTCACTGATCTTTGCAACCTCTGGAGGGTAGGAGCTCTGGGGCAAGAAGTTCACTAGTCTCTAGGGGTTATTCCAACTATTGGCACAGCAGAAGAAAAAAATGAATTCAACTTACTATCCAGTTTGATTTTCCATTACTATAAAAATATACATCTGCTCAAAGGAGGGAGATGGCAAGCTGCAGGCGCATGCCACCTGGGGGGTCCCCCCGCAGCTCACCACCACAACCCAGCCTGCCCCTCCAGGCGGCAGGGGTGGGGGCTGTGTGTGGGTGGGGGACAGACCAACTGGTAATCTGTCACCTACAGCCCCAGCTCACACAGCTACACACACCGGGCCACACGGAACAGGAACAAGCCAACAATAGAAACACCCCAAATGCTCCTGGCAGGACTCTGCCCAGGCCCGGGCGCATGCCCCCGCCCCGCCGGCGGCAGCAGCGGACAAAATGTGGCCACCCTGACCCGGAGGCAAAGCTTGTCCTCACACCCTGAGCTCTGCCCAGGGAGCTGGGGCCAAGTCCCGCCTGACACCAACTGGTCCGGCGGGAAACGCCTGCCCAGCCAGACAGGCACAGGCCCCCCAAGGGTCCCTCCTTGTGCTCAGGGGCCAGGCTGGTGCAGCCTGGCCCTACCTCCCAGGGTGATGCCTGGGCCCAAATTCAGCTGGCCCTGCCAGTCAGGCACTGGTGCAGAACGGAGGGCACCAGGCTCAGCCCCTCCCAGCCCAGCCCCAGGGCCCCCAAGCTAGGAGGGAGGGGGGACTCCCCAACCCTCCACATCTGGCCCTGGCCCCCAGGGTCTGCGGTAGAGAATTCCCGCCCCCGCTTCTCTCTCTCTCCCTCCTCCCTCTCAGTGCCCGCTGCCCGCCTCAGGGACGGCCCCAGCTCCCGCCTCCGGCCAGCAAGGCCCACATCCTTCCTCCCTCAGCTGGCCCCTTCGCCTGGCAGGAGGCTGGGGGGTCAGGCTGCTGGGGAACCCCTCCAGCTCCCATCAGTCTTCATCCCCAGCCCCCAAACTCTGGGTTGCTGTCCCTTTTCCTGTAGAACAGGAAACAAGGTTATTTCCTAGACTCAGAGCCAGCCCCCTGCCCCTCTGGCTCTGCCTGGGGACCAGGACCCAGCAGGGGAATGCGCCCTTAGCCAGAAAGCAGAGGGATTCTGCAATTCACCCCCAGCTACCGGCCCAGGGGGCTGACAGCTGTCACTCAGCACCCCACCCCCTGGGGAAGAGGGGGCCGATTCAATCAGAGCCTCAGAGGAAACGCATTGATAGGCGATTATTTATTTATTTATGCAAAAGTGAGCCGACTTTGTTCGCCAGGTAACCGGGCACGCGGCCCAACCCCTACGGCCCTGGCCGCCCCCAAATCCCTCCTCCGCCCCACACCCCCTCCGGGTCATTAGGTCCCCGCCCCTCAACTCCCAGAGCACCAGCAGAACCTTGGGATTTGGGGGTTGAAGGGGAGGGGCTCCTCCCTCCGCAGTCTCCCCCTTTCCCAGGGCCGTTCCTAAAATCCAGCCTTGTTCTCCGCTCCCACGGTCCCCCCCTTCACCCACCCCCCCCCACATTCTCAGCAAGCTGGAGAGCAAATTGCAGTTTTAAATCCAAAGACGGAGGGAGGGGGAAGGAGGAGGGGGCGCGCGGCAGCGCTGGGCGCGCACCTCGCCCCCGAGCCGGGGGAGCCGTGGGGCGGCCAGGAAACCCGAGAACCCCCCCTCCCCGCCCCCCCTTCTCGTCCACCTCCCCCTCCCCCTTCCCGGCGCTGCCTGCCAGGCTTCGAGCCGAGCCCAGCCGAGCCGCGGGCCCCGGTGGAAACAAAGACCGATCGCACCGCGGGCACCGCAGCCACGGGGTCCGGCGGACCGGACCCGGGCGCGCGGAGGGGGCGCAGAGCCCCCCCGGTGCGCTGCACAAAAGAGCCCGGCCGGCCGGTCCCCAGCGGGGGTCTAGGGCTGGGGAGGAGGCGCCACTCACCGGAGTGCTGGGCTGCCGGCTCCGTTGGTCCGAGCCAGGCGAGGGGCTTTGGGGGGCGTCTGTCTTCCGGCCGCGGCAGCGACGCGGGCGCTCGGCAGCTGGGGAGAGCAGTCGTGGTGGAGCCCTGAGCCGCCCGCCGTTGCTGACAGCATGGCTCGCGCCTCGGCTCACATTCTCCGCCGCTAACTCCACTGGACACGGCCCCCCGCTCCCGCGGCGCCCCCCACCTCTATCACTCCTTCGCTCTCTGCGCCCCCCTCGCTCCCCCCACCGCGCACACACTCTCACAGCCCTGGACACCCCCGCCCCCACCCCCCCAATTGCAAACCTGGGAGGGAACGCGCCCCGCGTAGTCCTCCTCCTGCTCCTCCTCCTCCGCCCTCCTCCCTCCTGCTCTCTCTGGCTGTCTGTCTGTCTCTCTGACTGTCTCTATCTCTCGCTCCCTCTGCCTTTCTCTGCTCTCAGAGCTGGGTGGGAAAAGGAAATGAGGACAGAAAGCAGACGCTGGCTTTGGGTGGTGGTAGCTGGATTCCCTCTCTCCCTCCCTCCCCCTCCTCCCCTCCCTCCTCCTGCCTTCTGCTCTCTCCGCTGCGAGCGGGGCTGAGCGCAGCCTGGCGGGTGGCTCGCTTTGCCCGCCCGCCCGCCTGTCTGTCTGTCTGGTCTGCCTCGCTCGCTCCCTCCCTCCGTCTCTCGCCCTCGCCCTGCCTGCCTGCCTGCCTGCCGCTCTCCGTCTCCGCCGCCGCCGCCGCTGCCTCTGCGAGCTCGCCTTACCTTCGCCGCTCACCATCCGGAACCCCAGGGGGGAGCGCGCGCGCGGCACGCCGGGACTTGTAGTCCCCGCCTCGGCCGCTCGGCGCGCGGGGCGGGCGGGGCGGTGCCAGCAGCTCCGACGGCGCGGCCGGGACCCTGCAGGGACCCCAGCGCCCGGGCCCCTCAGGCCGGGGCGAGTCCTGTTTTACCAAGGGGTGCTGGTTCTCCCCAAGGATTGGGAACGTTTCCCACGTTCCTAGTCCCCCGCGGGGGCTCTGGCTTGAGCGGAGGTTAGGGGCGGGAGCGAAGGGGCGGGGTCTGCGAAGGGAATGAGAGTAGACTAGGGAATCGAGGGATTAGCTAAAGGGCCTGCTACTTTCTGGGGCATCCCAATTAAATAAGAGAGGAAGAGGAAAGAGGAGAGGACCGGCTCCCTGAATTTGGGGGCATTCTCCCTTTATGAAAAGGTTTCCTACTGAGTAAAGCCCAAGGGTTTATGGCGAGAGGGCTGCTCTAGAAACCTCAAAGCCCACCAGCACCTCCTCCTCACTCAGTGACTCCGTCTCAAGTTCTGAGCTCTGGGTTTAGCGACCCCCACCAAAGCTTAGTGTTTCTAGAAGTCCAAGGGCGGCGAGGGCACAAATTCCTGGATAATCCACAGATCTCTCTCTCTCTCTCTCTCTCTCTCTCTCTCTCTCTCTCTCACACACACACCCCCACACCTTGCCTTCCTGAATTCGACTGAGCTTTTTCCTTGTGTCAGGAAGCAACATTCAGATTCAACAGTTCAGAGCCCCTGCTGTGCCCAGGGGGCTGGACTCAGCACTTTCACCTACCTCCTCTTCAGGTCACATCTGTTATCCAGCCCCTCGCTCTGGGCCCCCTGCCTGGCCTATCCCCACAGATGGAAATGTGCACTGCCAGGGCCTGGTTACCAAGGGGAGGTATCTGGACAGCCCAGAAAGGAAAACTGCTGCTGCTGCCATTTACTGAACACCGCAGGGCTCTTGAGTCCTGCAAAGACCTGGTGAAATGGTATTGTTATCATTTCCATTTTAGAGATGAGGGCACTGAGGCCCATGACACCCACTGAAGAAGTGGTAGAGCCCAGCCAGACCAGGATCCGTTTCATTCCAAAGCCCACTGCTTAACCTCTGGGCCGTGGCAGGCAGCTTTGACTCCGCAGGTCTCTGTCTGACCTTCTCTCCCAGTGTCTGTGTGTCCTCTCTTGGCACTTCAATTCGACAAATGTTAACTGAGGTATGCAGGGCTCACAGGGGACATGGAGATGAATAATGCATGGTGGCTGCCCAGTCTTTGGTGTCTACCAGCACCGGCCCTGACTGGTCCTGCGCTAGTCCCACTTCATCTGTGTTTCTGACATTCCTTTGTCCAGTGTCTGCTGGCTTTTTTCTGTCTTGCCCCATGTCTGAAGTTTCTTCAGCAGTGCCTTTGTCCTTGGCCCACCTGTTTCTGACTCTTCCTTTGGCCCTGCGGGGTGTTGCGAGGTGAGGGCCAGCATGTGACAAAGGCAGGTGGTGTCATTTTGCCAACTGCAGCTCCCTGTCACCACCTTCCCTACACCTCCACCCCTCCCAAGCCCCTCCTCTAGAGAGTCTGGAACCCCCAGAGGGCAAAAGAGGGGATCTAGGGGGCACTCTCTGTTGGCCTTTTACGGGGACCGGGGCACAGCAGCCGTGGGAGAGGTTTAGGGTCTAAATAGTACACCTATTGATCTGGCATCATGGGGCTGGCATGGCCAGTGGCAGAGGCCCCCCATTTGGGAGCAGCTTCTCCTTGCAGGCAAGCCATGGGTTCAAAGATTTATTCATTGAATGGGAACAGTTATAAGGTCAGATATTAATGAAAGCAGTGGTTAAAGTCGTTAGGGGCCCTTTGCACCTCCAAAGCCTGAGTCTAAAGTTATCACAAATAGATGGGACTTTGGCATCTTGCACCAGCTGGTCCCCCACTGGTGAGACTTATCACTGGGGAGCATAGGAGAGGCCCAGGTTCCCCTTTCTTTTACCCCCTCACAGCATCCTTACCTATTAGGCTCTGCCCAAGGGCATGAAGGTCCCACCTAAGCTGAAGCAAATTTGGGGAGGGAATTGGGTGGGCATACAGGATAGCTTCTGGGAAACAGGGAGCCCCAGGTAGATTGGGATGAAAAGGCATTTGGGAAACGCGTGGGAGGGGAGAGGTTAGGTCATAAGGTGCAAGGTGAGTAGGGCCCATGGCTCCACGAGTGAGAGGGGAATAGAAGTTAGGTGGGGTTGTCCGCGCGTTCCCCTCCCCACTCCAGGCTGCTTCAGAGACCCCCTCCCCAGACAGGGTGGGTGCTTGGTCCCTAAGGTGTTGGGCATAGCTGGAAACCAAGCATCACAGGGTTTCCCAGTCATTTGGGGGCTGGTCCTTCTCTTGGAGCCTCTTAAAATTGTGTTGGGTGAGGGGGGGTGGTCACCCCAAACTCAAGCTGAGTCTTCCTGTAGGTGGCTGCTGCCACCTAGTGTCTAATTGACATCTCTGCTTCACCAGCCTAGTCTAAATGGGGACTACCCAGTCCTCAAAAACAGCATCTGGGGTCACCTCAGGCTGGGCAGGGTAGCTATAAGCGCCCAGAGAAAGCAGACTTGAAGGCGGGGACCCAGGTCCTGGAAGAACCTGCATCATCCTTTCTGGGTTCTGCTCACTCCAACCATTTTTGATTCAATGTAAGCAGAAGGTGGTATAGCTAGACCCCAGGAAATAGAGGTGAGAGTCCAGAGGTAAAGTTGTAGGGCCTGAGGGTTTGGAGGCCATGTGGAATAGGAGCCAGACAGACCTGGTTCTTTTTTTTCAGCTGTGCCAAGCGACATGCAGGATCTTAGTTCCCCGTCCAGGGATCGAACCTGGGCCCCCTGCAGTGGAAGCGTGGAGTCCTAACCACTGCCGGGGAATTCCCCAGACCTGGTTCTGATTCTGCGTTTACTTGTGTGTCCTTAAAACTCTCTGAGTCTCAATTTCCACGTGTGTAAAGTTGAGGAGTAACCCTTTCTCTGTGTTACAGGCAAAGCTGTTGAGAAGATTTACTGAACACATGGATGTGAAAGCACTTTGAAAACTGGTACGGGCATGCTGAGGGATTATTAAGTCATGATGATAATAATGACAATAACTGAGAGGTCACAGCAGCCTGGAACCAGGCCCCTGGAGCTCCTGGAAAGGGCAGAGTGAAGGGAGCCTTGCCTTCCCTGACTACAGAAGTTCTGGGGTTGGTCCCACTCTTGGAGCTACCGCAGGAAAGGTCTGGATTGCTGGAGAGGGATTCATCCCAGTCCACAGAAGGAGAAACTGGGCCAAAAGAGGTTGAGGGCCTGTCCTGAGCCACTGAGCTACTGATCCAGGAACAAGAGGCCCGTTGGACTGGAGCCATTATGGCCTTGGTTTTCCCCTCCTCTGGATGGGAACGGCTCAGAGCTGGGGCCCAAGAGACCATGGAAGCAGGAAGCCCTCCTTCACTGTGGTACAGTGGGAACCAAGGCCCCCAGGTCCCCATTATCCCTCCTCATGGGCTAGCCTCCCTGCACTCACCCCTCCCAGAAAGTCCTCCCACATTCCTCCAGGCAACAGGAAACCCCAGCTGCAGCCCAGACTTCAAACGGCTCCTCCCTCTGGGCAGGGGGTGTGGGAGGAGAGGCCAGAGGCCAGAGGGCAAAGGTCAGCTTTGTTCCTGCCCGAGGTGGTGAGGGACCCAGGGGGAGAGAGAGGGGGGCAGGGTAGAGCCCTTGACAGCCACACTGCGTGTGTGTGTCTGTGTGTGTGTGTGTGTCTGTGTGTGTGTGTGTGTCTGTGTGTGTGTGTGTGTGTGTGTGTGTGAATTCCTGTGTCCATCAGGGCATGCATGGTTCTCACTGTCAGCCTGTGTCTGGGGGTAAATGTGTGTCCTTGGTTTCCTTTTGGCTCGAGGACCTGAGTTATATGTCTGAGCGTCTGTCAGTATGTGTTTGTTTGTCTGGGTGCTCAGCCTGGGGTCCCACTGACATGTCTGTAGGTGTCATCACGTGTGTTGATATATCTGGTTCACAGACCTGCCCAAAGCTCTGTGTTCTCCTATGAGTGTGACCTGGTGTGGTTCTTTGTGTCCAAGAAGGGTGTTCCTCTCCCACCTCTTCCCCTCCCATCCTTCCTCCGTGTTGGTCACCACGGGGTTCCTTCTGGAAAGTGAATCTGACTCTGTTATTACCCTGCTCAAAACCCTTCAGTGGCTTCCGTGGCCCAAGGTTTGGAATCCTAGCCCGAGGGCAATGGCAGACAAGACCCCCTGCCTACCTCGTCATCTTCATATTTAGCCACTGATCCCCCTCAAATTTTTCACTCCAATCACACCTACTTAATTGTATCTCTCTGCACGGTCCCATTTCCTGCCTCTGAGCTACTTAATTCTGTCAAGTCTGGAATGCCCATCTCTTGCTTGCTTCTTTCTTGCTAGCAAACTTTCACTCCTTTTTCAGGTCTCCAGTGGTGAAGCAACACCTCTAATGAGAAGACTTCCCCCTGCCCAATTGAGTTAGGACCCTCCCCTGTTCTCCTACGTCTTCTGCCTGTGCCTGTCTCCTTCACTCTCACTATCATTACATTGTGAGATTTCTGAGAGCAGGAACTGTACTGAATTACTGTCTCTCCCATTCTGATGGATTGGGAGGCTCTGAAGGGACCTGGTCCTCCTGTCTCGGACGAAAGTTTTGGATGTAGTGCCCAGAGTGACCACTAGAGGGAGTATGGACACCACTGCAAAACCATCCAGGGTGTGTGTGTGTGTGTGTGTGTGTGTGTGTGTGTGTGTGTGTGTGTGTGTGTGTGTGTGTGTGTGTGTGTGTGTGTGTGTGTGTGTGTGTGTGTGTGTGTGTGTGTGTGTGTGTGTGTGTGTGTGTGTGTGTGTGTGTGTGTGTGTGTGTGTGTGTGTGTGTGTGTGTGGTGTAATGGATGTGGATGGCCGGGTAGAAGGGGGGCTTTGATACTGTACCTGGGAGAGAACTCCTGGAGTGGATAGTGGGTCCACCCAGCTCAGAACTGGAGCAGTGGGATCCAGAATCGACTCATCCCAATAGGTCCTGGGGCACCGAGATTTTTCCTCTCTGACTTTTCTCCACAACTCAGGGACCATAACCCTTAGTTTTCTCACCCTCCTACCTCTTGCCTTGACTTTCCAACCATCTTCTTATATGCCTCATCTTTTCCCTCAACCCTCCCATACATAATTATTTGCTCTTGCCTGACTTGTCCTTGCTCTCCCATACCTCTGGACCTTTGCACATGCCATTCCCTCAGTGGGAGATGATCTCACCCTCTGGCTGCTTCATCAAGCAGACTTTTCTTTCACCTCCTCCAAGAAGTCTCCCTTGGCCTCCAGACTGACCTTGCCCCTAAGTGTTGTAATTGTTTACTGTTCTGTCTCCTGGACAGGACCAGCCTACAAGAGACATCAGTAGATGTGTGTGAAATTAATAAATGACTTGGCTCTTTTATGAAAACAACCCTCAGCACATATGGGGCTACCCCCGCCCCCTATCCTCCCTGGCCCTGACTCTGGTTGAGTATTATACTTCCCCATGCTGCTCCATTAAATAAGGCAACGTGACACAGGGGGATGCATAAGACTTTGAAGTCACGCAAACCTGTGTTCAAATCCTGACTCTATCATCCAGCTGGATGACCTTGAGCAAGCGTTGTAGTCTTTCAGAGTCTTTGTTTCCACTTTTGTAAAACAGGAATAATCATACTTCTGCACTGCCTCATGGCGAGGCTCAAATTAGACGAGGCATGTGAAACATCCAGCATTAGTCAATTAGGTGTCCTCCTCCCCCAGCATGAACTTGGAAATAAAATTGCCCTCTGAGTCTTAAGCCAGTAAAATCATGCATCACAGAAGAGAAGAGCCAGGTGGGGGAGAGAATGAGACGAGAGATGGTTTTGTAAATGACTGAAGGGTTTTGTGAACGGTGGAAACCGCAATCAAGGTGACCCGCCTGTAATCTCAGGGAGGCAGGGCGAGGATGTGATTGAAATTGAGAAAACAGAGGCCTAATCAATTGCATTGTGCTCTATCTGAAGGGAACAGAAGGATGCACAGAAAAGGGGGTGCAAGGGAGGATTCGTTCGGCTGCACCAGAGGGAGGGACAGGGAACCAGTAGACATAGGGATTCCAGGCTCAGGTGGCTCTGGTCTCTGCTGAGGAGTCATGGGGGCCTGGTGGACTCCAGGTGGCTCACTGCCCTGCTGGGCCTCCATTTAAACTAAATGGATATCCAGGTGCCAGGCAGAGCCCCTTTGGGCAGACAGGAATAGTCTGGTCCCAGGGAAAGACTCTAGATACTGAGAGCACTGATTTTGGAGTCAGAGGACCTGGTTCAAGCCCCTGCTCTGCCATTATGTCTTATAATCTATTTACTTCACTGTGCTTCAGTTTCCTTATTAGTAAAATCAAGATATAATAGCCCTCACCTTATAGGGCTCTGTGCACTTAGTAGGCGACATGCACTTAGTAGGATGTCTGGCATAGAGTAAATGATTTGTAAGTGGTAGTGACAAAGACAGCTAACATGTATTGTGCATTTATTTCCATTTCAAAGATAAAGAAATTGAGGCTTGGAGAGATTAATAGCTTGCACTAAGTGGCACAGCTAGCAAGTGGTAGAGGCAAGATTCACAATACTACACTACAGCTCCAGAACTGTGCTCTTATCTGCTTACTCCATGGCAGGTGGAAACACTAGGCTTCTGGTTTATACATCAGGCTCTTGTGAGTTTGGTTTGCCAGAGAACATGGCCTTCTGGAAGCCTTGGCCCCTGAGAGTTGGAATGTACAGAGCTAAGGCTCCCACTCCTGTGACCACTTCTCTAAGCAGCCACTTGGCCTCTACCCATCTTATCGCTCCTGTTCAGCCATCCCCAGCACAGGGCTGAGCACAGGGAATGCTCCATCTGCACTGGCCACCTCATCCGCTTTCCTTTAAGTCACTCAGCTTGGGGGGTTTCCAGGGACTCCTTCTACCAATATTTCAAAAGAGAAGGATCACCCAGACATCCACCTGGGACAGATAGGATCTTTTCCCAAGGCCCAGAGGCAGCAAGGTCTGGTAGAAAGATCATGGGCCTTGGTGTGAGACCTGGGTTCAAATTCCAGCTCTGTCACGTATATCTGTGTGACCTTGGTACATCATGTAACCCCTGGGCCTCAGTTTCCTCATCTGTAAATGGAGGGGGGCTAATCATAGAACCAGATTCAGGAATGGGTTAAATGAAAAGATGGATGTAAACACATCCGGCATTCAGCTGACACTTAATAAATGAGTTATTATTACTATTATTTCTACCCAGCCTGACTGTGAACTCTTCTAGGACAGGGACAGGTCTTGTTCATTTCTGTGTTCCCAGGGTCCTGCCAGCAAATGGCCCTTCACAGAGTCAATGCTTAGTCATTGTCTGCCAAGCGTAGCAGTGATTCCCAGCCCCCAGACTCTTTCCCCTGGCCATTCCCTTAATAAGTCAGGGGTCAACAACTTCCTGATGGGAGAGGTGGGAATCCTTATTCCCTGTTCGTCTATTTTTTTTTTTTTTTTTGCGGTACGCGGGCCTCTCACTGTTGTGGCCTTTCCCGTTGCGGAGCACAGGCTCCGGACGTGCAGGCTCAGCGGCCATGGCTCAGGGGCCCAGCCGCTCCGTGGCATGTGGGATCTTCCCGGACCGGGGCACGAACCTGCGTCCCCTGCATCCGCAGGCAGACTCTCAACCACTGCGCCACCAGGGAAGCCCTCCCTGTTTGTCTTGTTTCCACCCGGAGGCACATCAGCTGCTGGAGTCTCTCAAAGGGGGAGCCGGGGGGGGGGACAAATCTTCATTGCAGGGTACATGGCAGGCTGTTAAGCAGCCCCCTCCCTGTCCACTACATGCCAGTAGGAGCCCCCAGTCATTGTGACTAACAAAACTGCCTCCAAACCTCTCCAGAAGCCCCCTGGGGGCACAGTTGCCCCGAGTGAAATCCAATGAGCTAGACTCTCAGGCCTCTCCCCACCCACCCCTTGTCCCTTCTGGGGAGCTGCAGAGGGTCCACTGTGGTCTTCCCCCTGCCCCACTCGGGGAGGCCTGAGGGTCTTCTGTGGTGCCTGTGATGAACAGTAGATCTGCTGAAATCAACTAAAGAATTAGCAAAACCACTGCATGCAGACTGAAAGCTACATCAGTAATGAAGGAGATGTTTTGATCTGCAGTTACCTGTCTTCTATATCCATCTCTCAACTCGCCCTAAACTCACAAGGGGATGAGCTTCAGGACTTTGGGGTGTCCTAGGGCACCTTGGGTGCCCTGTGCTTAGTAGGCATTAGGGCGCTCTCTTGCCTCCCCTGCCTCCCAGCGGCCAAAGCAACCCCACTCACCTCCCACCGACCACCATCCCTCCCACAGGAAGGGATTTTCACGGCTCAAGGATTCATATTGTCACTTTTCTTATTTACAAAATCAGTAAACACACACATGATTCAGAGAGGGGATGAGCCCTCAGCAACACTCTCCTTCACCCTGGGCTTGGACCTCAGTCCTGGACTACAGAATCCACCCAGCAGGAAAGGGATCCGGCAAAGTCTTTCCCTCTCTTTGTAACTTACAGACATGAGAGAATTGAGTAGGAGGTGAATTCTGGGGGCCAGGACCAGGGTGGGATGACAGGGTAGGAAAGCAGGGACAGGAGATAAGTGAGGGAAAGGATATACAGTTTTATAAATAACTAGACAAGATCTGAGCATTTCTTTTGTGGGGGGAGTGCAGACAGGAAGACTAGAGGCATGCAGGGGCAGAAGTGGGAAGGGGAGAAATAGAGCTTGGGGCCAGAGTTGGTGAGGGGTTATCTCTGAGCCTTGATTTACCTCATCTTTAAAATGAATGGGTTGCCCTAGATGATGCCAAAAGCAACTTGCTTGCTCTGACATGCTAGGACTCTATAGGGTTCTAGGCCTGCGGGGCTTTGGGACCAGAGCCCTGGCAATTGGAAGGGCTGGTGAGCACCCCCAGAGAGGTGGTTGATGCCCAAACAGGCTATGTCTCATCCCCAGGCTGGTACTGGGGTTCTGTGGAGGTGAAGTAGTCCTCCAGGAAGGACTGCAGGTACTCGAAGGTAGGCCTCTCATCCGGGTCCAGACGCCAGGTCTGTTCCATGACCTCGTACAGGGATGCTGGGCAGCCTGTGGGGCACGGCATGTGGTAGCCATGCTCCACCTGTTCCAGCACTTCCCGTTTATTCATGCCTGGAGGGTGGGGCTCCGTCAGTCAGGGGGCTTAGCCCCTCCTGAAGAGGCAACCAGGAAGAAGCCCTTCCCATGACCACCCTTCCACCTCCCCACCTCCCAGCAAACCTGGGTAGGGGACTCGGCCCTTGGTGATGAGTTCAGTGAGCAGGATCCCAAAGGACCACACATCTGACTTGATGGTGAATCTGCCAAAGAGGGCAGCCTCTGGGGCTGTCCACTTGATGGGGAACTTGGTCCCTGGGGAGATTGGGGGAGAAGGGAAAGTTAGTGCAGAAATCCCTGGGGACAGCTGGATTAAGAGAATGGCATCTTTAGGACTGGAGACCCTAAGCACAGAGGTCTCTGGGCATAACAGAAAAGACCTGGTATCTAGCCAGCACTTGTTACTGTGTCTAGTATAGTACCGGGCACTTTATAAACATTGTAATAATTCCCATCATAATAATAGCTAACACTTGTATAGCCTTTACCATGTGCCAGGCACCATTTTAAGCGATTTACATGCATTAATTCAATTAACTTTCATGAAAACCCTGTGAGTTTTATTACTATTTTTTTTACTATTACTATTATTATCCCCATTGTGCAGAAGAGGAAAAGGTGGCACTGAGTAGTTAATAACTTGCCCAAATCACACAGCTTGTAAGTGTCTAGGATTCATACCCAGGCATTCTGGCTACAGCATTTCCCCTATTACACTCTATGGTCTTTCACTTGAGATTTATAGCAGTGCCTTGCACATAGTAGGTGCTTGATAAATATCTGTTGACTTACTGTTGTCTGAATATTTTCATTGAGAATTTTATCGTGAGAAAAGACAGCTCCCAGAGAGGTTAGGTGACTTGCCCAAGTCCACATGGTTGGTAAGTGGAGGAGCTGGGTTTGAACCCAGAGTTGCCTCTTACACTACATCAGAGTGGGAATGTCCCGGATGGTCTGCGGGAGTGTGGGGCCCCATGGCAGCCCCTTGGTGCACTGGGGAGCTCTTGGAAGGTGGGGTGAGGCAGGGCACCTTGATGGGGGTTGTATTCATCATCCTCAATGAGACGGGCCAGCCCAAAGTCAGCAATCTTGCACAGCAGCCGCTCCCCCACAAGGATGTTGGCTGCCCTCAGGTCTCGGTGGATGTAGTTCATGCGCTCCATGTAGGCCATGCCCTCAGCTACCTGGGGGCGAAGGTATAGAGAGATGGGAACACCATGGTTTGCGTGGGGGATCATTTGAAAAACGCACTTTCCAGACTGGGGCTCAAAGAGAGGGGCAGTGCCCTGCCTCAGGTCGCACAGATGATCCAGGGGGCTGGGGCTGCACTTCCAGGGGTAGGCTAGGCGTTTGAGGACACAGGGATTTGTGGAAAATAATAGGAGGGGCTCTGAGAGTTAAAGGCTGTTGGCCCAGTTTACCTGGGCTGCCATGTCCACCAGTTGGGGCAGCCTCAAATCCCAGCCCTCCCGGTCCTTGAGGAACTCCAGCAAGCTACCTGGGGAGGAGAACCCAAAAAATCAGCATCAAGACACTACTCCCAGCTCCAGGCTTGCCTTCTCTCTCTTGGCCCCGCCCCTCTCCATGACTCCTCTCACATAGTTTGACCCCATCCCTTGCTCCCAGGCCTCTCACCCTAGATCCGCCCCCGCTCAGGATTCTGCCAGGTGCCTCAACCCTTCACAGATCTCGCCCAGGCCCTACTCTCACAGACACCCTGATTCTGCCCACGTCTCATTTCTTCTCTTCCTCCATCTTCCCTAGACAAACCCCACTAAGACTCTGCCCCAGATCCTTTCCCATCACAGATCCCGCCTTCACTCGCCCAAGCTCCACCCACCAGCTGACCACCCACGAGGCTCCGCCCCCAGGCCGGGCCCGCCCCGTCTAACTTGGCCCCGCCCCCACTCCCAGCGCTCCTGTGTTTTCACTCATTCCGGCCCCTCACTCGGACCCTGCCCATTGTTCCTCGCCCCATCCCAAGTCGCCACCCAAGTTCCTCCCCCAGAGACACGCACCTTAACTTCGCCCCAAATCCCGCCCTTCCAGACTCCGCCTCATGACCCCGCCCCTCACCGTGGCACAGGAATTCTGTCACGATGTAGATGGGCTCCTCCGACACGACTGCGTACAGCTGCACCAGCTTGTCATGGCGCAGCAGCTTCATGATCTGCGCCTCCGCCAGGAAGGCCTTCGGGGACATGGTGCCCGGCTTCAGCGTCTTCACCGCCACCTTCGTGCTGCCGTTCCACATGCCTGTCGGGCGGAAAGGCTTGTCAGGACCGGCTCGCCGCCGTCCCAAGCCCTCGCCCCTGCCTCGGGCCCCGGCCCCCGCTCCCAGGACCTCCGTACCCAGCCACACATCCCCGAAGCAGCCGGTACCCAGCCGCCGCTCGAGCGCGATGGAGCTGCGGCTGATCTCCCAGGCGTCCTTGGCCAGGCCCAGCGTCTGCGGCTTCACGGTGGTGCAGGCCGCCGTGAGCAGGTGGCACAGCCCATCGTTCACCTCTGGGCAGTGGGGGATTGGGAGGTTGGAGGTCAAAGGCAGACCAGAATGGCCCACACATTCCTCACGCCATCCCAGCCCCCAAGATCAGTTATAAGGAACTAGGACACAGCTGAGGTCACAGGCCAGGGCAGAAGGCAACCTGGTCCACTGAGTAGGTGAACATGTTGGTGCCCAGGGAAGGAGGTGGCACCAGAGGGAGAGATGATCCCTGAAAGGATTGGGGGCCTTCGCATAAGAGGTGGCCTCCAGCTGGGCCTGACAGGTAGAAATGGATTTGGGAATTGCAGACAAAGGTGTGGACATGAAGCCCTCACCCTTCCACGGACCTATCCTTGGCCTAACCAACCAAAGCAGAAACCAGGCATGGATGCTAACCTTCCCCTCAACCCCACAGCCCATCCTCCAAGTCAGGTCCACTCAGTCTCCTACCCAGCTCAGACATGAGAGGGCATCGTTTGGCCATGGACAGCTTCATGCCTCAGTTTCCTCTGGAAACCTACAGAGCAGGATCTTGGGCTGGGAGCCCGGATATTTGGGTTCTAGTTCTGGTCCAGCCACTACTGCTTTGGGAGCCCCTTCTCTGGGCCTCAGTCTCAGCGGATTGGTTCAGGAATCTGAAGCACACGCCAGCCTTGAGGGCTGCCCTCACCCAGGTAGTGCTGCACCAGCTCCTGTACCGAGTCGAACTGAGCCCTCGTGGTGATGTAGTAGCCACCTGTGTCCAGCTTGCGGATCTTGTAATGCTTCACGTGATCGCCTCTGGCCTGGTCCCAATCCCGGATGGACAGGGAGTAGGCGCCTGTGGGCAAGGGTCACCTCTGGGCCAGCTTTCCTCGTCATCCCCAGTCTGGGAGCCCAGAGAGGCCCACAGGGCTGGGGACTCTGAGGTTGGATGGCCACATCCCCTGAACCCAGTCCCAGTTTACCTCTGCCCCTCCAACCCTGTCCCAGTCGTGGCCCTGTCCCAAGCCCCACCCCACGGCTCCTAGCCTCCCCCTAATGGCTAGGCTTCCCTGTTGTATGGTCAGTGGCACAGCCCCACCTTTGGTGGTCTCGCTCTCTCGAATGAGAAAGGCCCCCCGGGGGTTCCCCGGGGAGAGCAGCTGCCTCTCTGAGTCCTTCCTCCCGATCTTTCCAAAGTACCACCTGTTGGGAGGGCAGGCAAGAGTCAGATACACCCAGTTCAACCCCCAACCCAGCCTCCTGGGAAAAGTCACCTCAGTAGCCAAGATTCAGCCTGATTGGGAGGATCACAGAGAAGGCGAATGCAGAATGCCTGGTACACAGAAGGTGCCCAATAAAGGTTAGACTTCTCTCCGCTCTCTGGGTTTCTCTTGAATTTAAATTGCTAAACCCCGGTCATCAGTGACCTCATCAGGGTCCATCTCACTACCGCTCCTTCCATAGGCTCATTTACAGATGAGGAACTTGAAGCACAGAGAGGGGAACTGACCTGCCCACAGGGCTGGCTGATGAGCTCTACCTGAAATCCTTTGCCACCCACCCTACTTCTTTTCCCACCATCGCAGGCAGTCGCTCAGATTCCTCTCCCCGCACACATCTCAAACCCTTTCCTCATTTGTCGTCCAGATCGACACCCCTTCCTGCTTCTCTTCCCCTCCTTTTTTTCCCCCCTCGGCTGCACCTCGTGGCTTGTGGGATCTTAATTCCCTGACCAGAGATTGAACCCGGGCCACGACAGCGAAAGCGCCGAGCCCCAACCACTGGACTGACAGGGAACTCCCTCTTCCCCTCTTTTTGACGGCTGCTGCCCAGCTCTGACTGCTGCTTTTCCTCCACTCTCTTAAATCTGGATGTTGTTCTAAGTCTCTACTTCAACCTCAGACCTCAAGCATCCCTGCTGTCTCTTGGATATTCTTTCTGGGACTGAACTGTAGCCTGAAACCAACTGTGAGAGTACACTGGGAGAGTCGAGGTGACCGTAGGTGTCATAGAAGACTCAGATGTCGTTTGATCACTAAATTGGCCTGTGACCATCTTGGGCTGAATTAAAAGGAGCATAGTTTTCAAATCAAGGGAGGTGGCAGTCTCAGTGAACTCTGGGACTGTCAATCCATACCTGGGTACTACGCACAGTTTGGGGAAGAGGGGAAGGCATTGGCGAATAGCGTGTCCAGGAGGGCAGGCAGGGTGGGAAAGGAGAAACTGTTGAAGAACTATGCAGACAGAACACATTCCCAAGTTTTATCAATGCTCTGCCCCCACTCACACCCATGACATTAGCTACATCCTTAATAATTGACGTAATCATAACACCACTTATTTTGTGTCAGGCTCTGCTGATACAATATATGTATTCATACATATGAATGAATATATGTATTCATTTAATTCTTATAACAACACTGTGAAGTAGGTACTATTATTAACCCCCATTAGACAGACGAGAAAATTGAAATGCCTAGTGGTTAAGCAACTTACCCACAGCCACTCGACTCTTAAGCTGTGCTGCCGGAACAGGAACCCAAGCTGTCTGCTCTAGGGCATGCGCTCTTGACCACGACACTGTTCTTAACCATGACACTGCATGGAGTGCCTCTCTGAACTTCACAACACTGCCGCCGAGATGTGGACCCCCAAACCTCTCATCTTCTGCCTCATCACCTCTCCTCTCCTCCACGCCTCCTACCACCCTCTCCAGATGAAGGCCTCATCCCATTTGAGCTCAGGACCCCGTTCACTACCATCTGCTCAAGGACACCTCTCCCCCACCGACCAGCCCCCATCTGCAGCCTCTCCATCCCACCACCAGCCTCTACATATGCCCACATTTCTTCCTTCCCCAAAGGAAACCGTTCTAAGCTCTATCCTGCCATCAACATTCTGCTATATCTCTCACCTTCCTTCACTTGAAAAAGCACTTCACACTTGGGTCTCTACTTCCTCACCTCCCACTCCCTCCCAGGCTCTGCTGTCTGGCCTCCACCCCCACTTCACATGGAGAGATCTCTCACCAAGGTCACCCCCACTGCCAAATCCAGTGGCAGCCTCTGACACTCCCTCTCTTGTTTCCTGAAACCTCCCCTCCACCCTCTTGGCTGTTCTGACTTAGCCTGGCCTGGTTTTCCAACAGCTCTTTCCAAAGTTGGGTCCTAGGGCCAATCTCTTTCTCACTCTTCTCCCTCTTCCTTCACTCCCCTGTGCAGCTCTATTTATCGTCTCCACTCTGAAGAGTCCTGCCACCCCAGCCCAGGTGTGCCCTCTGCAGGAGCCACAGCAAACAAACTAAGGAGCCTTAGTTCCAATGAGAATAAGATGCCCCTTCCTCTGGGCTAATTCAGGGGCATGGCTTGGCATGGGCTGGGCACCTCGCATACAAAGCACAACCTAATCTAATTGCTGGCCGTCTCTTCCATGTGGGTGTTCCTCTCCACGAATTCAACCTAACAAGCTCGCTCATGTATCTGTGCCTGCTCCTGTGTTCCCCACTTTAGCAAATGGCACCCACTCAGTTCCTCAGGAAGGTTTTGGGTCACCCTGGATTCCTCCCACTCCCCATAGCCCAATGGCAACTCAGTCGCCAAGTCCTGGTGACTCCCATTCTGCCGTCTCTCCAATCTTTACTTTTCCCATATATGTATGTATACATGAGGCTAGATAAAGAGTTTTTATGAGCCTCAGTTTCCTCATCTGTAAAATGGGACAATAATAATATCCATAGTGTTACTGTGAGAATTAAATGAACCTAGATAGGTAAAGTATCTGTCATAGTATCTCAATTACATCAAGATACTCCATAAATGATACTTGCCTGATTCCTTAATAGAATTAATTCTAAGTAATGCCCCCTTCCATCTGTTTAGCACTTTACAATTTTTTTTAAAGTTCATACACTGCTGTTATCTCCGAGAGGCTCTATATACATAATGCTTAGCAAATGTAGCCAGACTATCTGGGTTCAAATACCAGCTCCACCTACTTACTAGCCATGTGAACTGGGCAGGATATTTAATTTCTCTGTGCCTCAGTTTCCTCATTTGTAAAATAGGATTCTATTAGTTTCTAACTTTGTTAATGCACAGGAAGCACTTTGAATAGTGTCCAGAACATAGTACATGCTAGATAATATTTACTTACTCTTAGTGTCATCATTATTATCCTCACAAAGATCTTACAGAATTACAGGTAAGGAGACAGGCTCAGAGTAGAGCTGTGACTTGCCCAAGAGGTGGCCTTGAGTCTGGACTCCAGGGTCCTGTCTGTAAGGCTGGCCTCCCCCCAACCCCTACTTACTCTTCAGCCTGGATGGAGTCCACAGGGGCCACGTAGTTGCTGGGAATGTAGCCAGTTTGTCCAGAGCTGAGGGACCGAGCCTCCCACCAGTCACCCTCGCTGAAGGCACAGAACAGGCGGCGTCGTTGGCAACCCAGCCCCTGGGGCACCATGGGGCCAGGCAGGGTCACGCCAGGGATCAGGTGGACACTGGCCCTGCCAACCCCTCACCTTGGGTACACACCCTCCCCAAGGCTTTCGTCTGTTCTGCCCCAGCCACTGCAGCTGCCCCGGGAGCTTCTCCCTGCTGAAGGAATATGTCTGGGGACATCTGGGCCTCCTGGCTTTCTTTTCTGACACTTCAGCTGGGCTGGGGTTTGGGCGGGCAGTGGACAGCTAACTAGGTCACTTCTCCATTAAAAACCCCTCCAATGGCTATATTTCCTTCTTGATAAAATCCAGACTCCTCAAGATGGCTTAAAGAGCCCTGCAGAATCTGCTCCCACCCACCTCTCCAGGATCTGCTCTCTCTGTTCTGCACTTCATACTTTATGACCCACCTATACTGAACCACTTGGTGGTTTCCAGAAGTCATCATTTAGTTTCGTTCTCTCTAGTTTCATTCTCTCTCGCTCTCTCTTCCTTTTTTCTCACCCCTTCTTTCAATGTCTATTCATTTTTCTAGTCTCAGCTTAGAAATCCCTTCCAGAAAGCCTGCCCTGATCACTACTACCCTGGAGACCATGGCTGGTGTTCTTTCTGTGCCCATAGTTCCTCAGGCTTCCCCTACATAGTAGCAACCACCCCGGCCTGTGATTGTCAAGTATCCCTCCCCAGCTAGGCTAGAGCTTTCTGAGGACAAGGAGCAGGCAGGATTCCTCTCTGGGTCCTGCTCCCGGTCTAGGCCGTGTCCTGAGCTGGTGGCCTGATCACTTACATGTTGTTCAGGATGTGGAACTTCTCGCCCTTGGCGAAGGTGAGGTCATCCTCTGTTCGGGCCTCATAGTCATAAAGGGCGATGAACAGGGTCACCCCAGTCCCTGCAGAGTCAGGGCTACTCATCAGGGGGCACCACAGGGGCTGCACCCCCAGAGTCCTGTTCCACAGCCAGGCACTATGCCTCCCCACTGCTGCAGTGCACTGGCTCGCAAAGGTCTTTGGAATGCAGTGGATTTCTGCTTTGGACGTGGATTCAGGACACACACCTTCAAGCCCATCCCTCCTCCCTTGGGGGCTCCCTGGGGAGTCGCTTCTGCTCTCCCCCACCAAGCAGACTTCCCACCGGCATCTGTCATCAGAGTCCTTCTCTCAGACTGGGAACAGAACTATGTCTCCCCCTCAGACTGGGGTTTCTGAAGGTAGGGCTGTACATACTCCCTCAGACTGTGCGCTAAAAGCAGGGCCGTGTCTCCCAAATCATAATGGAGGCTCCTGAGGGCAAGTCCAAGTCTCTCCGTCCCCTAGGTCCTGCCAGGGTCCAGTCAGTGCCTGACTCCAGCCCATTGGACTCACCTGAGATGCCCCTGATGGTGCCCCCATTGAGGAAGGCGGGGCTGGCGGGCTGAGGGGAGAAGTGGTTGTAGTTGGGGATATGGGCGAAGGAGGATGCAGGCCGGCCCTGAGTAGGGGCAGGGCCACAGCAGTCTGCAGCCCCGTAGCCCCTGAAGTCCTCTTCCAGGCCACCATCCTCCTTGGGCCCCGGCTCCAACTTCTTGCAGAACACACAGCCCATTCCACGTGCCCTGCTACAGAACGGGGGCATGCTTCACTTGGGGCCCCTGCCAGATATGCCACCCTAGGCACACATGCACGCACACTTGCACACACACACTCACGCAGGCATGCAGCTTCCTCTCTCAGGCCTGGAGTAGGGGGTGTCCTCCCTAGTGAGGGATAGAGGTGGGGCAGGGCCACCGTTGCGTCCACCCCCCAAGCTGCCTTAGTGTGTGTGGAGAGAGTATGTGTCTCCTCCACGGGGCTGGTTTTCTGCTTCACGATGTTGCTGTGTTCATTTACATATTTTTGCCTCCTAGTGCTTCAATGTGTTGGGTTTCCGTGACTCCGTCAGAGTGCTTGTGTGTGTATCTCTGAGTATTTGTGAGTTTGCTGGTGTGTGTGTGTGTGTGTGTGTGTGTGCAGCCTTTTGTGAATGTCTGCGTCTGTGTGTGTATGTGAGTGTGTGTATGAGTGTGTGTATGTTTATTGCATGTGATGACTCTGTGTGTTCATGTCTGTATGAGTATTACGTATGCATGTGTTTCTGTGTGAGCGTGCATGTGCGTGCCTGTGTGTGTGTGTGTGTGTGACTGTGCATGCAGGTGGGTGTGTGTGAGTGGGTGCCTCTGTATCTGTGTGTCACGTCTGTGTGCATAGCCCTGAGTGGGAGTATTTGTGCCTGTCTGCGTGTGTGTATCTGTGTGTGTAGGTCTGTGTAAGTAGGTGTGCATGTCTCTGTGGGTATGTGTGTGTCTCTGTGTGTGTGTGCATGTCTATGTATCAATGTGTGGTTGTGTGTAAGTGTGTGTGAGGGCTGTGGAGCTTCCCTGCAGAGGGGGATCAAGGCCATTTCCTGTCGTGGGTCCAGCCTCTGGCCTTTCAAGCTGCCTCATTCCGGCTCCCCCATCTGTTACCTAGCAACAGGGTCCTTGTAGGAGGAGGGGGCTGTGAGGAATTGTGGGGCCCAGAAAGGCCACCCCTACCCCATTTCCTGACCCTGAGAGCCCTCAGTCCCCATTCCTCCCACTCACCGCTCAGGCCCCTACTCCTGGGTCAGTGGGGCTGCGGCATGGTCCTTGGGAGGGGCCAGAGACCTGAAGGCGAGACAGAGGACACGGAAGGTGAAGTCTCTGCCAGTGTTCCTGCAGCCAGATGCCGGCGCCTGTCCCCTCCGGGAAGCCAGGGGGCCCGGGCTCGGCCCTAGCGTGCCTTCTGCCTTCATTTTCCTTCCCACAGCCCCGGCTCACTTATACATCCACCCCCAGACAGGACACGCCACCACACCAGCCCTCTCGCACTCATATCCACCTGACACACCAACACATAGAGTAGCACCCATGGCAGCACACCGTCACACACCGGTACTCACAGCGCACACTTGCATGAGTGTGCTCACCAGCACTGCCACACACCAACAAAACTGACTCTCACACGAGCCCAGGCTCTGATGCATGGTAGCACACACAGGCACACACACGCCACAGGCTGCCTCTCAGGCTAACAGACTCGTACACTCACACACTCGTACCTTTGGGTTAGACTCATGTCTCTAATAGGATTTTGTCAAGCCCTGCTCAGCTCACTACAGGCCTCTGGTCACTGTCTCCTAAAAACAAGCCCAGCCTCCGGGCGCTGCCTCTGTTCCCACCCTGGGCTGGGTAAACCCTGGCAACCCCAGGACTATATCTGGTAGCTGAGTGCAGGTGGACACCTACCTCCAGAGCTTGTTCTTATCCCCACATCAGGGGAAGGCCCAGGTCAGAAGCCAGAGCCACCAGGGTCCCTTGGGGAACCCCTAAGTGAGCCAAGCCTTTGTGTCCTCTGAGCGACACGGCAGGCAGGTCATTGAGCAAGGGCTCTCCACGCCCCTCCAGAAACTCTGCCACTGCAACACTCAGAGAGGAACTGCTGGGGAGAGGGCTCGGTTTCCTCAGATATGAGATATGAGAGGGTTCTCCAACCCAGTGAACCCTGATTTCTCCCAGAGGTGCCCAAGGATCCTTGGGACAGGTGCCCGGTCTTGCTTTTCTCAACTCCCAAGTCCAGTTCCCTTTATGGATAGCCTGCCCCCTCTTCTCTATGGGTCCTGCCCCTCCTACCCAGCACTACTCACCTCTTCCAGGAAGCCTTCCTGGATCCACTGGATCCAGCTGCTTAGCTGATGGCTCTGTCACATCAGTGCCCTGACTCCCACTCTAGACCCACCAGCCTGTCTCATGCTCCACTGTAACCATTCTCCCGTGTGTGTGTGTGTGTGTGTGACACCCATGTGGTGAGCTGTGAAGCAGGCTGTGGTTTGAGCCCCAAAATAGGCCCTGTTCACCAAGCCATTGCCGAGATCTTCACCTCAGGACCCCTCCCCTGGGGTGAAGCCACTGTCTGAAGGGCTACAGGGCTGGTTAGACTCAGGGAGAGAATAGACGTGGAGGTGGGGGGCATCTAGAGCTAAGGCAGGGGATTTCAGGCACTGAGGAAACAGATGGGGGTAAGATGAAAACAAAGGTTATAGGGTGAGAATGGAGGTCTTCTCACAGGAAGACACATTGCACGTCTCAAACAACACAGAGCCCTGCACGCAGGTCCACACGGCCCTCCCGACACCTTCTCAGACGCACACACGTCACCTCAGCTACACGCAGCGCCTCACACAGAGACTCTGAGCTCCTCTGTACAGATTCACAGATGCAGACATCTGTGAATACACACACACCTTCAGCCCTCACCCATCTACACACACACACACACACACACACACACACACACACACACAGCCTCTCCCAAAGAATAGCATATGGAGGATTTATAGCACTTCCTCTGTGCCAGCCACTGCATTCAACGCTTTATATATATATATTACCTCATTTTATTCTCACGACAACTCTACGAGGTAAGTATTATAATTATTGATAAGGCGACTGAGGCACAGAGAGGTTTAGAAACTTGCCCAAGGTCACACAGATGATGTATCCCGGCATTTGGTTCCAGGATCTGAACCACTTCTCTCCATTGCCTGGTCACAGACACAGATGATTACAGCCATTCCTGCAAGCATGCACAGGTGCACAGAGCCCCCAGAGGGAAACCCAGAGATATATGTAGCTCCCCCATCCCTGAGTCACAGACCCACACAGAGCTCCCCTCTGTAAGAGATACAAACTTATACAACCTCTTGGGTCCCCACTTAGATACAATGCGGCCACTTCCAACAATACACAGGTACCTGTTACCACAATGTTTTCAAATCAGCCTAAGGGGAGCCCAGAATTCTGCATGCCTGGAGTGGAACGTGGGTTCAGAAACTGTCAGCTTCCGAGAAGGAGGCGGAAGGCTCTATGGGCTTAGGGAGAGCCCTGGCAAGGCGGCGGGGGCAGGGGTGAGGGTATCCTGGTATACTGACTTAAAAGAAAAGGGGGGAAAAGGACCCTGATTTGTAGCAGTTGCTGATTTCCATGGTGTAAATATTCCCACCATGGCTGATTTCAAGTTACTGAAGTGACTTCCTGAACGCTGGGCTGGAAAGAGATTCGCAGAATCAGCTCCCAAGAGCCAGTACCAGCTAGCTAGCTCCAGCATATCACTGCCAGAAAGAAACAAAGAGAAGAGACAAACAGACAGAAATGAGAGGTAGAGAGACAGAGAGGGACAGAGACGGAGAAAGAGAGAGGCAGAGACAGAGAACTAAAGAGCTAAAGCTAGGAAAAAGAGAAAGGGAGCAGGTAGGGTCCTCTCTGCTTGGCATCTGCATGAAAATAGCCCCCCAGGATTCTGTCCTCACCTAGGTCTGATCTCAACTACCAGCCACCAATTCCTAGGAGGGTAATTTGACTTCCTAAAAGTCTGGGGTGGGGGGGCAATGACTATTAGTTTTAAAATGCTAATTTATTAAACACCTACTCAGTGCCTGACATTGTGCCAAGCAATTCCCATGATTGATCTCATTTAGTGACCCTATGAGGTAGGTTTTATTTTTACCCCTATTTTACAGATAAAGAAGCTGAGTCACAAAGGTGTTAAATAACTTCCGTAGGATTAGCTACATAGCAAGTAAGGGGAAGCTAAAATGCAACCCCAATCAATTTGGCTCCAAAGCCCGTCATAAGCGATGTTGTATTTTGAAGTCCTTGTGAAAGCAATAACGTATGTACCTTAATGAGCACCTACAGTATGCCAGGCCCTGTGCTACATGCCCTGAATTCTCATTACAGCCCAGCGAGGGGAAGTGACCTGCCCAGGGTCTCTCAGGCAATCACTGATTTTCATAGCTCTTAGAATCTGAGTCCAGGTCTCTCTTTTCTCAGCGCTGATCTAGGCTGCCTGCTAACACCAGAAAGGCACTAGCTCAGAGAACGGCTACAAGTGTTCTGGTCACTGCAGGGAGTTGAGTCTGTTAATAAACATGCCTCTTGAACATCTGGTTGACAGGAGTTGGTTTCCAAAGTCTGATCTGGATCAAAATCAGGTTGTGGATGTCAGAGCTGAGGTCCAGTCCTGGACCATGTTGTTCCCACCTTCAGCATCTCCCTCTGTGTGGTCCTACCCAGCTCTGGGGCTTTGGGCGAATAATGTGAGCCCTCTGAGCCTCAGTTTTTGCATCTGTACCTTCTGTGCAGTTATTGGGAAGGCTCTTGCCCAGTGTGGCTGAGTGAGGCTGAGAACCATATGCTAGAATGACCCCAGGGACCATTTATCAGTCTACCTCCCTCTTGTGTGTAGGGGGAAGTCACTTGCTGGAGGTCAAACAGCCAGACAGGGGATTCAAAGCCAGGATTATTAATTTGGGTCCAGAGTTCTGTTCCCGGCTATGCTCTCCAAAGCCTGAGCAGGAGGTCATGCTGTCCCTGACTGGTGAATGTCATATTTCCTACCCAGCTCCTGGCCAACTGATCACACCACCCCTGCCATATGGCAGCTGGCCACCCAGCAGGGAACCTGCCTCCCTCCCACCCCTACTCCTGGACATAGGAGCCCCAGGCTCACCCATCTTCCTTGAGGTCCATACTTGCCAACGCCACATCAGGGCTTTGATGGAGACACAGGACGTCCTGTGGGATCTGAAGACAGATTTCGCCTCAAATTCTACCCTGCCTGACAACTAGCTTGAGACATTGGGCAAGTCAGTTCACTTCTCTCTGAGCTGCAGTTCCTTCACCTAGAAAACAGGAATCTAAATCTCTACCTCATGGGGTTGCTTCTGCGCATCAACTGCAGTCAAGCCCCTGAAAGCACAGGGCACTCAGTAGTTGCTCAGTGAACTTTCACTTCTGTTCCCTTCCCTTGAGGAAGCCCCCTCTGAGGCTGAGGGAGGAGGAGCGGCAAGGCTGAGAAGAAAGAGAAGTGCTCTGGGTGCGGCGGGAGGGCTGAGCTGACCCAGCTGCCTGGGGGATTTCACCATAAGGGAACTGGGACTGAACAGCAGCAGGAAACCACCATCCAGCAAGAGTTCCGGCTCCTCCTCAGGGCTCTGGGCTGGCCAGGAGCAGGCCCAAGTCTCAGCCCCGCTGCACACCGTCCCTCGCCAAGGCCTGACACCCCTGATGAATGCTTCCACCCCTCACTGGGACCCTCCACCCCTCACTGGCTCTAGTGCCCTTACTGCGCCCTCATCTCCCTCACTGAGGCCCTCGCCTCTCATAGGACCTCCAACCATCTCGCACCATTCCTGCTTGAGGCCTTACCACCCCCAGCCCTGAACACCCAGGGGCTGAGGCCATACCAGAGTCTGACTCTGCCACCCGTAGGGCCAGGTGCCTGCAGGGGGGAGAGGGGCCACACTCACTTTCCCCTCCACATGGCCCTGAGGGCGTCAGCTGAATTTCCTCCATTTCTTGTGGGTAAAGGTGGTTTCTCATCTGTTGCTGAAAACCTACTCATTAGCCTCTAAAATAGGGGTCTTGAGGGAATGGAGATTCTTGGGGGATGGGAGCCATGGGTGGTCCAGGGGGAGCTGAGGGAACAGGAGCCTAGATTCCACTGTGTGGCCAGACTTCCCCGGGGTCCCATGGTAGCCCAGCCTGGTCTGCTCTGTGCAGGAAGGGCCCTGGCTCCTCCTTCCCCAGTTCTGGGGTCTCCCTACCCATCCTCCCAAAAGTCTGGCCACTTCCTTTGCCACGTCAGCCCCAGGTGGCTGCAGAGAACACCCAAACACCCACACATATGTTCACATGCCCATGCTCATTCACTCAAAGCCCAAAGCACATCCACAGACACTCTCTACCCTCACTCACCACTTCACACCCACTGGGGAGCAGGTGCCAGCCATGAAGCCCAGGAACCCCATACCTTCTTCCATCACACCCCTCCTCACCCGCTCCCCCCTCCAGAGGGCTACGTGGGATTTGGTAGGGTTCGTGGGGAACGCCGGCCTCATCTCTGGCTACTTCCTTCACCACATCAGGGACGGGATGCCCTGGACTCTGGGTCTCTACTGCTAGCCTGTCAGTCCTTCACTCCCAAACCTCCATCTTCCCATCTTAGAAGTGGGAACACAGCCCTGCTCTCCCACCACCATACACAGATGGAAGGATGCCAAAGGACTCAGGGATCACTGGTTTCAATAAAATGAAGTTTCCATAAAACTCATATTGAACTTTGTATTATTTGGAATTGAGAACGGCAAAACTTGCTGACAAACCAGTGCTTATACCATGAACATAAACACAAAAAATAGCAAAAAAAGGGGGGGCAGGGGTGTGGGGGACATATCTCAAACCTGCTGACTTTCCCAGTATGGGGCCTCAACAGACCCACAAACATTTATTTCACTAGAAGTCAGCTGTGTGCTGGTTCCTGGAGGCCCTGTCAGGCTTTTTGGTCCCGCTCCATGCTTTTGGGAAAGTGAAGGGGTGATAAGTCTTAACCCCTCCAGCACACTGGGCAAAAACTGCTTTTTGCACCTGGTTCTCATGACTGGGGATAAGGTGGGGGATGGGAGCTGGGTAGGGGCAGAGATAATGTCCTACATAATTCAAATGAGGAAAATGAGGCCCAGAGAAGCCCCATAACTTGCCTAAAGTAACACAGCAATCAAGGTCCCAGTCTGGCTAAGTCCCTGAGAATGCAGATTCCCCACCTCAGGATCCCTGAACACTGAGCATCATTGCCTTACTCCTCTGTCCCGCAGGCCGCCCTCGACTGAGGACCCAAAATGGGGGGGGGCGGGGAGGGGACCAAAGCGGGCACCGCGGGCGTTGAGTCCTGCTGCAGCCAAGCGCTGGGCTCGGTCTCTCCGCCCTCTTGTTGCCATGGAGACAGCCCCTCCCTGCAATCGCGGTCAAAGGCAGGATTTCCGTCGGGGCGGCCAGCAATTCCCGGATCCCGAGAGGAACGTGGACCGAGACCGCCACCGCGGGCCAGGAGGGGGCACCCAGAGAGGCCCATCCCTGCCGAGGGCGGGGACTTCCCCAGGAAACGGGAACCCACGCCTCCAGCAAGTTGAAGGAGTCCCCTAGCCAACCGGGACCCGCCCACCTGTGCTGGGCGGGAGAGTCTAGGGGGCTGCAGCGTGGCAGCCTCCCCTCCCTTCCCAGCTACAGACTTCGCCCCCAACTTCTGCCGATTCCGGATAGGGGGACTTTCTGGACCACCGGAATTGCGCCCCACGTTCTGCGTCCTCCAGAAATGGTTCTCCTTGACCCCTTTCTGGCAAACTCCCTCACCTGATTCTCCCAGGCCCCCCAAATAGTAGTTCCTCTCTTCCAGACGCCTCAGCTTCTCCCCAAATTCTCGCTTTCAAGGTTCCCAGGCCCTTGTGGGGGTCCCCTCAGTTTCCCTCCCCCGACTCAGCCCCTTTCCCAAATTCTATCTCTACAGGTTCCCTCCGTTTTCCCCACCAGACCATTTTGGGGGGTCCTTTTAGTTTACTTTCCCCATATTCCCTCATCGCCCTCCCCAAATTTTACCGGTTTCACTCTCCAGGCCTCCTCAGTTTTCCTTTTCAGGCTCTTTTCAGAGCGGGGTCGCTTTGGCCTTCAACTCCCTCAGCAATCCTCCCCAAGTTCACGTCCCCCCACTCCCCAGCAACCCGGACCCTGGGGCCTAGGGCGGGCTGGGGGCGGGGCACCGCCTGCCCCTCCAGCCCCACCTGACTGCACCTACCTGGTCCCAGGGGACACCGCTTCTGACCGACCCCGGGGCTAGCCAGCCGGGGCTCCCAGCAGCCACAAGTACCGACGGGGGTGGGGGCGAGAAAACTGGGGTGCTGCCCGCCTCTGACCGCCGCCCCCTCTGGGCAGAGAGGAGGAAGCAGCCTCGGACTTCTCTTATTGCAGCCGCAGCGGCGCGGTGGCGGTGGCGACGGGGAGAACTTGCAGTCACGCCCCAGCCCCAAGCCAGCTGCCCGCAGCGGGGAGGGGCCCTCAAATCCCAGGCCCTCCCGCCCCCATTTCCCACCTTCCCCCGGGTTACCGCGGCTCGGCTTTCCCAGGCCTCCCCCTGCACCCTGGCTCCTGTCCCCAGACCTGAACCCCCAGCACAACCTTCCCAAGACCCCCTCCAAAGGGGCAGGTTCCTCACACCCAGAAGCACCTGCTCTTTTAAAATCATGGCATTTGAGGTCAAGAGGGGTTTTTCTCTATCACTGCCCCACCCCCCTTCTGCAGCTGAGAAAACTGAGGACAAGATGCGGACAGACCTTAACCCAAATTCTCACAGCCAGTTGACCTCACACTGCTGTCACCAGGGCCACTTCGGATCCAGTCACCACACCTTGCCATCCTTGGGGACTGAGCGCCGTGGAGGCGGGGATCTAGGACAGTGGGGAGCAGCAGAAGACCCTTCTCTTAGGAAACTGCTTTTCAGAGGATCAGTCACTGGGCTACACTGAGGAAGCAGGGAGGTGTCAAGCCTCCCCCCACACCCAAGTTTTAGAAAAACTGAGTAGCATCTTCTGTCACAGTTCCAGCCTTTCCAAGGTCAGGGAGGACCCTGACCTCCCATCAACCTGGGGTTCAATCCCCCCCCCCCACCACTATTACTTCTTCAGCCTTCAGCCAGGACCAGGAGAATCCCTCCTGTCTGGGGAGGAAGAGATACGTGTGGGAGGGCTGTTTGGTGGAGAAGTATGTGTGTTGGGATATAGTGGGGAGGCAGGGAGCGTGTGTAAGAACAGGTGTGTGTGTGTGAGTGTGTGATTGGAGGCAATGAACGTGATGACTGCAATTTTGGAATCAACAACTGGGACACATTATGCAGGCACATGTGCTTCCGTGTATGAGCAGGGATGCGTTTGAATGCCTGTGTGTGTCTGTGCACACGCATGGGCTCACGTGTGTCTCAATATGCTTGCGGGGTGGCAGAGAACAGTGGGGTGCAGGTAAGAATGGCTTTCTCTTAGGATAATGGGAGGAAGGATGGGGGGAGGAAGACACAGGGGAGGAGGTGGAGGTGCAGGGACTTGGGAAGGGTGGCGTCACCCTGGCTGGACATCATCACCTCCGCCATCAAGCACTCCCTGGCTGGCTACTGTCCCACCTGTTCAGTTAACAAACAAACATTTATCACTGCCTGTCAGGTGTCAGGCTTCGGGAGCACAGACATGAAAGAGACTGGTCCCATCCCTGGGGATCCCCCAATCTATCAGGCTCTGTCATCCTTCAAGGGCTGGCTTCTTATCCCCAGCTGAGCACTCAGCATCATTTTCCTGGGGTGTGCGGTGTGGGATATGTTTTCCTCAAGGCCAAGGACTAGACCTGGCTCTTGGCAATGCCCCTGGAGCCCAGGCAGGGCCTGGCACAGAGAGGCAGGTTCTCTGGGTACAGGAGTGCATGGATCAATCAAGGAGCAAAGGAATTAATAGGTAAACAAATGAAAGCCCAATGGAAAACGACTGAATGTAAGAATTAAAGAATGAATGAAAATATTCAAGAATCAATGAATAAGCAAATGAACAGAACAGAACTGCTTCTGCTTTTTTTTTTTTTTTTTTTTTTTGCGGTACGCAGGCCTCTCACTGCTGTGGCCTCTCCTGTTGCGGAGCACAGGCTCTGGACGCTCAGACTCAGCGGCCACGGCTCACAGGTCCAGCCGCTCCGGGAAGATGAGTGGGGCATGAACCCGTGTCCCCTGCATCGGCAGGCGGACTCTCAACCACTGCGCCACCAGGGAAGCCCTGCTTCTGCTTTTAAGATACAAATCAGACCACATAAGTTCCTCGCTTAAAACTCTCTCATGGCTTACCTCCCATTTTGCTTGGAATAACAAAAATACAATTCAATAATAGGGAAGAATAATAAAATCCAAATGCCTTGCCATGACCTCCCAAGCCTTGCGTACCTGGCCCGTGCCCACCTCTTCAGGTCCATTTGGGCCATCCTCCTTTTCAGCCGCACTGAAATCCTTTTCAGTTCCTAGACTACATTGACTTTTTGCCTCAGGATCTTCTCACATGCAGTTCCCTCTTCCTAGGACACTCTTTCCTTGGCTTTTCGCAGTACTGGCTCCTTTCTATCCTTAACCTGAAGTGCTGCCTCTTCAGAGAAGCCTTCCCTGACCACCTCATCTAAGGAGGTCCCTTTACTCTTGCCCTTGGCACCCAGTTTGTCTCCTTCATGGCAGTTGTCACAATCTAGAACTGAGTATTTCTCAGTTCATTGTTGATCGTCTCGGGGTCTCTCTTGACCAGATCGGGGCTCTGACCTCAAGATATACCTGGCTTCACCCAGGACAGAGATAGGCCGAGTCTATGACTCTCATTCATCCATTCAGAATAACCTGGTGGTTAGGAGCACAGACTCTGGGCTCAGACTGCCTGGTTTGCAGTCCAACTCTGCCTCTTCCTAGCTCTGTGACTTTGGACAAATTATTTTACCTTTCCATGCTTCAGTTTCTTCATCTGTAAAATGGGGAGTCTCTACCTTACAGAAGTCTTGAGAGAAATCGATGAGCTCTTAGACTAGTGCTTGGTACATAGTAAGTGCCGTATAAGTGTTCGCTATCACTCATTCATTCGTTCGATCATACTCAACCTTCCCTGTCACTAGTCTGTGGCAGGCTCAAATAGGAGCCAGGTCCAGTCCTTGCCCTCCATGTGGCACGTGCCCCCCATATGACACAGGAGACAATGGGCACAGGGCAAAGAGGCCACGGGGGGGGCCTCCCCCGCTATCCTTAGTGCTCACAGCTCCTGCGCTCGCTCATGTGTTCCTTTAAATCAGTTCTGAAAACTGATACCAAAACCAAAAATCAAGGCCCAGCCAGCTGCTGAGACCTCCCATCCATTTCTCATCCAGCCATCACTCTCCCGCTCTCACTTCTGTTTTCAACTATCTTGGATTCTGTGGTCAGTTGTTATGGTGCCCCTTTGCCAAGCCCCTGCCCTGCCTTGCTGCCCTCCGGTGTGCTTGCCTGGAAAGCCCCAGGCCTGCAGCAATCCAACCATTCACCTTCTCTGGGTGAGGAGGAGAAAGCCACCTGCCAGACAGCCAAGAGTTACAGCTCCCAGATTCAAAGGACGCGAACCAGGCCCAGCAACCCTCCGGTGCATTTCTTAGTAAGCTGGCCCTGTGTGTCTGCGCAGATGACCAGTTCACACCCTTTCTTCTGCCCTCCCTTCTCCCACCCTTTTTCCCCCTTCCCCAATTGCACTCTACATCCTCCCACCTTTTTAGGACTTCACGCCTTCTGTAACCTCCTCTCCTGCACCATGTCTTTCCCTCTCTGAAGAATTATCCTCTCAGCATACAAACAGGTTCTAGAATTTCCCATTAAAAAGAAAAAAACCCCAAAACCTTCCCTTAGAGAATTTAACATTTATCCTGTCTTTTTAGGAGGAGCTGCGGTTCATTCCTACTTGATGAAGGAAAGCTTTTCTTTGTAGAAGAATGCCAGCTAATATACTAGAGGGAATGTGAGAACTAGAAAAACTCCATGTTGCAGCCTCAAGTAGATGATAATCACTTTAGGCAAGAATTGTCAATGATGTGTTAGTCACTTGGGCTGCCATACCAAAAGCCATAGACTGCGTGGCTCAAACGACAAACATTTACTTCTTGCAGTTCTGGAAGTTAGCAGTCCCAGATCAAGGTCTGGCAGGGTGGGTTTCTTGTGGGAGCTCTCTTCCTGGCTTGCAGATGGCCGCCTTCTCAATGTGCCCTCACATGGCAGAGACAGAAGGAACTCTGGTGTATCTTCTTTCTTTCTTTTTCTTCCTTTCTTTCTCGATACGCGGGCCCCTCACTGTTGTGGCCTCTCCTGTTGCAGAGCACAGGCTCCGGACGCACAGGCTCAGCGGCCATGGCTCACGGGCCCAGCCGCTTCGCGGCATGTGGGATCTTCCCGGACTGGGGCACGAACCCGTGTCCCCTGCATTGGCAGGCAGACTCTCAACCACTGCGCCACCAGGGAAGCCCTCTTTCTTTCTTTTCTTATGGCTGTGTTGGGTCTTCGTTGCTATGTGAGGGCTTTCTCTAGTTGCAGGGAGCGGGAGCTACTCTTCGTTGTGGTGCGTGGGCTTCTCACTGCGGTGGCTTCTCTTTTGGGGGAGCATGGGCTGTAGGCACGCAGGCTTCAGTAGTTGCAGCACTTGGCCTCAGTAGTTGTGGCTTGTGGGCTCTAGAGAGCAGATTCAGTAGTTGTGGCACACAGGCTTAGTTGCTCCGCAGCATGTGGGATCTTCCCGGACCAGGGATCGAACCCGTGTCCCCTGCATTGGCAGGCGGATTTTAACCACTGCGCCCCCAGGAAAGCCCTCTGGTGTATCTTCTTATAAGGACACCTGTCTGATTGGATTTGAGCACCACCCTTATGACCTTATTTAACCTTAACTACTTCCATAAGGGCCCTATCTCCAAATACAGTCACACTGGAGTTTGGGCTTCAACATATGAATTTGTGGCAGGGACACAATTCAGTGCATAGCTGGTGCTAAAAACGCTAGTTGAAAGGTTCTAAAGAGCACAATGTTCACATAACGCTGAAGGAGCCCCGCACAGCTGACCTGGCATTTGCAAAGAGGGTCTCTCTTTTCAATGGAGAGGTCTAGTGGACATCCTGCAATTCACCCCGTAACTGGCATAAGCTGGCAGTACGTGCCTCCTCATGTGATGACTATTAGGTATACACCATCAGTATGAAGAATTCTTGCTACAGATGCTTAGCCTAAATCCAGTCAGGGGTTAGAAAACCATGGGTCAAAGATGGCCCTCTGCCTGTTTCTGTGCAGCCCCTGAAGTAAAAATGGTTTTTACATTTTTATTTTATTTTATTTTTTGCAGTACGCGGGCCTCTCACTGTTGTGGCCTCTCCCGTTGCGGAGCACAGGCTCCGGACGCGCAGGCTCAGCAGCCATGGCTCACGGGCCCAGCCGCTTCGCGGCATGTGGGATCTTCCCGCACCGGGGCACGAACCCGTGTCCCCTGCATCGGCCTGCGGACTCCCAACCACTGCGCCACCAGGGAAGCCCGGTTTTTACATTTTTAAATGGTTCTAAAAAATCAAAGAAAGAATAATATTGCGTGACATATGAAAATTACGTTAAATCCCAATTTCAATGTCCTTGAATAAAGTTGTAACTGAAAGACAGCCACGCTCCATTTGCATACTGTGTATGGCTACTCTCATGCTACGACGACGGTGCTGAGTACTTGCAACAGGGACTGTATGAGCTGCAGAGTCCAAAATATTTACTTTTGGCCCCTTCACAGAGAAAGTTTGCTATCCTGTGGTCTCTACCTAACTTCCAGTTACAAGCGACACCGGGTTTAGAGGAATACGGTAAACGACACTAGAGGGAACCTTCATGCTCACCTATAATGTGAAACATTCTGAAAGACAACTGACTAGGTCATTTAAAACAGTTGTTGTCTTTAAAAAAAAAAAGGCAGGATGGGGTCACTGTTCTCTATTAAAGGAGACCAGAGAGACATCATTGCCAAATGTAATATATAAAATTTGGCTAGATAGTTTTGGGGGAAAAAAACAGCTATCAGGGTGTGTATTAGTCAATGTGTTTTTCTGCCTCCCGCCTAGGCTTTCGGCTCCACTAGGGCAGGGCTTTGGTCACCAGGTCTGCCCAGCACATCGATAGTGCCTGGCACCTAGTAGGTGCTTGGTAGTCGTTGGTTGAAAACAGGAATGAAGAAAGGAATGAACTTTGCTTGGGGGAGAGGGATGACTCCCCAGGGGAGAGGGTATCTAGTGGGTTCTGAAGGAGAAATAGGAGATTGCCCACAGGTGAAAACTCTGATAGAGTCCCTCCCCCGACTTCCACCCCCTGAGGCTCTGGGATGACACTCCTTCTGGGGACCCAGACAGCAAAATTCTGACCAGCGGGTGCAGCCTCAGGCAGCAGAATTTCAGCTCAGAAGCAGGAAGAACTACGTTCTCAGAATAGCTCAGCAGCAGAATGGTTTGTCTCAGGAATCACCAGGGAGAGCAACAGAGGAGATCCTCATGGACTAGCCTCATGTATGGGCAGGGGATGGGCCCCCATGGTGATGCACACAAGTCCCACTGCCAACCCTTGGCCCAGAGGTCTCCCCAGCTGGCAGCCTCTCTCTCCTCTTTTCTTGCCCAGGCTCAGCCTTCTAGGCAGGTGGTATTTTCTCCCTTCCCTGACCCTCGAGCACTTCTTGTCAGCACCGCTGGAGGGCGATTGGCACGTTCTGTCTTTTATGAGCAGCAAGTCTTTACCTGGGTAAGAGGCAGGGCCTCTGATGGGCTGTGTGACCTTGAATAAGGGTCTGCCCACCTCTGGACCTCTGTTTCCTGATCTGAACAAGCACAGGGTGGGACAGGATGCCCTATGAGGCCTATTCAACCTCCAGATGTCTGGCTTGGAGTCTAGTCCTCTTGTCCTCTATGGGACTGGGGTCTCTTGGAGGACAGAGATGGCACTGGCTCAGGCCCCACTGCCAGGACTCCCAGGAACAGACCTGGCTCGTGGAGGGCATCAGGGTGTGGTGCTGCTCTGACTTCTTCCTTGTCAAATGTAGGATGGACCAAATTTAAGCCCCATAAGTTACTAGCTATGTTTTCTTGGGCTGTGACTTAACAACGCTAAGCTTTAATTTCCACATCAGTAAAACCAGAACTTAATATTTATCTCCCAGGATGAGGAGTAAAGGATATGATGCCTTTGAAAGTACCTCGTACATAGTAGGTGTACAAAAGGCTGTCAGGAGCCAGGGAGGGATGTCTGATCAGGAGTTTTAGAATCTCTCCCACCATCCCTGTATACCCTAGTCCCTGCACGCACGTAAGCTGATTGATGCAGGGAGAAATAATAAATACTTTATGTCTATGTCTGATGCAGACCTGGCACATAGTAGGCACTCAATAAATACTTGTTAAATGCAAGATTCATTCTCTAACTGCTAGTTCACTGGAGCTTTGAAGCAAACTGGTAAGGGGCAAGAAAAGTATTACTATCTGTTTCAAAGGTAAAGCGACTGCAGCTCAGAGGGGAAAAGTGATTGGCCTAAAGTAACACAGCAGAGCTGGCTTTGAACCTAGCTCCTTCCACTTGCTAACCCATAATTAATATCACCTTCCATGCAGCCACCTCATGGTCAGGGACTTGCTAGGTTCTGGCAAAATCACCCTCACATAAGGGTGACCCAGTGGGTGGCACTTGAATAAGCACTAAAAAGGGCAGGTAGCCCCCCAAACCCTCCCCAGAGGCCCAGCTCCACTCCCTGGTGACGCAGAAGCCCTACTGGGTCACTGTGTTCCTTGAACAGAGACAGCTTGGCCTTGGCCTAACTGCCCTTTTATCTTAGATCCATGGAGCCACAGGACAGGTGTCTCAGAGCAGCACAAGGGGGCAACCGGTCGGGTGCTGGAGCTGACTGAGCCCGCGGGATTACTCTGGGCAGCTGACCCAGCCAGGGGGTTCCTGACAAGTTGACCTGGCAAGTCAGTGGTGTGCTGTCCCACAGGGCCTGGGCGCCGCCAACCTTTGGGGACTACTATCATGTTTTGTTAGTGGGGCCCTTAACCTGGGTGGGGGTGGGGGGAAGATTTCTAGAAGGGGACTCTGTTTGGCTGGAGGACTGTGAGGAAGCTGGTGGGGTCATCTCACAGCCTCCTCCCAGCAGGGGTGTTGATGCTGCCCTATGCTGATGTCCAGGAGCCATCTGAGGTCCAGGAGGACGCCTGAACCAGCAGGAGCCAGAGCAAGTACTACCTCTCAGTATGTTCTAGGCAGGCCTGGGGGTCCATCTTTGTGGACAGACAGAGCATTACAGAGGTTTGGGGCTATCAGAGTGAGACTGGAGTGTTACTGAAGGGGCTGGAGGATTTTCACTGGGGGTGGAGACTATAATGGGAGTGAGGACTAGAGTATTATACTGGGGTGAGGAGTATTACGCGTGTTGGCATATTTCAGGGGGACTGGAGTATTGAACTTGGAGCACACATTTAAAGTTGAGCTGCAGGACTTCCCTGGCGGTCCAGTGGTTAAGACTCCGCACTTCCACTCCAGGGGGCATGGGTTCGATCCCTGGTTGGGGAAGTTCTGCATGCTGTGTGGTGTGGCCTAAATAAATAAATAAAATAAAAAAATAAAGTTGAGCTGCAGCTTAACAGTGGAGTGCTGTTTCAAAGCCGGGGCTGGAGTACTTCAGAGATGATTGGAATATTGTATAGTGAGGGACTACAGAATGTCACTGAGGGCTGGGTTATTTCAGAAAGTGCTAGAATATTATGGGGAGTGAGGAGGGTCTAGAGTATTTCAGAGAGAAGCTGGAATGTTGTAGAGAAGGTTGAAGTCTTCTGGGGAAGGCTGGATTATTTCAGAGGCAACAGGAGTACTTCAGAGGGGGCTGGAGTCTTTCACTGAGTGGGCTGGGATATTTCAGAGGTGAGTGAGAATAGTGGTGGAGATGGTATATGGTCTTGGAGGCTGCCCAGAGAGCACCGTTCAGCCCCGAGTCTGCAGTCCAAGGATTCTGGGGTCCCTGGAAGTCCCATGCTCTCTCCTGCCCCTCAGGGCAAGTCATCACCCTCCAGTTCAGCCATAAGCAGCCCTTCAGTATGGGCTACAAGGTGATGCTCGTGACCATGGCCTGGGGGGGGGGCCAACATCTGCTGTGGCCTCCAAGTCAGTGGCACCAAGGAGAAGCCAGTCCTGATGCAGCGTCCCGTCTGAGCTCTGGGGCTTCCAGATAAGGGTCAGGTTAACTTGGCCATCCCTCTGCCTTTGGGCAGGACTCCTTTCCTTTCCTCAGCAGCCCTTTCTCAAGAATGGGACTCCCAGTTGAAGTGGGGAGCATTGCTGGGCACAGACCCTTCTTCCAAGGGTGTCTCTGCAGTCTACCTGCAGTCCCTCCTGCTTTATGGACAGCTTGCTTATTTCCAGAGTATAGGAGCCCTGTTGGGGTGGAGGAGCTACTCTGCTTCATAGCCTGTGAGACCTGAGGCCCTTGGGGGCCAGGGCGCTCAGTGAGAGTGTGTCAGTAGGTGGTGGGCGGAAGAAAGTGGGCCAGTTTGGGTGGCCCAGGCCCTCAGGGTACAATTCCTATTTGTTCCACCATGCGTAGCGTTAGCGACGCACTGGGCTGTCACTTGGACAAGCAGCAGCTGGACTGTGCCAACTTCTCCAGCTGCCGTCCACACAATGTGTTCACCTTCCAGCAGGTAGTAGCCCGGCAGCTCACTCAACATAGGGCAGAGCGCCAGCCACGCCCCTGCAGAGCACCAGCCCTTCTACCTCCTGTGTGCACACGCTAGCCACACACACACTGCGCAATGAGGTGGCACAATGCTGTGGTTTCTGTGTCAGGCCTGGGGCCGGAATAGCCCTTCTCCGACTGGGCTGCTCTCCAGCAGCCTGGCGACTATCCCCTAGACCCCAGCAGGCAGAGGCTCCCTGCGAATGGAGTGACCCTGGGAGTGAGGGGTGCTCTCAGCAGTCCCCCAGGCCTTTTCAGTATGGGAGGAGGGAACACAAATATTGTCTCTAAGACAGCTAGGTCAGCCCGCAGGCCTGAAATCCCTACCAGAGCAGAGAAATAAGGAAGGGAGGAGGGAACACACTTTACTGAGCACCTACTCTATGCCAGGCCTTGTTCTAGACATTCTACCTGCATTATCTCCCTGTGAAGTAGAGTCATTCTTCCTGTTAATAGGGATAGAGGCCAGAGAGTTCCAGAGACTCACCCAAGGTCACACAACTAGTGAATAAGTGAAAAACTGGGGTTTGGCCCAGGGTCTGCTTGAACCGATTAACACTGCCTTCTCTCCATAACCTTGACATTGGCCTCTAGACAAATCCTGACTACTCCATTTACTGACTGGGTAACCTTGAACAAGCTGCTTAAACTCCTGAAGCCTATCTCCTCATCTGTAAAATGGCTATATTAATAAAATCTGTAATGTGATGAACTGAGATGAGGCATGTGAGGTGCCCATTGTATTGTGTCACTGAGCACACTAAATGCACAATAAGGTCAATCTCACTGTCCTTATTTTACAGATGGGGAAACTGAGGCCCAGGGAGGCTGAGTTACTTGTCCAAGAATATAGTGATTCATTGATAGTTGTCCCTTGGTATCTGTGGAGGATTGGTTCCAGGACCAATGAGAAAACTGGAGCACAGAGAGGCTAAATAACTTTTCCAAGATTACACAGCTTCTAAGTAGCTGTATTACTACTACAGCTTCTAGGGCTGCTATAAGAAATTATCGCAAACTGGGTAGCTTAAAACAACAGAAATTTATTCTCTCACAGTTCTGGAGGCTAAAAGTCCAAAACTGAGGTGTCAAAAAGGCTCATTCCTTCCGGTGGCTATAGGGAGAACTTCCGTGCCTCTTTCCTATTTTCAGGTGGTTGCCAGCAATCCTTGTCATTCCTTGACTTGTAGATGCAGCACTCTAATCTCTGCCTCTGTCTTCATATGTGTGTGTCTGTCGCTGTGTCCAAATTTTCTTCTTCTTAAAAGGACACCAGTCATATTGGATGTAGGGCCCACCCTAATCAGGGATGACCTCATCTTACCTTGATTACATCTGCAAAGACCTATTTCCAAATAAGGTCACATTCACAGGTTCCAGGTGGACATTTGGAGGGACACTACTGAACCCAGTATGGTACTAGAATGTGTATTTGTACTCAGGCAGTCTGGCTTCTGAGCCTGGGCTCTTAATCACTGGTTGCCCTGCTCCTCAGCAGGAATTTGAATATATAGTTGGCCCTTGAATGACACAGGTGGTTCCACTTATACAGGGATTTTTTCCAATAAATATAGTACCTGGATTTTCATTTTACAGATCTTTAATTGTGTGGGGAAAAGTTTGTGTTTGATTAGCGATCACAGTCTATGGAATCAAAAGAGTTAGAGTCTGAATCCTGATTCTCTCCAAACTGTTTCCCTTCCTGCCCTTGTGTGAGTCATTTATCAAGTCCTTTGTTTATGAGGCAGAGAGAGCAGTACATGGGTTTTTCCACTGTGCAGGGATTCAGAGCCCCTAACCCCTGCATTGTTCAAGGGTCAACTGTGTATATAATTCTCCCCCCTTTTCCTACGAAAGGTGGGATATCATATATGCTGCTCTGCACTTTGTTTTTTAAACTTAATATCCCTTACAGATATCCTTTCCCCATCTGGACACACAGATCTCCCTTATTCTCTTTCTTAGTTGCATAGTATCCCATTTTATGGATAGACTGTGCTCTACCTAACCTAACACTTACTAATGGACAGTTGACTTGTTTCCAGTCTTTGGCTATTGCAAACAGTGCTGCAGATAATAACTGTATCCATACATCATTTCTCACTTGTGCAAGTATATCCAAAGGATAAATTCCCAGATATAGAATACTTGGACTCATTTGTAATTTTGATAGATTTTGCCAAAATGTCCTTTTGGGGACCTGTACCAATTTATATTTGCAGATGTGAGAGTACGGTTTCCTTACAGAAATGCCCACAGAGTATATTATTAAATTTTTGGATTTTTTGCCAGACTGATAAGAAATGGTATCCTAGTGTGGTTTTCCTGATTTTCATTTCTTTCGAGTGAGTTTGATCTTCTTTCTATATCTTTAAAAGCCATTTGTATTTACTTTTCTGCAAACTGTCAGTTCATATCTTATGCCTATTTCTACAGATTGTTGGCCCTTTTAATGCACTTCTGGGAATTCTTTATAAATTAGAGAGATGACCCTTTATCTGTGATCTGAGATGCAAATATTTTCCTTTAGTTTTTCATTCATCTTATGACTTGATTTATATGAGTTTTCCATGAAACAGTTTTAAATTTTATATAGTTGACTTTATCAATCTTTTCTTTTTTATTTATTTATGTATTTAGGTTTTCTTTCTTTTTTTTTTTTTGGCTGCGTTGGGTCTTCGTTGCTGCGCATGGGCTTTCTCTAGCTGCGGCGAGTGGGGCCTGCTCTTCGTTGCGGTGCGCAGGCTTCTCGTGGTGGTGGCTTCTCTTGTCGCGGAGCATGGGCTCTAGGTGCGCGGGCTTCAGTAGTTGTGGCATGTGGGCTCAGCAGCTGTGGCGCGTGGGCTCTAGAGTGCAGGCTCAGTAGTTGTGGCGCTAGGGCTTAGTCGCTCCGCAGCATGTGGGATCTTCTCTGACCAGGGCTCAAACCCATGTCCTCTGCATTGGCAGGCAGATTCTTAACCACGGCGCCACCAGGGAAGTCCCTATCAATCTTTTCTAATGACTCTTTTTGAGTCATGGTTAGACTTTTCCCACTATGAGATTACAGATTCTTTCCCATTAGTGCTTTTATTTTAAATTTATTTATTTATTTATTTATTTATGACAACTAAGTGGCACACAGGCTTAGTTGCTCCGCGACATGTGGGATCTTCCCGAACCAGGGCTCGAACCCGAACTCATGTCCCCTGCATTGGCAGGCGGATCCTTTTTTTTGCGAAGGCAGCTCTGTAACTTTGTTGGAGAATCAGCAGTTAGTTCTCATCCACATTAACTGTCTGTAGATTTTTGAAAGTGGTGACAGGTACATAGGTAACCAACGTACAGAGCTTGTTTGGTGAATCTTCATCTTCATTCCGTTTTCTGGACAACCGCACACGGATATGTTATGGGACATTCCTTATTCCTTTGGCTCAGACAGCTTTGTTGAGCCTGGTGTCAATGCGTACATCTGGAGTTCCCATCTCCTTCATGGCAAATTTCCGTATTTTTTTGAGTGCCCGAGGGGCACGCTTCTTGAAACCCACTCCATGGATGCGCTTGTGAACGTTGATGGTGTATTCTCTGGTCACCACCTCGTTGATGGCGGCCCGGCCCTTCTTCTTCCCGCCACCCTTCTTTGCGGGAGCCATCTTGCCTAGCCGGGGTTAGAAAGGAGCGGCAGGCGGATTCTTAACTACGGTGCCGCCAGGGAAGTCCCAGTGCTTTTATTTTATTTTAATATTTTTTAACATTTAAATCTTTGGAGCTTATCCTAATGCTCCATGTGAGGTAGAGATCTCATTTTTCCCCCAGTAGGCTACCTAGTTGTCCTAGAACAATTTACTAGAGAGTCCATTCTCTGCTTTGAGATGACACCTTTATCAAATACTAAATTCTCCTGTGCAGTTGGGTCTATTTCTGGACATTCTAGTCCAGCCCATTCCTTTATCTCTTCCTGCAACCAAAGCAAGTTGTTTTAATTATTGAGGCTTTAAATATAATTATCTATAGTAGTATGGTTAATGGTGTCTTTTCTTTCTTCATAGTTTCCTGATATTCTTTTCTCTTCCCCCCCCCTTTTTTTTCCCTGAGGGGTGGGGAACTGTAGGAGGTTTCATGGGACTTATACTCCTGTAGGGGAACACACAATAAGCAATACCTGTCATTTGGTAGGGCCAAGAAAAAGATAATAAAGCAGATAAAAGGACAGAAGGCAAGTAGGAAGTAGTATTTAGATGGGCAGTGAGGGAAGCCCTTGGACGAGGTGGAGACATCTGAGTGAAGAGAGGGAGGCCACCTGGATACCTGGGGAAGACATTCCTAGCAGCACCAAGGGCAAATGCAAAGGCTTGAGGCAGAAGCATGCTTGGCAGGTTGAAAAACAGCAAGGCAGCCCGTGCAGCCAGAATAGAGCTCTCAGAGGGGAGAGTGGGAGGCGGTGAGGTAGCTCATGCAGGCCTTGCAGGTCACAGCAAGGACACTGGTTTTTCCTCTGGGCTAGGGAGCCATGGGAGGGGGTTGAGCATAAGAGTGACATGTTCTGACCTCCCTTTTATCGGGATGGCTCAAGCTGCAGTGTGGAGAGCAGACTGCACCGCTGAGGGCAGAACAGGGGAAGGCAATAGGATTGGGGATGGGTGAATGAATTATAACGTGGTTTCCTTGTCAGTCTCTCCCTTTGCAAGGACCAGCACTGAGCTTATTCAGTGACACAGAGTAGGCATGGATAAACATTTGTGGGAGGAAGAGGGGAGAGAGGACAATAGGAGGAGGCAGGAGAGGCAGGGTCCCTTGGGGAATGGCTCTGCAAAGGCCACAGATAGTAGAGGGAGCAGAGGTGATGAGATCCGGCTCCTCAACAGAGATGGAGGCCAAGCAAATAATTACCTGCCGTTTGGTAGTGCCAAGAAAAAAATAATAAAGCAGATAAAAGGACAGAAGGCAAGTAGGAAGTAGTATTTAGATGGGCAGCAAGGGAAGGCCCTTGGATGAGGTGGAGACACCTGAGTGAAGGGAGGGAGGCCACCTGGATACCTGGGGAAGCTATGCCCTCTCCCACCTGGTGCCTGCCCAACCCAGGATCTGTGACCCCCGTGTGCTGCCCAGACAGAGCTGCTGAGGCCCCAGTGGGGGTGGGATCCAGCTGTGTGGAACAGGAGCCATGGGACCCTCAGAACTTTATGATGCTTTCGGCAGGATGGGCCTGGCAGCAGGGCAGGTAGACAAGAGACACCAAGCTGAGGGGTAGAAGAAAGAGGTTGGGCTTTGAAGTTTGCCCTGCCTTGGCCACTATCTCACATGTGACCTTAGGTGAAGAGCATCCATCCAGAGACCCCAGTTAGTGCCTCTGTAAAATGGGAACAGCATCTCCTGCGGGGCTGGCATGGGGTCTGAAGGAGGTAGGAGTCCAGTGCTACTCCTCGTCCAGCTCTTTGGGGTCTGAGTTTGGGGTGGGGGGAAGAGGTGAAGCGTGTCCAGAGGTGTGAGGGGGGAGTGGGGGGCTGTGTTTCTGGGACTTTCGTCGCTGAGGTCAGCGGCCCGAAATAGCCGCGCTTCAGTGAGCGCGTCGAGGTTTGGTCACTGGCTCTCTGCCCCGCCCGCTGCGGGCAGCCGTCCAGCCACAGCGCGGGCCCCTTCCGCTGTCACATCTCCCTGCAGGATGGCGAGAACCTGGCCAAACGCTCGGCGCTACGTGAACGCGACCTCAGGGGACTCCGATGAGCTGAGGCTGGCGCGGCTGCGGACGGCCTCGCCGAGGTCCACGGGCACGCCTTGCTGCGTTCCCTCGCCTTGGGTCCCACTGCATCTACTCCGACAGCAGTGGCTGTGAGTGCAGCCTGTCGTGGCGCCCGCCAATCAGGGAGCAGAGGCTGACTCCGGGCACGCCTCCCGTGCCGTCAATCATCCGGCCCCCGGAAGCCCCGCCCAGTGGCCTGGCCTGAGAAAGGCCTTGAAGGGCTGGTGGGTGGGGGCCTCTAGAAGGATGAAAATAACACCCCTGTGAATCGCGCACTTTATAGCTGACCTGAGAAACACAGGCAGGTGAATAGTTTTATAAGTTTTAAAATATATTTGTTCCCTCAGTCACTCGTCCACCCATCCGTCTGTCCATCCAGCTGTCCACCTATCTGTCCACCCACTCAACCAAAGCTACTGGACGCCTCTTGTGTGCCAGGCGCTGAGCTGGGTGCTGGCGGTAAATAACGATGAGTCCTGTGCTTGTGCTCAGAGAGCTCAAGTCTAGTGAGCAGGTCTGACAGTAACAAAACGCTTATACCAATCGTGCTGTTATTACAACCGTGACCAATTCTAGGAACATAAGGTACAGGCTGCTGGAATAACGGAGTGTTTAATTTAGACTGGGGGCTCAGGTCTCTGGAGAAGTTACATTCCAGCTGACTCCTGAAGCAACAAGAGTGTTCCAAGCAGAGGAAAGAGCTTGTGGACAGGCACTGAACTTGGCAGGCTCTTGGAGGGTTCTGGGAAGGGAAAAGAGGCCAGTATGGCTGGAAAAGAGTTGGGGGAGGGGAAGGAAGGTGAGATAAGACTCTGGAGATTTAGGGGAGCAGGTTATTAAAGACCTTGAAGGCCAAAGCAAGGAAGTAGAATTTTTTTTTAAATAAATTTATTTATTTATTTTATTTTTGGCTCTGCTGGGGCCTCGTTGCTGCGCGCGGGCTTTCTTTTAGTTGCGGCGAGCGGGGGCTACTCTTCGTTGTGGTGCGTGGGTTTCTCATTGCGATGGCTTCTCTTGTTGCGGAGCACGGGCTCTAGGGACGCAGGCTTCAGCAGTTGTGGCTCGCGGGCTCTAGAGCACAGACTCAGTAGTTGTGACACACGGGCTTAGTTGCTCCGCGGCATGTGGGATCTTCCCGGGCCAGGGCTCGAACCTGTGTCCCCTGCACTGGCAGGCAGATTCTTTACCACTGTGCCACCAGGAAAGCCCAGGAAGTAGAATTTTATGCTAAGTGTGATGGGCAGCCACCGTTGGTTTTGAGGGGGTTGGGGTGGATGTCACTTGATCTACTTTGTTTTCAGATCTTCCTGACTCTATGTGGAGAATAGACAAGAGTGAACACAGGGGGGCAAGAGTGGACACAGGGAGACCCATTAGAAGGACCTTGTAGTTGCCCTCCAGGCCTGAGGGTAGTGAGCTAGATGCTGAGAGGGGGGTCATGTGGGTGGAGACGCGTGAACAGACTAAAGAAATAATTAGAAAATAGAATCTCCAGGCTGCCTGGTTGCTCAGTTGAATGGGGTTGGATGGGTGAGGCAGAAGGAGATTAAAATTAAGTTCCTTGATTGGACAGTCACTTATAGAGTCCCCTCTGGGTGCCAGGCACTGTCCTAGTGAGGCTGACTGGGTTTGAATCCTGGCCTGTCACTTGCCAGCTGTTTACCTCGGGGAAGTGATTTGACCTCTCTCTGCCTTGATTTCTTTTCTGTAAAATGAGGATCCTAATAACACCTAAGAAGATTGTGGTAAAGGGACTTCCCTGGTGGTCCAGTGGGTAAGACTCTGCGGCCCCGGTTCAATCCCTAGTCGGGGAACTAAGTCCCACATGCACGCCGCAACTAAGAGTTCGCACGCTGCAATGAAGATCCCGTGTGCTGCAACTAAGACCTGGCACAGCCTAAATAAACAAATAAATATTAAAAAAAAAGAAGATTGTGGTAAGGATTACATGAGTCAATATAAAAACCTTGGATCTGGGTGTTTGGGACTGGGTTCTGAAGCTGAGTACTTGGACTTGAGTATTTGGGGCTGAGGGCTTGGGCCTGCTTCTTGAAGTAACCAAGCCCCATTTCTTTACTGGCCTTATATAGAAAATTGAAACAGGATGATATGCTAGCACAGTGGTTCCCACACTTGCCTGTCTGCACATTAGAATCACCCAGAGATTTTTTTTTTAGCTTCCGAAGCCCAAGGCTACACCCCAGACCAGTTAAATCATAATCTCTGTGGGTGAGACACAGGTATCTGTATGTTTTGAGGCCTCCAGGTAATCCCCAGCAGCGGATAAGTTTGGGAACCACTCTGGTAGAGAGAAACAAGGAGGCTGCTTTAAAGTAGTGGTCAGGGAGGGCTTCTCCGAGTAGGTGACATTTGAGCGGAGACCCCAGAGTGAAGAAGGAACTGTCACTGGAAGGTCATGGGGAAGGCCTTTGTCTAGCCTCGGTTCCTGCATGCCTGGAGGTGCCTTTGGGCCTACTTCTTTGAGTGACCAAGGTGCCATTTGTTTACTGGTCTTGTACAAATGAACTGCCCCTAACCTGACTCTCCTCTCTGTGGCTTCACAGCACGTGGGAAAGGTGTGACCCTGCCTGTCTGCACTGTCTGCTTCATGGAGACCCCAGAGGGAAAGGAAATAGAAGGCTGCCCTGGGCCACTTCCTAGGGTCTTCCTAGGGCCTTCCTCTCCCTCTGAGCCAGGAAGCCCGCGCTCTCTAATCTTCTGCCCCTCCCTCACAGCCATCTGCTTAAAGGAAGTGGCTCTTTAGTTCTTCACAGGAAGCCACAGGCCTCCTCTGCCTCAGCTCCCTCCGGCTACTGCTGACCCAGGCCCTCTGCTGGCCCAGGTCCCCTTCAAGTCTGGGTCCAGGAATGCCCTCTTCCTGGCATCACCATCTGCTGCCCAGACAAGAAATGTTTGTGTGGAGTGCTCCTCTCATTGCCTTTAAATCCCTGTGGCTCAGGTCTGGAAGCACAGGCTGGAAGTGAGACCTGATTGCAGAGGGTCCTGAATGCTGTGCTCAGGAGATCCCAGCATTGCAGGACTGAGGGTCTGGAAGGAGAGGAAGAGGCAGGCCCTGCAGGGATCCTGAGCGTTGACCACTCCTGTGAGCTTCAGGAGCTCCTGCTGCAGAGCAGGCGCAGGGCCTGAATCTTTTTGGTCTCTAACATCTATGGGGGGCCTGGCCCCAGGGAGGGCTGTTGATCTTGGTGGAGCTGCTGGAGGAGAATTCAGGCTGAGGATTCCAGGCTGGGACTGTATTGCCACCTGGTGGCCACATCCATGCATAGAGCAATGGAATTGTGGGAGGCTTGCCTGGAGAGGGAGTGAGTGGACTTTCAAGGGTCTGGGGGCCAGGGAGGGCCTTAAAGAATAAAATAAATCTCTAGATAAAGGGATTTTTATCAAAGAGCAAGACACCTCTAACTTGAGCACTTTGGAAATACATTCTAGGTCTAGAGGAGAGTCCAACACTTCCCTTCCTCTGTTTTATAGACTAGGACACTGAGGTCCAGAGAGAAATGATGATGTCAGAGGACCTCAATGCTGTTTTCCATCAAGTAAGCCACACAGATGGGATCTATTTTTGGGCTTGTGTTAGGGTGTGGTCCCAGAGTGAGGAACTGCCCTGCTAGTTTCTAGCCACCCTCATTTGTGACCAAACAGGCATCTCTCAGCACCATCACCCACCTTAGTCACCAAAGTTGGCACCACAAGGTGGCTTTTGGTAGCTTCCAAAAATAAAATCTCAGAGGACCGGGACCTGACAGGACCCAGGGGATTCAGAAGTCTGCTTCAGGCTCAGCAGTTTTAGAGCAGGAAGCGCTCGGAGACTCTGATGTCCAGCCCCCCTGGTTTTGAAAATGAGGAAGCTGGGACTCAGAGAGGGCAAGTAACCTGCCTGAGTGCCCCCCCCGGAGCTCGGCCAGGACTCAGCATTGTGTCTTTCTGAAGGCCATTGTCAAGGAGAAGTCCAAAGGTGATTAGCATGTCCGGACTTGTTGCACTAGTGAATTCTGGTTTGTATTCATCATTCTGTCTCATACTTTGTAGACAAGACAATGGTGGTCCGTGAAAGTTGACAAGGGCCAGGATGGGTGAAAGGAGATGGGGGCGAGGAGGTGGTGACAGGGAGGGAGAAAGGGGGTCATGGATGCTTTGGGGGGCTCCTAGTTTGTACACTATGGGCTCCAAGTACGTAGGAACTGGGTCTCTTCCACTGCAGTGTCCTTAACACTTGGCACAGTGCCTGACACAGAGTGAGTGCCCAGCAAACCGCTGCAGAATGAAAGCAAAGATTTATCCTGCACAGGCCCAAAGGGATCCTGTGGTAGGCAGAGGATCTCCTTAAAGACAAGTCATTGCCAGTGTCATTCAGCTTGAGAATTGCCGAGGCCTCAGATCTAAAACCTGGGGGCAGAGCTGTCCATTTCTCTCTGGCCTTGACGCTGTTCAAGGCAGTATGATGTCTAAGGAGGGTGTTTGCCCCTGGGGCAGGCTGCCCGCCCTTAGGAGGAAGGAAGAACAGGGGCTGTGAGCCCCAGAAAGTAAACCCTGACTGCAAAGCTAGAGCATCTCATTCTTGGCTGTTGTTTGGCTCTTTCCTCTTTGCTTCATGCAAGTCCTTAATCATAATAATAACGGACATTGAGTGCTTGCTATGTGCCAGCGTCATGTTCAGCTCTTTCTGTTCATTATTTCATCTAATCTCGTAACAAAAACCCCGCGAGGTAGATGCTGGTATCATTCTCAGTTTACAGGGGAGGAAACTGAGGCACAGAGAAGTGAAGGAACTTGTGCCAGGGCATGCAGGTAGGAGATGGCAGGGCGGGTCTGAACCCAGGTCTGTGGGACTCCAGAGGGACATCCCTAACCACTCTGCTCCACTGCCTTATTGAAAACCCAGCCTCATCTGTGCTAGAGAATATTGAATAAAAGGTTAGGGGCCTGTGTTTACTTGACCACAGTGTTAAAGGGGGTTGAGGTCCCCGCTCCGAGGCCTGCATGGCAGTGACAGCGGGTATTATCAAGGGCTCCCCAGAGAAAGAACAAGTGGTCCAGTCCCTCCTTCCCATGAAAGTTGGGAAAGGTAAAGGGACAGGTAGATGGGCGGAGACTAACCTCAGGTTCAATTCTACCCACATATATTGAGCACCTACTGTGTGCCAGGCACTGGGGAGGAGAGATGAATTAGATGCAGTGCCCGCCGTGAAGGGGCTGAGGGATACACGTTTCTGTCTCTGGGATATCAACTCTACAGACTGGGGTGCAGTTGCCAGGCCTGGGAGAGTGTGATGCTTGAGACCCCATCCCCTCCTGGGCAGAGGTCCACTCCATCTGCCCCTCAGTGAATGGCCCGAACAAAGGCAGGACTCAGCTGAGGCCCAGTGGTGATTATCAGGGCAGGGGACTCAGCTCAGCTTCCGCTCTTGGACACAAGCTGTGGAGACAGTGTTTGAGGTGCAGATAGTGCCTCCACCACCTGTGTCCCCTCTTCCACAAACACTGCTTCTCTGGGGGCCTGGGACAAGCCAGCTGAGGCAAACCATTGCCACCTGCAGGGGTGGCGCTGGACCTGGGGATGGGAGCAAGCACGAAGGAGCCTCTTACCCACCTCCATACATTTGTAATCGAAGAAGAAATTCTGGATTAGAAGTGGGGCTGGGTAGGGGAGGCCTGAGGACAGCTGGCTTGGCCTTTTAGTGACCAGCTTTTGTAGTTCACACATGGCCACTTCCCAGGGGTGCAGATCTCTCTAGAAGGCTGGTCTGGTATCGAGGCTGGTACACCCACTCAGACCAGAACCACAGCACGATTGGTGCTAGAACCAGCCCTAGCTTTACTACCAAACAATTTCCAGGGCCTTTTTGCCCTCCCCCTGCCTAAGTCCTGGCACTCTCGTTCACTGAACAGGCCTCCCAAACCTCAGATCCTCCCAAGGGCTTGGCCTTCCCTTCCCCCTCAGAAGGCATGTAGGCTCCGCATGAAAACTGCCTACCCTGTCCCCAGAGTTTTCTGAGGGAAGGGAGGCCTTGTTGACCCCCCAGAAGCTGCTGTTACACCGTTTCCCCAAGACAAATGTCTGCCCTTCTATCCTGCGCCTGAGGGAGACTACTCTAGCACTTCTTTGGAGAATGGAGATCTGGCTTCTCCATCTCTGCCCAATCAGGGAAGTAGTTGGAAACTTCTCTCACCGAAAACAGAAAGAATCTGCCTCCCCAGGAACCCTGAGAAATAGAGCCTGAGCATTCAGGCTGTGACAGGAGTAGCAGCTCTGCTGGGAAGGAGTCCCGGAGGAGGAGATGTCTGCGCTGGGTTATGAGCTTCAGAAGGACATTCTAGGCAGAGAGAACAGAATACGCCGAGGCTCAGAGGCAAAATCAGCTAGTTTTGCCCCGGGAGCTGTGATGGCCTTTGGGGGAAATGCGGGTGGGGTGTGTGGATGAGGCAGCCCAGAGCCAGATCTTGTGGGGCTTCTCATAGCCAGCACGACTCACAGCAGGACAGAGTGTTTTCTGAGAGACGTTTATTCTGTTTTTTTTACCTAGGTCATTGCCAAGTGTGAAAGAGGAACCTCTGGACTGCAGCTGGAAAAGGAAGACAAGGAGGAAGGAGGGGGGTCCAGGGAGCTGCTAGCTACTCCTCATCCGCTCTCTCCTTCCCTCTGCTTTCGATTTGCTTGTGGACAGTATAGCCCAGAAGGGCCCCAATCTTGGCCATGAGGGCACTGCCACCGTTAGCCCCTGTAAAGCAAATACAGTTGGTGAGAGAACAACCACCTTATAGCACAGGACTGTTTCTAGCCTTGCCCACACCCTTCATCTCTCACTGCTGGGGTGCAGCCTGGTCTGTGTCTTCCTCTCTGCCCCCTCTGAGAAGGGCTGTGTCCTTTTGGGCTGGTTCTTTGGGCTTTTGCCATCCAGAATTGAGGGAAGATGGAGGGTTCAGAAAGGCAGAGGGGCAGTTTGTCAGGGGTGGTTTTTCTGTAGGATTTTGGACGCCTCAGAGGGGGAGAGAAAAAACAAAAAAGAAAGGGCTGGAGGAAAGAGAGAGAGAGAGAGGTGAAAGCACGTTTTTTAGAAGCACCATTCTGTGCTCTGTATCCATCCCCTTCATGATGTTCAAGAAATGCAAGAGCAGGGTTGGTACGAGATTGAATCGGGTCGCTTCACCACATTTCTTTGGCACTCTGGTTCTCTGGGATTGAGGGGACTCATAAAATGTTAAATTGAGGATGTTTATCCTGGTTAACGCATGAGGAAACTGAGAGACTTGTGACTTGGCCAAAGCATTAGTGAAGGCTCTGGCCTTAGAGTCTGAAAACCAGAAGGCAGACTGACTGGGTTTGAATCCTGGCCGTGGTGCTAACTATATGGGAGAATTTGAGTAAATTCCTTAATCCCTGGGTGCCTCAGTTTCCCCATTAAGTGGTGGGGATTAGAAGAAGCCCCACCTAGTAGAGCTGAGTTAGCCTGTGAAAAGGGCTCAGGACAGAAAAGAGGGCCACCTGGGCCGGCCCACACTCACCCAGGCTCTGCAGCGTGGCCACCAGCCCCCCGGCGGGCACTCCGCCCCCGTTCGCCACGGCCGAACAGCTCATCAGCGAGGCAGCCACCGAGTTGGCGGCGATGCCTGTGCTCGTGAAGCCCAGCGCGGGCAGCGCCACGGCCATGAGCCCTGGAGGAAGAGGAAGCAGTGAGGGACGCCAGCCGCAGGGCCCGCCCCACCTTCCGGGGCTCCCCGCCCTCCAGACCCACCTCCTCCGACGGCCATGTAGGTCAGCGTGCCCCAGAACCCGGACTCACTTTCTTCTGGAAGGAGAGTGGGCAATGTCCAGTGGGGAGCAGGGTCCGCCTACTCTGTGCCTGATGCTCCGGACCACCCCGGAGGTAGGGCCACCATCCTCCCATTTCGGAGAGCCTCAATGAAGGGAAGGGACTTTTCCCAGGGCGCTCTGCCTGGTACAGAACTGGCATGAACTCATTTAGGGAGAATGGAAGAACTGACAGAGCAGGGATTCGAATCTGGGACTCCAGCTACAGGGACCCCGCGCCGCGCTGTCCATTGGAATAGCTTCTTTCGTTCAGAGGCACGCCTGGGTCTCGAAACCAGGGATCCTGAAACTCTCCGCTTCTTTATCCCGGAGTCCCCAGGTGCCCCAGGATCCTTACCTGTCTCCTCGCAGACGCAGGTGTTGAGTAGCAGGTAGCACAAGACGAGCGATACCGCCTTCTGCCGCATGGTGGCACAGCGCAAGGCTTTGTCGCCGTACTTGGGATGGGGGAGAGGGAAGAGACGGTCCCCAGAGCCCTATTGGAGCCACTCCCGCTCTATTGTATTCCCTTTAGATTCGAGGAGGAGTCCACAAAAAGCAGCAAGATGCTCTGGACTGAGCCCAGGACCCCTCTAAGGAGCCGCAGGCTTTCCGTTTCCTCACGGCACCAGCGGGCTGATGTTCCTGCCACACCGGTGGTTATGAGAATTACAGGATGGAATCCTCTCCGGTACAGTGCCTGGCATGCACTGTGCACTCAGCGGAAGTCAGCTAGTATCATTACTGTGGTTTCTGTTTCTGGCTTTGTCTGGTTTTGTCTTAAACAGGATACCTGGGGCTTCTTTGAGCCTGTTTCCTTATCCCTAAGGTGGGCCTATTAATAAAGCCTATTTCGGAGGGCGGCTGTGAGTTTTGCAACCGTTCACCACTATATCCCTAGCAATTAGAACAGTGCCTGTCACACAGAATGTTCTAAACGATGGTTGATGATAGATTTATTCTCCCAATGCATTGAATATTTACAGGCCCCAAACACTGGCTTCACATCAACTTCCTTTCTCACAAAGAAAGCAGAGAGGGTAAAGGAGCTTGCCCAGGGTCACACAAGAAATTGTGCAGCCTAGACACAAACTCAAGATTGCGGAATCCAAAACCTATGCTCTTTCCATTACACAGCAAAATAGAAACACACTTCCCTTCCCCCACCACAACTCACCTCTAATGTGAACTTTGTCCGCTCAAAGCATTTTCCTTGAATTGAAAACGAACAAAAAACCCAAACAACTTCCCCTCTACTGAGCACTTCCTCAGCACTTTATGGTACAAGGTTATTTATACCCATAGCAACCCCATAAAGTAGGTACCTTTGTTCTAAACCACACGTTATAGATAAGGAAACTGAAGCTCAGAAAAGTAATAATCCCAAGCCTGCTAAACTAGGGGGTAGCAGTCAGGATTTAAAGCCACAATTGACTAATGCCCAAACCCACACTTTGAATATCTACTTCAGATCACTTCATCTATCCTCAAAGATAAACTCACTGTCACATTAGATTCTGCGATAAAGGGGTTTCAGAAATCGTCCAGTCCTTTGGACAGGTAGCTTGATTCTCATTTTACAGATGAGGAACTAAAGCCCAAGGAGGTGAAGTGGCAGGGTTAAGGCCAGAGGCTGCTGACATGGCACCTATAAGCTAAGTTTCATGACTCTTGGGGTTTTGCAACGCAACCCCCTAAAAGCCCACCAACACATCCCCTCAGACCACTCTGAGTCCAGGGCACTCAGGGGTGTAGACTCCCTGAAGAATGGGCATCCCGGCTCTCATGGCATGAGCCTCAAGGGCAGGCAGCCTGGCAGAGGTTGGCAACTTGACACCCACATCTCATAGCTTCTGGGTTTACCTTGGAGGAGAGCAGAGAAGGAAGCTTCCTGCCTGCAGCCTGCTGATAGACGGGAACAGCAGTGAGGTAACAGCTCTTAGGCTCGTTTTTTTTATAGCCCTTTCAGATTGCCCCCAGGTGGCCAATCCCTGTCAGAGTTTCTAGTTTTGGTTTCCCCGAGCTCTGCGGAATCTTTTCTCTTCCCCTCCAGCTCTGCTCAGTGACAACATCTCTGCTGAGCTGCCTACTGGCCAAAAAGTGTAATTCAAGTCGGAGACTTTCCGAATAGCTAAGAGTATTCAAAGCAGGTCAAACTAGAGTGAGATCCACAGCCCTACTGGGCTTAGTGAAGCCTGATCACCAGCTCCTCCTGGGGCAGAAGGTCTTTCACAGTTTAATTCAATTAATAATAATGCCTACCACTTATTGAGCACTTGCAGCATACAAGGGCCAAGAAAGAGATCCAATCCCACAACAGTCTTGTGAAGTACTAGAACTGTTTATAATCCTATTTTGCAGAAGAGGAGATTAAAACTTGCGGAAATGAAATCACTCCATTCCATTGTTCTCTCAGGCTGGCTGCTTCTGGGTGATGGGCATATGGTAAGACCAGTGAAGCCCATGTTCATGAGGCCATTGTCACATATCCTTTGCCATAAAATGAGTCTTCTGGCTCTGGGTAATGGATTGAGCATTCTTTCAACCTTTGGATGGCAATGCTTGCAGAACTAGAAATGCAAACCATATTTGGAGTACATAATTCCAGTAAGGATGAATCATTGCTTTCTGCAAGGTGGAAGGGGGTTGATACAATTGACCTGCCCACGGGGGGCTGGCTGCCCTCCCTGACCAATGTTTCTATGCTGCTGCCTGCTGCTGGCTGGTTGACTAATTGTTGGCCGTTGTCAGATCAGCCTCGATGAAAGGGAGCCCAAGTTGTTGGGTCCATTCATAGACTCCATCCTTGCCACTATGGCCACCATTTTATGGGTCTTTTGCAAAGCAACAGGGTGGCTAACTTTAGAGGCTGGCTGACGTCCATAAGATGGGACATTTGGCCATCTGGCTGGAGAGCCTCGATGGTCTCTGGTGAGCATTAATGTGAGACACAAGATCTGCATACTTTGCACCCACTCCGATAAGTTCATCTATGTGCCCCTTACCCAGACCTGCTTGTCTCTGAAATTCTGCTCTTTCTCTTTCCATGCCCTTGACCAACTAGCCAAGCCATTTGCCAGTTATTAGGAATTAGTGTATATCTGTGCTTCAGTCATATCTTCCTATACAAAAGGAAGGACAAAGTATATTGCTTGGAGTTTTGCCCCCAGGGAGTTTACCGCCGTCCTTCAGGGCTACCCCCACTTGGGGTTGTAATAGAGTGGTTCATTTCCAGCTTGTGCCTATACTGACTTGCGTGTAAATTGTCTTCTACTCCCTTCCTCCTTTATCAGTTTGCTATAGGGAACCCTCCATGAGGCCATAGGTATGAATTAAAGCAGAGGTGTCAGATCAACAGAGTTAGATGCCATGGGAGTCTGAGCTGCCTGTTCATTTGATTTACTCATGCCTCTGAACTCTTTGAGCCCAGCCCTGAATGTACCACTTCCATCGTATTGGATTGCTGCTGTGCCTGTCTGATAACATCTAGCTTTAGACATACAGCCACCTGACATCTGGTGGTCACATGCTCAGTCACTACTGGGGCCCAGTGACACATCAGAACCTTTTTGTTCAAATGGACCATGGTAATTATGGCCTTACTCCAGAATCCTAGGGGTCCTCACTGCAACTCTCCTATTTGAGCTTTCAGAGACTCCCCACAGAAACTTTATCCACCACAGATTCCTCAAGCAACATTGTATCTGCAGGATCATATAATCCAAAGTGGCCGCATTGCCTGTTTTATGATCTGAACCTGCTATACAGTCCTCTGTTGGTCTGGGCGCCACTCAGAATTGGCAGCTTTCCAGGTCACCTAATAAAGGGTTGGAGAAGTAGTTCTAAGCGTGTCTATTCTGTCTCCAAAATCTAAAGAGGCCCCCCAAAACTGTGCATTTTTCTAAGAGATATGTGAGGTGAGATAACTTGTCCTGGCATGCCCCAAACCACTGAACCCCTAAAAATATTCCCAGTGTGGCAGGACCATGAATCTTCATGAAGTTTATCTTCCACTCTCTGGCAAATATGGTGCTTACCATTTCCTTTTCATGTCCAATGAGCATGATGTCATCAATATAGTGGACCAATATGATGTTCTGTGGGATGTCAAGGTGATCAAGTTCCCTGAAGACTATAGATAACAGAGAGCAGGAAAGTTAACAAAGCCCTGAGGGGAGAGAGTGAAGGTGCTCTCACTGTCCTATTGTGATGTAAAGGCAAACTAACTGCCTTTGATCATCTCTTCTCTCGGGTATTGAAAAGAAAGCATTTGCTAAATCAATAACCACACACAAGTGTTCGAGATTGTGCGGATATGCTCCAGTAAAGATACCACATCCAGGAGAACATCTCTGATTGGGGCTATCACATGGTTAAGTTCACAGTGATCTATCCATCTTCTACCTGATCCATCTGTTTTCCTGGAGGCTAGACAGGTGAATTGAATGGGGATATGATGGCGAATCCAAGCTCAGCTAAAGTATTAGATCAGAAATAATACTGCACAAATCAGCTGTAGGGCAGTGTAATGGTTAATTTTACGTGTTAACTTGGCTAGGCCACAGTACCTGGATATTTGGTCAAATGCTACTCTAGATGCTGCTGTGAGGTAGTTTTTACATGAGATTTATATTTAAATCAGTACACTTTGAGTAAAGAAGATTACCTTCCATAATGTGGGTGCACCTCATTCAGTCAGTTAAAAGCCTTAAGAGCTAAAAAATCCTGACTCTCCCTTGGAAGAGGGAATTCTGCCTGCAGTCTGCCTTCGGGCTCAAGCTGTATTATCAATTCTTCCCTGGGTCGCCAAGTGGCCAGCCTACCCTGAAGATTGTGCACTTGCCGGCCTCCACAATTGCATGAGTTAATTCCTTAAAATAAATCACTCTCTTACTATATATGTACACATCCTATTGGTTCTCTGTTTCTTTGGAGAACTCTGACTAATACAGGGAGTTTCAGGAGCTTCTGCTTGGCTTTTCCTATCATTATAGCCTTTACTCTGCAGATCGTGGAATCAATGAAAGGATTCTGTCAGCTTCTTTGGGACCCATTGGACTTAAACTCCATCTATATCACCTGCGCTCCTTTACTCTCTGCTCTAGCCAGAGAACTCTGTTTTGTGTCAATTCAGACTCCATTTCTTTAACAATCTTTCAATATTCTGAATATTGTCCTTTTTCCAATGCACAGTTATCCTGGTAAATGACAGCAGATTCCTTTGGGGAAGGATTGGAGGAATATTTACTATATATAATTATGGCCTCTGCTGTAGTCAAGGGGTTCTGGCTCTGTGAACTTAGATCTAGAATCTAGATGAGGGACTGTGGTTATCCATTGTAGCAGCTGATGTCAGTCATCTGCTTACCAGCTCCTGATTTTTTAAAAAATATGAAAATAGAGGATCCCCCAGTCAGCGGTCCATCCATTCCATCTCCATAACAACTTGACATAGATTCCTGCAGATCGAGGCATCCTCATCGTCACTCTGGCCTTGCTGCCCTTGACAGTAATTATATTCACCTGGTCTTGGATGCCACCTCTGCCATTCTGGAATCCCAACATTAGTATTGATATTAGGGATCCCAATTCCATGGCAGCATCTATTACTCTTAATCCCAGGGTACCCAAAACAGTCACCACTGAGCTACTCAGAAGTGCTGGTGTCCCTTTTATCAGTGAGTTCCTTTTTGACTTAGTGCAGAGGGTGTCGTGTGGGCCCTCCTAGAGAACATGGGTGCTGAGTTCTTAGATCTTACATTCCCACCTCCCTAAACTTTCTGACCTCTTCTTTTTTTTTTTTTAATTTTTAAAAATTTTTATTTATTTATTTTGGCTGCGTTAGGTCTTTATTGCTGCGTGCGGGCTTTCCTCTAGCTGTGGCGAGCAGGGGCTACTCTTCATTGCAGTGTGCGGGCTTCTCATTGCAGGGGCTTCTCTTGCTGCGGAGCACGGGCTCCAGGTGTGCAGGCTTCAGTAGTTGTGGCTCTGGGGCTCAGTAGTTGTGGCTCGCAGGCTCTAGAGCGCAGGCTCAGTGGTTGTGGTGCACGGGCTTAGTTGCTTCGTGGCATGTGGGATCTTCCCGGACCAGGGCTCAAACCCTTGTCCCCTGCATTGGCAGGCGGATTCTTAACCACTGCGCCACCAGGGAAGTCCCTGACCTCTTCTTAATACTCTACCAAGGAAGTTCTAGCATCTTGACCTCATTTATTGTAGGTCATCATCCTGCTTTAAGGAACCATCCTTGCAAACTATTAAGATCATATTTCAATCATCTATTGCTGAATAACCACCCACCCAAAACTTAAAGGCTTAACACAACAGCAATTTATTATTTCTCACAATTCTGCAGCCTGGGTTAGGCTCAGCTGGGTGTTCGTACGCCTCATGTATTGTTTGTAGGTGTTGCAGGAGGCACAATGTCCAGGATGTCCTTTTCACTTACATAAATGGCAGCTCAGCTGGGATGGACGGAACATCTGGGGCTGGTCAGGCATCTCTCTTTCTCAGCATGGTGTCTCTTCACAGTGTAAGGGCGTCCGTGTGGTTGGATTTCTTACATGGTGGCTGGCATCCAAGAGGGAGGAAATGGAAGCTGCCTGTCTTCTCAAAGGCCAGGTCTGGAATTGGAACAGTGTCACTTCTACCATATTCTGTTGGTTATGGCAAGTCATAGGCCAGTCCAAATTCAAGGAAAGGAGGAAAATAGACTCCATCTTCTGATGTGAGGAGTGGCATGTACATAGAGGGAAGGAAGGAATTGATGGTGACCCTCTTTGGAAACTACCAGAGACCAGCTCAGGCATCCTTGCAAGCATATGAAAGCCTGACTTACTCAAGTGTGGTCCATGACAATGTATTCCCCATTAGCCAGTCTTATATTCTGCCATGCCTGCCCCCTCACTGCCATGTCTAAAACTCCCAAGATCACTCCCACATATATTAGCCAGGCCTTTCAATTCCTTTGATGTGTAGCTTATTTTTCCTGGGTCAGGACTTAAATCTCCCCACTTAGGATTTGCTAGGAACTGATCCCAGTTCTTTGAGTGTGTTTTGGGAGTACATTTGTATTAAGGAGAACAAATATCTTATGAAGGACCTGCTTCATGTGAGATCATTGTATAGTCTCAAGGAAGTGAGAAACTGTTATTCCTTAGCAAGAGGGCAGGGGCTGCTTCAGCCACCCAGGAGAACTTATGAGATAAAGATTCTTAGGTTTGTCTACCCTGATGTCCCTAGCCCAGGTCTCAGGATCCTACTCTTTCCCTATCAGGGCCTTGACTATGACATAGGAGGTCTACTGACACTGTACATTTAGAGACCTTTGCAACTCTGCCACTTATAATGTGATTGGCTGTGATTTTTTTTTTCTACATAGCCTTCCCTTCACCACAAGTGAAAGCTTTACTAATTGAGATGCCAGCTGAAGGGCAAAGTTATTATCACTCCATCTACTACCAACAATGAGATTCCTATTGCTTTCACATGGGTGAGAAATTCAACTACAAAATCACACCCCGGAGGTCTGTTTTCTAGGACCTCTTCTGGTACTAAATGTCAACCTATGTTCCTTAGAAAATGGAGCCTGAATCAAAGGTTGTACACTGATGCTTTTTTGGGTGTTACAATCCCAAGGAAGCAAAAGTGAGGGGGAGAACAGAAGTGAAACAAAAAGAAGGAAAGAAATATAAGATCTTACATTACTTAGCTGGCCAGAGCCCCACAAAAACCAAGGCCAGTTGCTCAGTCACATGGGATCTCTTCAAAGAGGTCACATGGAACCATTATGTCTTGAAATAGTCCATAGTAAGGCAGAAGAGTGAGGAATTTATCTGTCATCAATTTTTCATTGTCCAGTCTCATGGTTGCCAACAGGGTCTTAACAGTCTGCCCTTTGGAACCGTGTTAACTCCTTCCACTGGGCTGTTGCTGGGGAAGCCAGAGCCTTCATAAAGCCCAGTTGGGTCAGACATGAGTGCCAAAGCTTCTGGTGTTCCTACTGTAGCAGGCTTAATTGAGTTCATGCCAAAGACTAGCTCTTGCCTCCTGATGATGCTGAGGCAGCCAGTAACGTTCGGCAATGAGGCAAGGATGTTGACTGCTGAGAGACATCTAAACTGAATCTGGTACAATTAAAGGAAAGACTTTGGCATTTACTTAGAATGAGATGGGAAGCCATTGGAGAGATTTGAGCAGAGGAGTGACATGTCTGAAAAGCTTTCACAGGATCACTCTGGCTTCCCAGGAGGGCAGGGACAGAAGCAAGGGGACCAGTTAGGAGTCAGTTGCAATAATCCAGATGTATCCATCAGGGTTCCATCAGAGAAGCAGAACCATTAAGAGTGGTAAGAATAAGGGATTTATTATACATATTTGATTATATGCAATTATGGGTGCTGGTTACACAGTTTATGTACAGCTGTTGTTTGTGCTTCTGCTGTTGGGTTAGGAGTCAGCAGGGAAGTGCTAAATGATGGGTGTTCTGAAAGACGGACATGAAGTGGTGGAGGGCAAGGTCAAGCTGGCACCCATGAAGATGAACTGGAATCTATGAGGACAAACTAGACCTCCACCCCCGCATTTCTCTCTCCCCACCTCTAAGCCTCCAATTTTGATGATGACCGGCAAGAGAATCTGGTGCCTTTCATCAACACACACCTACCCTGGAGCTGGAGAAGCTGGGGCGGGGAGGGGGTGCTGGAGGAGCTATGGCCCAGCCGCTGCCTTACACCGACAAGGGGAGCCAACAGATCAGTGAAAACATGTATGAACTGCAGCAGCACTTGACCCTGTACTAGCCTTCCAAGCGTAAGCATGTCTACAGCTTCACTTCCACCTCCTAAATCCTGCCTAAATTTCCCTCTGTGGTCAATTCTCATCCAAAACTATACAAGAAAAGGAACTCTGGGAAACATAGTTGCAGCTTGGTTGAGTTGACGTAATACAAAGCCCACCACACCAGATGAGAAATTGAAATGGCTTGGACCAGAGTATTGGCAACAGGGGTGTAAGAAGTGCTTGAATTCTGGAAGTATCCTGACTATCCCTCACTATCTGAATCTATGTGGTTTCTGAGCTTGGATGGTGAGCTCTGATGTGAGAGTGGTCATGTCACCTTGAGTTTGATGAGGGAGAAGCAAACAGGCCCACCACTCACTTCTACAGGGCCTGGGACAATGGTATAAATGGATGCTCACCTACCAGATGTCTAAATATTTAAAAACTCTAAATCAAGACAAAAACCTATTATTTAAGGTATATTCTATCTTCATACCTTAACAAATATAGTTTCATAACAACAAAATGAAAAATATGTATAGAAACCTATGGTTTTTATATGACTGAAAGTCTGTTAAAATGACTGAATATTAGTACATACCTGGGTGTTCTATTGGTGGACTGGAAATACTTGGATGAGGAGTAAGAAAATATGTACACAATTAATAAATTATGTATTTATTCCATTTAAGAAAGAAAAAAAAAGGAGGCTGGCCTGGCACTCCGAGCTAGGTCATGTTATTAAACATAAATGACCACACAGAATACCAGTCTTAGACAAGATTGCTCTGACACCATGATAAAATGAGACAAAACAAGGTCACTTTATATTTTGTCTAAGCATAGACAACAAGTCAAAATATCAAACAACCCCACCTTAGCTAAAATGAGTGACTGCTACTCCTTACCAATTAGTTTTACCCTTGGGCTAGTCTCTTCCTTCTATAGATCAAACTTGCATCCCCAATCATAGCATTGTCCTTGCTTTCTATCTTTTTTTCTTTTTTAAAATATTTATTTATTTATTTGGCTGCGCCAGTTCTTAGTTGCAGCATGTGGGATCTTAGTTGTGGCAAGTGGATTCTTTAGTTGTGGCCTGTGAACTCCTAGTTGTGGCATGCAGGATCTAGTTCCCTGACCAGGGATGGAACCTGGGCCCCCTGCATTGGGAGTGCAGCATCCTAGCCACTGGACCACCAGGGAAGTCCCTGCCCTTGCTTTCTGACATCCAATCTAGAGCAATCCCTCACTTTCTTAGACCTTCCCCCAAGTCACTCAACCTTAGCCCAGATCCTATAATAGGTTCTTCCTAACACCCTCTGAGACATCCTATGATTCCCAGTGATGTGTATTCTCCCTCACTGCTGGGAGTTATAAATCCAATTCATTTAACTACAGGTGTGTTTCTGCTGGTCTTTGGCTGAAGGGTACTGACACACCTACAATGTATTTTTCTTGATTTTGTTTCAGCAAAATTACTAATATTTTTTCATAATTAAAAATTTCACATAATTTGTGTTCTCTTGACAGCACTGGAAAACTATAACCTGTGGACCAAATCAGGCCTTTTGCCCGTTTTTGTAAATAAAGTTTTATTAGAACACAGCCACATTAATTCATTTATGTATTGTCTATGGCTGCTTTCATGCTACAGTGGCAGAGTAGTTACAACAGAGAATGCAATGACCAACAAAGCCTAAAATATTTAGTATCCCTCCCTTTACAGAAAAGTTTACCAACCTCTGATTTAAAGAATTAAAATTAAAATGTAGGGCTTCCCTGGTGGTGCAGTGGTTGGGAGTCCGCCTGACGATGCAGGGGACACGGGTTCGTGCCCCCGTCCGGGAGGATCCCACGTGCCGCAGAGCGGCTGCACCCGTGAGCCATGGCCGCTGAGCCTGTGCGTCCGGAGCCTGTGCTCCGCAACGGGAGAGGCCACAGCGGTGAGAGGTCCGCGTACTACGAAAGAAAAAAAAAAAAAATTAAAATGTAATTGTTTTCAGAATACACAAAATTTGAATATATTTTCATCAAAAGATTAGCTAAAAATTAATATTTTATTATATATTTTAAAATTTAAAAAATTACTTCAAAAGATTTAAATCATATATTACAAATAAAAAAGCAAGCTATACATATTAATATAACATTTTTTTTTTGCGGTACGTGGGCCTCTCACTGTTGTGGCCTCTCCCTCTGTGGAGCGCAGGCTCAGCGGCCATGGCTCACAGGCCCAGCCGCTCCGCAGCACGTGCGATCCTCTCGGACCAGGGCACGAACCCCTGTCCCCTACATCGGCAGGCAGACTCTCAACCACTGCGCCACTAGGGAAGCCCCTAATATAACATTTTAAATCAAAATTTGAAGCTGATATATTTTGTTTTGGTAAAGTTTATCAAATCTTATTTTTTTTTTTTTTTTTGCGGAGCACAGGCTCAGCGGCCATGGCTCACGGGCCCAGCTGCTCCGCGGCATGTGGGATCTTCCCAGACTGGGGCACGAACCTGTGTCCCCTGCATCCACAGGCGGACTCTCAACCACTGCGCCACCAGGGAAGCCCCCAAATCTTATTTTTTTTAAAATAAAACTTTCTACCATTTTAGTATTCAATATCTATCTAAATGCTAATAGGAAGAATTTGTACTATGCTTCACATATAATCTAGAGCTATACATACCCAGGTGAGTAATAATTGTTTAATTGGAAAACATCCCTTTGCTGCCATGTGCAGCTGTTGTGAATGTTGAGGTAATTTATGAGTACGTCTCATTTGGAATTGAAACTGGAAGAGAAGCAAGAAAATGGATATTGGGCACTACCGGCAAATGATGCTTTGTCATGCAAGGATTTATAACTACATTCATGCTATCGGAGAGGAAGGATTTGGCAGGTCAACCAGTTTGTTGTTTCTCTTACCTAAGCTCTTCCATCTCTCAATCTTCCCCAGACACTGTAGCCGTGTCTGTCCCTGATGTTGGCAGCAACGCAACCTGTAAACTTTTACAGCAATCGACACAGTCAACTTTTGTTTTGAGGACATAGGGCAAGAGATTTTAGAAGCATTCCCCAGGGCCTGAATGGTGCTAGTCCTAGAGCGGATGTTTATGATTACGAGCTGTGCTGTGCCAGTGCTGGGCTTCGGATCCTGGGAGTCAGAGGCACTTGTGTGTTATTTGATGTGTGTTTGTGATATGCAGGGTCCCCTAAAACACAGGGCCTAGGTGGAAGGCTGGTTGTAGTAGTAAGGGCTCAGATACTGAAGGACTTTTCAAAATAGTTATCTGTGTCTTTTTGGTTTCTGAGTTTGGATAACAGGAGTTCAACTAGTGAGGGATACGTAGCCTTTACTGACTGTCCAGATGTGAGATATGAGAGAAAGAGAGGAGTAAAGGATGACACCAAGATTTTTGGCCCAAACAACTGGAAAAACGGAACTGTTGTTAAAAGAAAGGGGGAGGACTCCAGGACTTTTTCTGCCAGTTCAACTCTACATGAACTAGCCTGTGGAAGGAATCTGGGTGCCTGGATGACAACAGAGAGCACAGCCACCAGACGACTTGAATGTTAGTCCTTAGACCGTGATTGTCAGTTCAGGCTGCTATAGCAGAAGACCATAGACTGGGTGGCTAATCAACAACAGAAATTTATTTCTTACTGTTCTCTAGGCTGTGAAGTCCAAGAGCACGGTGCTGGCAGATTCAGTGTCTGATGAAGACACCTGTTTCCTGGTTCCTGTCTTCTGTGTCCTCACATGGTGGAGGGAGAAAGGGAGCTCTCTAGGGCCTCTTTTGTAAGGGCACTAATCCCACTTGTGAGGGCTTAGCCCTCTTGACCTAATCACCTCTCAAAGGCTCCACCTCCAAATACTATCACACTCAGGATTAGGTTTCAACATATGAATTTTGGGAGGACATATTCAGTCCATTGCAATTATACAAGAGAAAAAGAAACTTCTATTTCGTTCAAGCCACTGAGTGATTGTTCATTCTCTTTGTAACAGCAGCCTAGCCTTAGGTCCTCACACCCAACCCAGTCCAGGAGCAGTGGAAAAGGAATGGTTGGAGAACGTGACTCCTCATGTTTGAGGGTGGCACCGGGAGCAGTGGAACATTTTCTCCAGTGGCCTTGAGCAGAGTAGGTGTGGCACATATTGCTGGCAGGCATGAAGAGGAGGACACAGTAGCAAGCCACATGGGCAGATGACTTCACACCAGGTAGGAAGGAAGATGTCAGTAAGGACAGATGACCAAGACTAGATATTCCTTACCCTGCTCCATTCCACCTGTGTTTGTGGTTCAGAAGACTCCTAGAACTTAGATGCAGGCCCTGGGAAGTGTGTGGGGAAAACTCTAAATTATTCCTCCTGCTATGCCTATAGGCAACTTTCAACTTATACACTGGATCCCATCCCCACTCACCTACTCAAAGACTTTGCTCCTGCAAGTTTCTCCTCCTTCTCCTGTATCACTAATTTCCCCTTTACTGTCATAACCCCTATTTGAGAGAAAGAGGTCAAACTTCCCTTGACCCCCAGGCCCCCCTTCAATTATTATCCTGTTTTTGTTTTCCACTTTTTCTAAATGCTTCTCTATAGTCCCTGACTCCACTGCCTCACCTCTCATTCTCTCTCTTTCTCCTCTTCTCCCCCCATTCTGTCTTTAACCCATCCCAAGCAGGCTTTTCTTCCTGCCAACCCAGTGAAACTGGTCATGTCAGGCTCACCAAACACCCTTTACCACAGGTGATCACTTCTTTCTTGAAGCCATTTCTTCACTTGGCTTCTGAGACTCAAAACTCTCCTGGTTTATGGGGCTTTCCTGGTGGCGCAGTGGTTGAGAGTCCGCCTGCTGATGTAGGGGACACGGGTTCATGCCCCGGTCCGAGAAGATCCCACATGCCGCGGAGCGGCTGGGCCTGTGAGCCATGGCCGCTGAGCCTGCGCGTCCGGAGGCTGTGCTCCGCAACGGGAGAGGCCACAACAGTAAGAGGCCCGCGTACCACACCAAAAAAAACCAAAACAAAACAACTCTCCTGGTTTTCTTTCTTCCTAACTGGTTGTACCTTCTCAGTCTCATTTGCTTATTACCACGCTCTCCTTCCTTTATCCCATCCTCAGTTCCCAATCTATTGTTTGGAGCTCCAGGCCTGTCTTTGGAATTCTTTCTTCACTCTTCCCAGATGATCTCACGGCTTTTGAAGCCATCTACATGTTCATGACTTCCAAGTTACACTTGCAGCCCTCGCTGATACTCTACACCCCAGGTCTGTATCTCTAACTGCCTATTCATCTTATAATCATCTCAAAATTATGGCCAAAATGGAAGCTTTGATTTTCCCTTCCAAATTAGCACCTCCATGACTCTTCCCATTTCAGTAAATGCCATCACTTTTTACCCAGTTGCTCAAGCCAAAAACATAGGACACACATCCTTCATTCCTCTCTATTGTTCACACCAATGTCCAATTCCTTGGCTGGCCATTTAAGTTCTAGTCTCGAAACTTATCCCATCTTCATGATCTTGGATTTGGTAATAGTTTCTTAAGTGTCACAACAAAAGCACGGGCAACAAAAGGAAAAAATAGACAAATTGGATCGCACCAAAATTAAAAACTTTTATGCATCAAAAGACATTATCTTATTACTCAGCCATAAAAGAGAATGAAATAATGCCATTTGCAGCAACATAGGTGGACCTAGAGATTACCATATTAAGTGAAGTAAGTCAGACAAAGGCAAATATCATATGATATCACTTATATGTAGAATCTAAAAAAATGATACAAATGGACTTGTTTACAAAACAGAAGTAGACTCATAGACATAGCAAACAAACTTATGGTTACCAAAGGGAAATGGGGGGAGGGATAAATCAGGAGTTTTGGATTAACATATACACACTACTATATATAAAATAAACAATGACTTACTGTATAGCACAGGGGACTATACTCAATATCTTGTAATAACTTATAATGGAAAAGAATCTGAAAAAGAATATACATATATACATATATATTATATATATAACTGGATCACTTTGCTGTACACTTGAAACTAACACAATATTGTAAATTAACAATACTTCGATTTTTAAAAATGTTTTAAAAAGACACTATCCAGAGAGTGAGAAAAAAAACCCCACAGAATGGGAGAAAATATTTGTAAATTATATATCTGGGGCTTCCCTGGTGGCACAGTGGTTGAGAATCTGCCTGCCAATGCAGGGGACACGGGTTCGAGCCCTGGTCTGGGAAGATCCCACATGCCATGGAGCAGCTGGGCCCGTGAGCCACAACTACTGAGCCTGCGCGTCTGGAACCTGTGCTCCACAACAAGGGAGGCTGCGATAGTGAGAGGCCCGCGTACCGCAATGAAGAGTGGCCCCCGCTTGCCTCAAGTTGAGAAAGCCCTCACGCAGAAACGAAGACCCAACGCAGCCAAAAAATAAGTAAATAAATAAATTTAAAAAAAAAAGAACTACTACACGTTAACAACAAAAAACAATCCAATTTAAAATTGGGCAAAGGATTTGAACAGACATTTCTCCAAAGAAGATGTACAAATGACCAATAAGCACATGCAAAGATACCCATCATTAATCATTAGGGAAATACAAATCAAAACCACAATGAGAAGAGCTCTTCAGACCCACTAGAATGACTATTAAGAAAAATAATAGGAAATAAGTGTTGGCAAGGATGTGGAGAAGCTGGAACCCTTATTCATTGCTAGTGGGAATGTACAATGGTGTAGCTATTGTGGAAAACAATTTGGAGGTTCCTCAAAAAGTTAAACATAGAATTGCCATATGATCCAGCAATTCCACTCCTAGGTATGTATCGCAAATAATTGAAAGCGAGGACTCGAACAGGTACTTGAACATCGATATTCATAGCAGCATTATTCACAGTAGCCAAAAGGTGGACAAAACCCAAATGTCCAACAATAGATGAAAGGATAAACAAAATGTGATATAGACATACAATGGAATATTATTCAGCCATTGAAAGGAATGAGGTTCTGATACATTCTTCAATATGGATGAACCTTGAAAATAAGCCAGACACAAAGGGACAAATTTGTATGATTTCACTTATTTGAGATATCTTGAATAGGCAAATTCATGCAGACAGGGGTTAGAATAAAGGTTACTGGGGCTGGAGGGAGGGGGAATTGGGGAGTTATTGCTTAACGGGTACAGAGTTTCTGTTTGGGATGATGAAAATGTTCTGGATATAAATATATAGATGGGTGGATATAAATAGTGATAGTTGCATAACACTGTGAATATATTTAATGCCACTGAATTATAGATCTAAAACTGGTTAAACTGGCAAATTATACATATTTTACCACAATGAAAGAAAAAAAACTTATCCCAAATCTGGCCACCTTTCACCATCTCTACCTTTTTCTCCTGAGTCCCAGGCATCATCACCTCTGGTCATCTAACTGGTCTCCCTGCTGCCATTCTCATCTCAGATCAGCCAGAGTGATCTTTTAAAATGTAAATCAGATCGCACACTCTGCAGTTCAAAACCGTCCAATGACTTAGCATAACCCTCGAACAACATCCAAACTCCTTATCATGGCCCATAAACCCTGGAGGATATGGCTGCTGGCTGCCTCTCTAACCTATCTCCTACCATTCTCCCTGTCACTGGTCTTGTTACTCGGACGTGCCCAGCGCTCCTAGCCTCAGGCCCTTCCTCTGGAATTCTTTCCCCCAGATCTTCACATGCTTGACACCTTCACTTCATTTAGGCGTCTGCTCATGTGCCACCTCCTCAGGGAAGCCTTCTTGACCATTCTATCTAAAATAGAGCCTTTCCCATCATTCTCTGTCCCTTTCTCCCACTTTATTTTATTTATTTTATTATTTTCCCCACTTTATTTTTTATCAGAGCACTTAGCATCACTTGAAATTATGTTATACGTTTGTTTACTCGTATTATCGCCTGTCTCTCCCCTCTCTGGAATGGAAGCTTCACAAGAGCAGGGACTTTGTCATATTCATTGCTGTCCTTCCAAGGCCTAGCACTAGATACTAGATGTGCAATTCATGTTTACTGGATAAATAATATAGAAATTAAATTCAGTTATATGTCAATTATATCTCAATAAAGCTGGGGAAATAATTAACTTTAAAAAAATTAATTTATTTTTGGCTGCATTGCATCTTCAATGCTGCACGTGGGCTTTCCCTAGTTGCGCTGAGTGGGAGCTACTCTTTGTTGAGGTGCGCGGGCTTCTCACTGTGGTGGCTTCTCTTGTTGTGGAGCACGGGCTCTAGGTGTACGGGCTTCAGTAGTTGTGGCACGCAGGCTCAGTAGTTATGGTGCATGGGCTTAGTTGCTCTGCAGCGTGTGAGATCTTCCCGGGCTGGGGCTCGACCCCGTGTCCCCTGCATTGGCAGGTGGATTCTTAACCACTGCGCCACCAGGGAAGTCCAATAATTAACTTTTTTAAAAAGAAATTGAATTCAGTTTTTTTTTAAGTGTGTTGGTATTTGTTTTCACACACACACTGTATTTTATTTTTACAAGAGATAAATAAACTGACACCAAGCATTGTAAATGGATGACCACAACAAAAGCAACAATGATTGCAATTACCAAACACGAAACACACTCATACTATGTCATAATATTGACATTCACTCCAGTAATCCTCCACTGTAACAGGTCCTTTACTTTGCAGTGAAAATTGATTTGAATATTTTTTTGCCTCTGAGCCCTTGTAGGATTTTTCTTTTATTCAAAAAGAAAGTCACAAAAATTATAATCATCCTCATCAGTTTGCTCAGACCCATGTAATTAATTTTTTTTATCTTGATCTTTTGTTAGCACTTTTATGAATTCATCAGTTTTCCATTAGAGTTCTGAAAATGCTTATTCATTCAGTTCAGCAGTATAGTCAGTTACCAGAAATCTGTACTTGTCAGAGTCTTTTCCATGAATTCCTTGAAGATGAAACCCTTTTATAGGAACATTTTTGCAAAAGCATCAGAGTACACCCAGAACTGTCTGTAAATGACAAAAGACTTTAAAATGACCACGTTAAAGATTTGATGAAAGTTCATAATAATGCAATTGACAAGGAAATTTAGTTATTTCTTAGATATACATTTTAAAGTAATAACTAGAATTATGACTTATAACATTATACCAGAACATATAAGATTTTTAGAAATTTCATGTAATGTCTGAAACATTTATATTAACATATTTCCATACAAATAACCCAAGGAAAATTTAGTATGTTTTTTTGTTTGTTTTTTTATACTGCAGGTTCTTATTAGTCATCAATTTTATACACATCAGTGTGTACATGTCAACCCCAATCACCCAATTCAGCACACCACCATCCCCACCCCACTGCAGTTATCCCCCCTTGGTGTCCATACGTTTGTTCCCTACATCTGTGTCTCAACTTCTGCCCTGCAAACCGGTTCATCTGTACCATTTTTCTAGGTTCCACATACATGCGTTAATACACGATATTTGTTTTTCTCTTTCTGACTTACTTCACTCTGTATGACAGTCTCTAGATCCATCTACGTCTCAACAAATGACTCAATTTTGTTCCTTTTAGGTCTGAGTAATATTCCATTGTATATATATATCACATCTTCTTTATCCATTCGTCTGTCGAAGGGCATTTAGGTTGCTTCCATGACCTGGCTATTGTAAACGGTGCTGCAATGAACATTGGGGTGCATGTGTCTTTTTGAATTATGGTTTTCTCTGGGTATATGCCCAGTAGTGGGATTGCTGGATCATATGGTAATTCTATTTTTAGTTTTTTAAGGAACCTCTGTACTGTTCTCCATAGTGGCTGTATCAATTTACATTCCCAGCAACAGTGCAAGAGAGTTCCCTTTTCTCCACACCCTCTCCAGCATTTGTGGTTTGTAGATTTCTGATGATGCCCATTCTAACTGGTGTGAGGTGATACCTCATTGTACTTTTGATTTGCATTTCTCTAATAATTAGTGATGTTGAGCAGCTTTTCATGTGCTTCTTGGCCATCTATATGTCATCTTTGGAGAAATGACTATTTAGGTCTTCTGCCCATTTTTGGATTGGGTTGTTTATTTCTTTATATTGAGCTGTATGAGCTGTTTATATGTTTTGGAAATTAATCCTTTGTCCATTGATTCGTTTGCAAATATTTTCTCCCATTCTGAGGGTTGTCTTTTCATCTTGTTTATGGTTTCCTTTGCTGTGCAAAAGCTCTGAAGTTTCATTAGGTCGCATTTGTTTATTTTTGTTTTTATTTCCATTACTCTAGGAGGTGGATCAAAAAAGATCTTGCTGTGATTTATGTCAAAGAGTGTTCTTCCTATGTTTTCCTCTAAGAGTTTTATAGTGTCTGGCCTTACATTTAGGTCTTTAATCCATTTTGAGTTTATTTTTGTGTATGGTGTTAGGGAGTGTTCTAATTTCATTCTTTTACATGTAGCTGTCCAGTTTTCCCAGCACCACTTATTGAACAGACTGTCTTTTCTCCATTGTATATCTTTGCCTCCTTTGTCATAGATTAGTTGTCCATAGATGCGTGGGTTTATCTCTGGGCTTTCTTGTTCCATTGATCTATGTTTCTGTTTTTGTGCCAGTACCATATTGTCTTGATTACTGTAGCTTTGTAGTATAGTCTGAAGTCAGGGAGTCTGATTCCTCCAGCTCCATTTTTTTCCCTCAAGACTGCTTTGGCTATTCAGGGTCTTTTGTGTCTCCATACAAATTTTAAGATGATTTGTTCTAGTCCCATAAAAAATGCCATTGGTAATTTGATAGGGATTGCATTGAATCTGTAGATTGCTTTGGGTAGTATAGTCATTTTCACAATATTGATTCTTCCAATCCAAGAACATGGTATATCTCTTCATCTGTTGGTATCATCTTTAATTTCTTTCATCAGTGTCTTGTAGTTTTCTGCATACAGGTCTTTTGTCTCCCTAGACAGGTTTATTCTTAGGTATTTTATTATTTTTGTTGCAATGGTAAATGGGAGTGTTTCCATAAGTTCTCTTTCAGATTTTTCATCATTAGTGTATAGGAATGCAAGAGATTTCTGTGCATTAATTTTGTATCCTGCAACTTTACCAAATTCATTGATTAGCGCTAGTAGCTTTCTGGTGGCATCTTTAGGATTCTCTCTATATAGTATCATGTCATCTGCAAACAGTGACAGTTTTACTTCTTCTTTTGTAATTTGTATACCTTTTTCTTCTCAGATTGCCATGGCTAGGACTTCCAAAACTATGTTGAATAATAGTGGTGAGAGTGGACATCCTTGTCTTGTTCCTGATCTTAGAGGAAATTCTTTCAGTTTTTCACCATTGAGAATGATGTTTGCTGTGGGTTTGTCGTATATGGCCTTTATTATGTTGAGGTAGGTTCCCTCTATGCCCACTTTCTGGAGAGTTTTTATCATAAATGGGTGTTGAATTTTGTCAAAAGCTTTTTCTGCATCTATTGAGATGATCATATGTTTTTTATTCTTCAATTTGTTAATATGGTGTATCACATTGATTGATTTGGGTATATTGAAGAATCCTTCCATCCCTGGGATAAATCCCACCTGATCATGGTGTATGATCCTTTTAATGTGTTGTTGGATTCTGTTTGCTAGTATTTTGTTGAGGATTTTTGCATCTCTATTCATGAGTGATATTGGTCTGTAATTTTCTTTTTTTGTAGTATCTTTGTCTGGTTTGGGTATCAGGGTGATGGTAGCCTCATAGAATGAGTTTGGGAGTGTTCCTTCCTCTGCAATTTTTTGGTAGAGTTTGAGAAGGATGGGTGTCAGCTCTTCTCTAAATGTTTGATAGAATTCACCTGTGAAGCCATCTGGTCCTGGACTTTTGTTTGTTGGAAGATTTTTAATCACAGTTTCAATTTCATTACTTGTGATTGATCTGTTCATATTTTCTATTTCTTCCTGGTTCAGTCTTGGAAGGTTATACCTTTCTAAGAATTTGTCCATTTCTTCCAGGTTGTCCATTTTGTTGGCATAGAGTTGCTTGTAGTAGTCTCTTAGGATGCTTTGTATTTCTGCGGTGTCTGTTGTAACTTCTCCTTTTTCATTTCTAATTTTATTGATTTGAGTCCTCTCCCTCTTTTTCTTGATGAGTCTGGCTAATGGTTTATCAATTGTGTTTATCTTCTCAAAGAACCAGCTTTTAGTTTTATTGATCTTTGTGATTGTTTTCTTTGTTTCTATTTCATTTATTTCTGCTCTGATCTTGATTTCTTTCCTTCTGCTAACTTTGGGTTTTGTTTGTTCTTCTTTCTCTAGTTCCTATAGGTGTAACGTTAGATTGTTTACTTGAGTTTTTTCTTGTTTCTTGAGGTAGGGTTGTAGAGCTATAAACTTCCCTCTTAGAACTGCTTTTGCTGCATCCCATAGGTTTTGGATCATCGTGTTTTCATTGTCATTTGTCTCTAGGTATTTTTTGATTTCCTGTTTGATTTTTTCAGTGATCTCTTGGTTGTTTTGTAACGTATTGTTTAGCCTCCATGTGTTTGTGTTTTTTACGTTTATTTCCCTGTAATTCATTTCTAATTTCATAGCGTTGTGGTCAGAAAAGAAGCTTGATATGATTTCAATATTCTTAAATTTACTGAGGCTTGATTTGTGACCCAAGATGTGATCTATCCTGGAGAATGTTCCATGCGCACTTGAGAAGAAAGTGTAATCTGCTGTTTTTGGATGGAATGTCCTATAAATATCAATTAAACCTATCTGGTGTATTGTGTCATTTAAAGCTTGTGTTTCCTTATTTATTTTCATTTTGGATGATCTGTCCATTGGTGTAAGTGAGGTGTTAAATCCCCCACTATTATTGTGTTACTGTCGATTTCCTCCTTTTTAGCTGTTAGCAGTTGCCTTATGTATTGAGGTGCTCTTATGTTGGGTGCATATAGATTTATAATTGTTATATCTTCTTCTTTGATTGATCCCTTGATGATTATGTAGTGTCCTTCCTTGTCTCTTGTAACATTATTTTAAAGTCTATTTTATCTGATATGAGTATTGCTACTCCAGCTTTCTTTTGATTTCCATTTGCATGGAATATCTTTTTCCATCACCTCACTTTCAGTATGTATGTGTCCCTAGGTCTGAAGTGGGTCTCTTGTAGATGGAATATATATGGGTCTTGTTTTTGTATCCATTCAGCAAGCCTGTTTCTTTTGGTTGGAGCATTTAATCCATTCACGTTTAAGGTAATTATCGATATGTATGTTCCTATAACCATTTTCTTAATTGTTTTGGGTTTGTTTTTGTAGATCCTTTTCTTCTCTTGTGTTTCCCACTTAGAGAAGTCCTTTGGCATTTGTTATAGAGCTGGTTTGGTGGTGCTGAATTCTCTTAGCTTTTGCTTGTCTGTAAAGCTTTTGATTTCTCCATCAAATCTGAATGAGACCCTTGCCGGGTAGAGTAATCTTGGTTGTAAGTTCTTTCCTTTCATCACTTTAAGTATATCATGCCACTCCCTTCTGGCTTGTCGAGTTTCTGCTGAGAAATCAACTGTTAACCTTATGGGAGTTTCCTTATACATTATTTTTCATTTTTCCTTTTCTGCTTTCAATAATTTTTCTTAGTCTTTAATTTTTGCCAGTTTGATTACTATGTGTCTTGGCGTGTTTCTCCTTGGATTTATCCTGTATGAGACTCGCTGTGCTTCCTGGATTTGGGTGGCTACTTCCTTTCCCATGTTAGGGAAGTTTTTCACTATAATGTCTTCAAATATTTTCTCTGGTCCTTTCTCTCTCTCTTCTCCTTCTGGGACCCCTATGTGAATGATGTTGCGTTTAATGTTGTCCCAGAGGTGTCTTAGGCTGTCTTCATTTCTTTTCATTCTTTTTTCTTTATTCTGTTCCACAGCAGTGAATTCCACCATTCTGACTTCCAGGTCACTTATCCGTTCTCCTCCTCAGTTATTCTGCTATTGATTCCTTCTAGTGTAGTTTTCATTTCAATTATTGTATTGTTCATCTCTGTTTGTTTGTTCTTTAATTCTACTAGGTCTTTGTTAAACATTTCTGGCATTTTCTCGATCTTTGCCCCAATTCTTTTTCCAAGGTCCTGGATCATCTTCACTATCATTATTCTGAATTATTTTTCTGTAAGGTTGCCTATCTCCACTTCATTTAGTTGTTTTTCTGGGGTTTTTATCTTGTTCCTTCATCTGGTACATAGCCCTCTGCCTTTTCATCTTGTCTATCTTTCTGTGACTGTGGTTTTTGTTCCACAGGCTGCAGGACTGTCTGAATTCAGTTTTTTAAAGTTTTATTTCTGAGTTTGCAGATCAAGAATTTACACCTGCCAATAGAAGGCAGTTTCGATTTTTATCAACTCCCCCCTTCCACCCTGGACCTATACCATCCTCCTTAGCATGAAGATTTTTCTGGAGATTGTGAACAGGAGGCAAGCAGTGACACTCTGGGAGAGCTGACCCCGTTGAAGCTAAGTGTCCCCTCCGTGTACTTCCACGATACTCTAAGCACAGCACAATTCAGTCATCCATTATTCTGTCCATGGTTATTCCCTTTTTGTCCCCCTTTTCTTTTGCTACCATGAACAATCCTGCTAGAAATACCCTTTTTTCCTACTGTTCCCACAGGGACACACCCAACTGCTGTTGCCAAAGACACATGGAAGGAAACTTGATAAAGGGAAGGAGGGATAAGGTTTGACAGGCTAGACATTCAGCAAACAGGTGTGTGTTCAGATCAGTTCAGGAAACATCAGTCACTGTCATCACTTTAGTCTCCCAGTAGCTGATGCCACTGTTGACTGATGTCTCCTGCTCTTCTCTTGGCTTCTGTGAAACTACTCTCCTCTCTGAACTCTCTTGCTCACGGCTCCTTTGCAGGCATCTCCTCATGACAAGATCTCTGTTGGATGGACTTTCTCTTGACTCAGGAAGGGGCACTGCTATCTTCTCTCTCTAGGCTTCCAAGGTAATATCGTCCAGTCTCAGGGCATATATGCTGATCATTTCCCCAGAAACTCTCTTCATCCCAGACCTCTCCTCTAAGAGATATACAGACTAGAGCCGCCACCTACATAATGTCTCCCTCTGGAGGTCCCATAGGCATTTAGAACTTACTATGTCAAAAATAAAACTCTTGGGGATTCCCTGGTTGTCCAGCGGTTAGGACTTCATGCTTCTACTGCCAAGGGCCCAGGTTTGATCCCTGATCAGAGAACTAAGATCCCACAAGCCATGTGGCGTGGCCCAAAAAAAAAAGCAAAGAAATAAAACTCTTGGTTTTGTCTCTGAAACCCGTCCTTCTAGTCTTCCCTTTTGCTGGAAATGATACCATCATCTGCACACAGCTGGGCACATAGACCATAATTTCTTTCTTTCCCTCACCACCCCCTAAATCCACTCCACCCCTAAGTCCTGTTGACTCTATCTTCAAAATATATCCTGACTCTTTCCACTTCTCTCCACTGCAAACTTGTCATCATCACCTCTCACCTGGATGACTGCAATAGCCTCCTCACTGATCTCTGTGCATTTATGCTGGCCCCCTACAGTCTATTCTCCTCGTAGCAGCCAAGTAAATTGTTAAAAAAATTTATATCTGTCACTTGACTGCTTAAAAACTGCCTATGGCTTCTTTCCCATTATACTTCATACGCTGTACTTTGAAAAAAAAATCATATGCGCATCAGGGTCTACAGGCTTTGCACATCTGGCCCCTGCTGACTCCTGCCAACCTCTCCACTTGCCCTCTGTCCAACTAAGCCCCAGCTATACTGGCCTCTCCTCCATTTCTTGAAGATGCCAAGAAATATTCCACCTCAAGGTCATCACCTTTCCCCCTGCCCAGAACATTCTTGGCTAAGTCATATGTCTAAGTCCTTCTCAACCTTCAGGCCTTGGCATCCCCTGGTCTTCTCTCTACCCAAGTGACTCCCCCTACCTTCTCCCTATCCCAACTTTGTTGTTTATCCCTGCAGCATGTTTATTCATTCATAGTCTTCGCTATTTAACTGTCTTTGCCACTAGACTGTTGGCTTCACAAGGGCAGGGATCACATCTGTTTTACACACCAGCGTATGCCCAGCGCCTAAGCCAGAGCCTGGCACATAGTAAATATGTAAATATTTGTTGAATGAATGGGTTAATTAGCCCTGCACTGGATGAATAGGATACAGAGGACCCAGATATGGTCTTTCTGTTCCATAATGCCATAATCTGATGCATGAAAAAGAAGTAGATAGGTAATTGCAAAACTGGTAAATAATAGAGACCAGAACTGGAGGCAGTAGAAACATAGAGGGGCCCATACCCCAGTGTGGAGTATGCATGTGGGCAGAGAGGAGGCTGTGTTTCCACGATCGATGGCACCAGCATATCCCTAGAAGAAATTCAGTTTCTCCTAATAGCATTTATTTAGTGTACCAAGTTCCATGTACTGTTTCTTGTTTGTTTGTTTTTAATAGGCCCAAAGTCATACAACTTCTAAGTGATAGAATTGGGATTCAAAGCCAGGCAGTCTGGTTCCCAAACTTGCATCTTTTAAAAATTTTTTTAAATTAAATTGTTTATTTATTTATTTTGGCTGAGCCACGTGGCGGCTTGCAGGATCTTAGCTCCCCAACCAGGGATCGAACCCAGACCCCCCTGCAGTGGAAGCGCAGAATTCAAACCACTGGACTGCCAGGGAATTCCCTGCATCCTTTTTTTTAAAAAAATAATTTGAGGTGAAATTCACATAATATAAAATTCATCATTTTAAAGTGAACAATTCAGTGGCAGTTAGTACATTCACAATGTTGTGCAACCATCTATCTAGTTCCAAAACATTTCCATCATTCCAAAGTAAAACCCCTTATCCAGGAAGCAGTTTCCCATTACCCTCCATGTACTGTTTCTGATCCCCACAATGACCCAATTGTACAATTGAGGAAAGAGGCTCTGAGAAATTCAGCTATAGTGAGAAGTTCAGAAGTTCAAGGTTACCTAGCTAGTAGAAATGGAGAAGTGATTTTTGAACCTTTGTTTTCTGACCCCAGAGTCTAAATCTTTGATTAATACGGGTCTTTGGGCAAAGTCACAAGTAGCGGGCTGGATTTGGGTACCAAAGAGAGTAAATTGGGGGGGGGCACGGATTTATAAGCCATAAATGCGCCCTCGGTTGTTAAAAAACGCACGTTTAGGTAAAACTGCAATTAGCATCGCTCAGGCGAGCACAGTCAAAAGTAAGAGCAGGGTCTTCCCTGGTGGCGCAGTGGTTGAGAGTCCACCTGCTGATGCAGGGGACACGGGTTCGTGCCCCGGTCTGGGAGGATCCCACATGCCGCGGAGCTGCTGGGCCCGCGAGCCGCGCGGGCCGCTGAGCCTGCGCGTCCGGAGCCTGTGCTCCGCAACGGGAGAGGTCACAACAGTGAGAGGTCCGCGTACCAAAAAAAAAAAAAAAAAAAAAAAAAGTAAGAGCGGCTATAGGGCAGAGACCTGGAAAGGTCAGCACTGCCGGAAGCTTTGCCAAAGCCTCAACAACAAGTTTGTAATTCCTTGGACAGCCCCTAGATGCACCACGCTGGGACCTGAAAAGAGGCAGAGTAGCTGGGAGGGTGTGGCTTGCCTTCCTGTGGCCGGACCTAACCAGGAAATGCCAGGGAGTTGTTCGACAGAGAAGCTGAGGGTGCAACTGGATTAGGCACAGTAGGAAGCAGTCCTCAGGCCAATTGCATCCCACTCAGAGTGGGCCTCCTGGGCACGAGTACTCTCAGGGGTGGAGGCCCTCGCCTTAGTACCCGTCTTCTCCTTCCGGGAGGAGCTGTCATCACTCTAGCACCCCTCTTCCACAAAATAGGGGTGCTCTCTCTGGGGCTTCTTTCTTTCTCTCGGGAAGTCAGGGACCCTGGAGGTCCCTCTTTTTTAGGGATCTCAGACAGAGGGCATCCCTCTAAGTTGCCTCTCACGTTTCCTCTCCTCCCTCGAGTGAGAGGGCTGTGCGGGCCCCTCCTACCCCGACGTTGGAGGCGTTTTCTCAGAAGCCCCCATCTCCTTCAGGCTCGGGGTGGCGGCCGAGTTCTAGTTCAACAATGCACCGCGCTCGGCTCAACCAGCTGCGAGAAGGCAACTCCATGGAAACCAAAACATCACAACTCCGTGGAGATATCGCGAGAAGCACGGTGGCTCCAGCTGCTGAGAGAGGAGGAGCGAGGGCGGGAACAGAGAGCGAAGTGGGAGGAGCCTAGGCACTTCAGAGTCCCCCGCGGGAGACCTTCCCTCCCAGCGGCGCCCCCTCGTGACTGCGCTTTACATAATCGAGGCCGCGCGCGTCATAAGTGGCGTACTCCAGTCCAGACCGAATCAGAGTCGTAAGAAGCTCCGTGTTCCGCCCCTTCCTCCTTGATAGACGTCAAAATGAACCAGTGAACGGGCGTCCAGCGCCGCCGCGCCAGCCCTGGTCCGCTCGCACACGAGAACCCGCCCGCCTGCCGCAGCCCGCAGCCTGCCGCCGCCAGGTTGTGCTTCAGACTGTCAGATAAAGCGGCGGGCCGGGCCGGTAGGGTTGTGAGCACGGCCCGGGCCGGACATGGCGGCGCTCTACGCCTGCACCAAGTGCCACCAGCGCTTCCCCTTCGAGGCGCTGTCTCAGGGGCAGCAGCTGTGCAAGGTGCGCGGGCTGGGGCGGCAGCCGGGAACTGGGACGCTGGAGGCGCGGCCCGGAGCTCCCGGTTCTGTGGGAACGCCCGGCGGGGTCCCCCGGGCAGGGCGTGGCAGGCCCGCCTAGCTGCGGAACCGCACCCGCTCCGCCGGGGGCTGGCGGGGCACGTGGGGGAGACCCGGGCCGTGTCCAGGCCCCAGCGGCCGGCGTGTCCGGGTGCTTAGCAACAGCGAGGGATTGTTCTCGGACCCCGTGAGGTCGGGGGAGGGGACAGCTGGTCCCCCCGCTCGCCCTCGACCAGCCGCGGCGGAGATCCCTTTTGGGCTGGCTTCCTCCCGCGTCGGGGTCTGCCGGGTTTCAAGCTTAGGAACCTCCTGCCCCGCCTGGGACAGAACTCCAGAGTTGGGTGCTGTCTGGGACGATCGTGTCGAACTGGGCGCTTCACGGGCACTTTTCAGCCAGTTCCAGAGTCGGAGGTAGCCAGGCTTTATAATAAAGCCCCACAGTCAAACGCACGAAGCAAAAGGATGATATTTCAGCTTCTAGTTAGTGACCTTCTGTCGTCGCAGTAACCAGCTGCTGATCAGTTTTTACCCCTGAAGGTCCAAGTTCTCTTTTTTTCTTTTAAGTTGTTTCATCTTGCTTTGCCTATTTAAATGAATAGAGGGGCTGTGAAGCGACAGTTAAAAGTCACCAAGCCGGCTGGAGAGTGATGTTGAGATATCTCCAGATAATCCAGAGTTTGTGTCTCTGGTATGGCTAACTCATAATTGTGTGTCATCAATGCTTTCAGTGGCCATGACTTTGTCTCTTTTGTTTACTAGGTATGAGAGAACTCAAAAAGTCAAATGTCTGAATGCCTTTTTGGCCTTAAAAAATACATATTTGATTATATGTTTGTATATGTATATATTTATTGATTTTAAGGGAGTTTTATATATGTAAGCAATAATGATTTTAATTCAGTACTTTGATTTCACAAGTGAACCTGCTCAAAAATCACGCAGTGGCGGAGGCAGAACTGGACTAGAATCCAGGGCTTCTCATTCCCTAGGTCTGAGGCTTATTCATACCTTTGTTTTACAATTTATGACTAGTTCCATATAAATTCTTACTTAACTCCCACATCAATGCAGGGTGGTGGTGCCAGTTTTACAGACAAAAAAAATTAGTCCCAGAAAGTTTAAGTGACTCACTCAAGCACAGTGGCTATGCTTGGAATAGTACCCAGGTCTTCTGCCTCCTACTGAAGACTTTCCATTTCTGACTGCCTTTTAAAATTATATCCTCATTTCATTTCAGGAATGTCGGATTGCACACCCTGTTGTGAAGTGTACCTACTGTAGGACTGAGTACCAGCAGGAGAGGTACAGTTTTCGTTGACCATGAGCTTTTCCTTTGAAAATCTGTAATCGATTGCATTTCAATATACAGATTTGTAATCAGTTGCATTGTAATATATAGATTTGTAATCAATTGCATTATACACAGATTCTGCCATTTCCTGTTATAACACAATGGAAGTAAAATACACATATTTTTCCCTAGTTATTCATTAATTGCTTAAATTATTAGTTACTTATTTTTCACATCCTTGATAATTTTATATTGTGGGGTTTTTAAAATAAATAAATTTATTTATTTTTGGCTGCATCGGGTCTTCGTTGCTGTGTGCGGGCTTCTCATTGTGGTGGCTTCTCTTGTTGTGGAGCACGGTCTCTGGGCACGCGGGCTTCAGTAGTTGGGGCTCGCTGGCTTCAGTAGTTGGGGCTCACTGGCTTCAGTAGTTGGGGCTCACGGGCTCTAGAGCGCAGGCTCAGTAGTTGTGGCCCATGGGCTTAGTTGCTCCGCGGCATGTGGCATCTTCCTGGACCAGGGATCAAACCCGTGTCCCAGGGAAGCCCTGTATTATGGTTTTGACATTTTTGACACTAAGAAACCGATCCCACAACAGTAAAACATGAGCCTTGTGCTCTAGTATATTTATATGCAGAGTTTGAAGAACTTATAAGCCAAAAGAAGATACTTTTGAAAATGTGACAGTCTGATAAAGAGTTTGTTAGCCCTAGTCACATTTGAAAAAACTCACTTGCCTTTACACTTGCCTTGTGTGAATCTCATTTTGAAAAGTGTGAAAAATATTTAGGTGTGAATGAACACACATCTTTGGGGGACTTTTTAATAGCAGCAAAGTGGTTTATTGGTATAGTAAGTTAAACTTTTGGGGAACCGTGGCTGTAGGTAATATTGCCTTAAGCAGGATGGGGTCTGTTTGCCAGCTCACACATGGACCCAGAAGCCTAATTTTGGTCAGCTTCATTTCAATTCTAGGAATATTTTCCCTGATATTTCGTTATGTATATTTTCAAAGAAAAAAAAGCTAAAAAAACTAGATAGTAAACACTCATCTACCCACTACTTAGATTCTACAATTTACACTTACTACTTTTCCATCTATCCATCTCTCTATCCATCAGTGTATTAATCCATCTTATTTGTGATGCAGTTTAAAGTTGGGGACATCAGTGTACTTGACCCTAAACACTTCAGCATGCATATCATTAACTTAGAGTTCAATATTTGTTTATGGTTTTTAAATTTTTTTAGAGGTAAAAGTTGCACACATTGAAATGCTCAAATCTTAAGTGCATCATTCAATGAGTTTTACAAACAGTATATATCTGTGTAACCCTAAACCCCATCAAAATATAAAACATTTCTATCACCCCAGAGATTCTAACCCCAACCCAGTCAGTCCCCACCCTCCTTGCTTTTTCCAAGCAACTACTGTTCTGATTTTCCTTTCCACCATAGATTAGTTTTACCTGTTCTAGAACTTCATGTAAATGGAGACACACAGAATATACTCTGGAAGGTTTATATTTTAGCTTTTACATTTAGGCCTATGATCCCTTTCAAATTTATTTCTGTGTGTAGGGTGAGCTTTGAAGTATAACCCTAATTCACACCATACATAAAAATTAATTCAAGATGGATTATAGAAATAGGTTTTTTTGCATTTTTTTCTAAAATGTCAAGAGCATTTGTATATATTGATATATATGTCCCACTCCTTGAGTAATAAATCTAAAATAAACCCAAATGTTCAACATCACAGAATCACTGATGCTAATCCTCTTTCTAGAGGTCTCTTTCAATGTACTTCACTTCCTGAACTGCCTTTTTTTTTTCTTTTTGGCCACCCCGTGGCTTGTTGGATCTTAGTTCCCCACTAGGGATTGAACCTGGGCCACGGCAGTGGAAGTGCTGAGACCTAACCACTAGACCCCACTGGACCACCAGGGAAGTCCCTGAACTGCCTTTTTAAAATGGCAGAAAATTGCCCTGGGAAATATTTTGTTTGAATATCTCATTTTAATTTAATGATTTTTACTTTGAGGTTTTTCTTTTGTCTTTTAAGTTTGTAGTCACTTTGATAGGAACTGTATGGGAAAAAAATCACAAAGTAACAATATACTGGATTTTTATATGATTTTGTTTTTAGCCCCCAAATATTGTTTAAACTGTTGTTAAACATGAAGCATTTGTTTGTACCTCCCTTTGTGAAGGGTTAGACTTTATTTGAAGATAATATTTTTTCCCCAAGGCAGTTTATCAGTTTAGGCATGTAGGTAATATTATGACTTGGATCTTCACAAGGGAAAGGGCGTGTTTATTTTTGTCAGTGCTTAGCTCTTAGAGAAATTGGAAATATTGAAAAAATATTTGGTGTTAGCATCTATTTCCCCACATCAGGGATTTTCACATACTTTTACTTATAGAGGAGAACATAGAGTAAGGTCAACATGGATAGAGTCTCTGAGCTTATATCCCAAACACAAATACTTTACTCCTCATCTCGAATTTCTCAGCTGCTCATCTGAATTGAGGAGAATTAATTTCTTTTTTGCTAGTCCATTTTGGTCTAACATAATATTCTTTTCAGGGTCCTTTGCATATCTGATAATTTTACTTAGTGGTACTTGGAGATGTCATAATCATAAATAACTCACTCTTCATTTTAACCAAAGCCTCCTTGTATTTGAGCTAATAAAATTTATAACTACAGAATAATTAAAAGAGTTACTGGCCAGATACTCACCCTTCAGTTAATCAAATGTCCAAACCATATTCCACCTTGGCACTTAGTAAGGAACAAATTCCTTGGACTTAAGGAAGAATCAGTTTTCAAATGTTGTAAGTAAAACGATTTTTTTCTTATAAAGCCTTGTGTCTCTTTCTTCCTTAACAGTAAAACCAATACAATATGCAAGAAATGTGCTCAGAATGTGCAGTTGTATGGAACGGTAAGTAGGGTTTCTCTGTACCTAACAGTCAGGTCTCTTGGGACCGTACATTCTGTGGACTATTAATATAATTACAATATTTTTATTAGAAGACCTAGTTATGCGTAAAAATGTTCTCAGAAAAATTTATGTAGTGTTTTAGCTTTCAAACTTAGCTAATACTTAGTATTAAGGAGTTCTGTGTTTATAGTCACTGTGGCAGGATTGTGATTATAATTTTCCTTGAGAAGCTTCAGTAACCAGTATGTAAAGAGAAGGGGAATGATGAATCCTATGACGTGACCTCTTTGTTTGGTAACAGTTGACTATTCATTTTGATGAATGATTTTTTTTCTTTCAGTGTTAGGGTTCAGCATACTGTGTCCTTGCAGGCATTCTCCCCACATGTTTATACACTAATAATGTCAAAGAGGCCTTTTCAGAAATTTGGACGCACTTGCTCATTTCTCCAAGAGCTGGTTCTGTTGAATTGGTTAGAGAAGTCCCAGCATATATGCTAATGGGTTTTTGTTATTTGTTTATTTATTTAAAAATCAATAGTCCTGTGCAGAAAAACACTTTACATGGTGTTAGGAATTGGGCTTTATTGGATCAGTGTAAAAGGAAATTTATGAAGTTGGGAATGCATTTTTACCATGACTAATGAACTGTGTATAATAGAAATCATTGCTTTAAAAAATGCACTGGAAAAAAAAATGCACTGGTATTTTACAACATACTTACTTGACACTTTTTTTTTTCTCTTTAAGCCCAAACCTTGTCAGTATTGCAACATAATTGCAGCATTTATTGGCAACAAATGCCAACGCTGCACAAATTCAGAGAAGAAGTATGGACCACCATATTCTTGTGAACAGTGCAAGCAGCAGTGTGCATTTGACAGGAAAGATGATAGAAAGAAGGTAAATCTCTGTGTTTTTCTGGATATTTTTTTCTTTCAGAGAAATTCAGGTGGGCCAATTGTGTTAAAAAGACATATAACCAAGATTGATTTCTCAGTTCCTCTCCAAATTCTGTTATTGACTTTGAAGAAGATATTCAGCCTTTGTTTTCTTCATTTATCAAATGTGGACCATTATATTATAACATTTCATAGGTTAGTATTTCATGAGAATTTGAATTACAGTGTTCAACATCCCTTGTAAGTGAAGTGGTGATTGGCAAAATTCTACAAAACTCTTTAAAGGAGAGATTGTGACTTAAGCAGGATATAGTCTGTTACCAGTTTTACTATCTGGCTCTTTAAATGTTTCTATCTGTTGAAGTTAAAGACCACAAGAAGATGATATAGATAAACCTCTATGTGGAATGATGGTACCTTGGTGGAATTAAAATGATTTAGATTTGGTCTGTTTAAAACCCTCAACTGGCTTCCAGTTGCACTTAGAATGAAACCCAAACTCCTTCCATAGCCTGCAAGGCCCATACCTGACTCTCAGTCTCATCTTCCATCACACTCCCCTCCTCCTCCCTTGGTCCAGCCACACTGGCCACCTTTCAGTCCTTCAGATATACCAGTCTCATTTCCACCTTTGTGCCGGCTGGATTTGCCTGATACACAGCCTTCTCCAGAGTGTCATAACTTGTTCCTTGCGTCAAGTCTCAGCTCAATTGCCAGCTTCTCACAGAGACCTTCTTTACTAACTCCCCCGATCACTCTATCATAGTACCCTGTTTATTGTCTTCATAGCATGTAACGTTATGAGAAATTATCTTGTTTGTTTACATGTTTGTCCACCCCCACTAAAGTATGAGTTCTTTGTCCATCTGTTTTCATGCTGTATTACCAGCAGCCTGGCACATAGTAGGTACTCGATAAATTTTTTTTGAATGAAAGAATATAGTACAGAAACTCTCAGTGTCCAGAGATGCTTTTCAGAGATGCTTAGGCTCTCAAAAGCTGATTCGTGGTAACCAAATTCATTAATTTACAATGGGAGGAAGTAACTTTCCAGTGACCAGAATACTCCTGCCTGCCAACCAGGGCACCTCTTCCCTGAATCAAGATACTAGAGAAGCTGAATTAGTAATCAGAAGGTAACATATAATAATAGTTGGAGCACAAGCTTTTTAGTCCCATAGATCTGGGTTCCAGCCCACTTCTGGCTTAGCTGAATGATCCTGGGCAAATTATTTACTCCTGTTATGCATCAGTTTTGTCATCTTTACTGTGGGAATAACAGTAGCTACTTCACAAGGGCATAGGGAGATTTAATTGAGATAGGTTTATAAAACAATTTTGAGCCTAGCATATACTATACTTCATTAAATGGTACCTATATTATTATTATTTGGATTACACTAGAATTAATTGTTTCTATTTTCTAGTTACAATCCTATCATAAGAGTTTGCGTATTTGTAGGCATCCTCAATCATCTATTTATAAACTTTAGGAGGACCAAGCTTAGGGATTGAGAGTGGATGATCTGGACTCAGAGTGCCTGGATTGAAATCTTTGTCTGTCACTTATTTGTTGTGTGACTTCAGGTGAGTTAATCTATCAGTGCCTCAGTTTCCTCATCCGTAAATGAGGCTGCTCAGACCTCATCGTTGTTATGAAGGTCAAGTGTAAACCCCTTCAGAAGGAATCTGGCACATGATAAGTACCCAGTGTTATCTATGATTATTTCTTTATGATAGTTTAATTCTGAGAGGGTGATTTTATATTTTTAAAGTTTGTGAAGGAGAGATCTGAAATAAAGTGTCCTGTGGTTCAGTGTGTGATTTTCATGTTTAATGTTGGCTCTCTTTCAGTGCAGTTGCTTTGTTTTCAAACCCTTCTTCAGTGAAAGCTCTTTCGTGGAGAAGGTCTCCTATTTTTTTTTTTTGGCTGCATTGGGTCTTTGTTGCTGGGCGCAGGCTTTCTCTAGTTGCGGCGAGTGGGGGCTACTCTTTGTTGCAGTGTGTGGGCTTCTCATTGCGGTGGCTTCTCATTGCAGAGCATGGGCTCTAGGCATGCGGGCTCAGTAGTTGTGGCTTGCGAGCTCTAGAGCGCAGGCTCAGTAGCTGTGGCGTACAGGGCTTAGTTGCTCTGCAGCATGTGGGATCTTCCCGGACCAGGGATCAAACCCGTGTCTCCTGCATTGGCAGGTGGATTCTTAACCATTACGCCACCAGGGAAGTCCTCCTAAAGTCAGACCTTCAGGCCATATCCCATAACCATGAAATGCAGCAAATTGAAGTTTGGTTTCAAAATTCATTTATACATTCGTTAACAAATAATTAGATGCTCATCATGTCTCAGACACTGCTCTGGGTGTTGGAAATACACTGATGAACTAAGCAGAAGAGACCTTATTCTCTCAGAGCTTTTATTTATGTGTGTAAGAGATGGATGAGAACAAACAAGGAAATAAATGAACACAGATTTTAGGTGTAAGTGCTATAAGGAAATAGGGTATATGGTAGAGAGTGACTGGGGAGGCCAGTTTTGATTGGGCAATCAGGAGGACCTGCATGGAGATAAAATCTGAGCTGAAACAGGAAAGATGAGAAGGAAGCAGCCATGGGAAGCCCTGGAGGGCAAAGATCCTGGAAAGAGAGACCAGCTATGAAAAGACCCAGAGGCAAGAATGAGCTTGGCAGATGGGAAGAACAGAAAGAAGGCAGAGTGAACAGAGAATGAGTTTATAAAGGCAGGCAGAGGCTACATTTAAGTCAACATAGGCTATGGTAAAAAGTTTAGATTTTATATTTTAAGGCGAGGAGAGACATAATCAGATTTACATTTAAGGAGCCCTCTTTGGCAGCTATGTGGAAATGGTTGATCTGGAGAAAAATAGTGAGATCATTTGGGTGGGTCTTGCAGTTGTGACAAGTAAGAATGGCTTTGCTTGGGTGGAAGCAGTGGAGTTGGAAAGAAGTGGGTAGATTCGGACGGATGACTTGCTAATAGGTTAGGAGAATAAGGTGCAAAGAAGCTTTTGCTAACAAGACAAATACTTTAGGTAAATGATGGTCTGGCTTACCCATGTTCAAGATGGGGCAGAAGATGTAATTTAGAGGCAAGACATGAAAACTAAGATTCCATGAAATATCAGCACACTCCCTCCTCAACCTGAGTAACTGCAACCAGCTCTGCTGCCCTGCCACTTGTACCAGGCCACCCCACAAACTTACTTTTGCCATCTGAGTGCTGTACAGAGGCACCCCGGCTTCAGAGGATTGTGGAAGCCCCATTCTGCTTTCCTAGCCCTGTGCCCTGCACCCTGGTACAGAGCTGCTTCTGCCCAAAGTGATCAACTTTTTCTAAATCAAACAAAGTGCCATGGTAGGCCACCACCAGGGATTGGGGCCCTGGAAGCTACTTGCCCATCAGTCTTTTTCTGGAGACTTTTTTTTTTTTTTTAACAGAAGATATTGGGGGTAGGAGTTTATTAATTAATTAATTGATTTTTGCTGTGTTGCGTCTTTGTTTCTGTGCGAGGGCTTTCTCTAGTTGTGGCAAGCGGGGGCCACTCTTCATCGCGGTGTGCGGGCGTCTCACTATCGCGGCCTCTCGTTGAGCGGAGCACAGGCTCCAGACGCGCAGGCTCAGTAGTTGTGGCTCACGGGCCTAGTTGCTCCACGGCATGTGGGATCCTCCCAGACCAGGGCTTGAACTCGTGTCCCCTGCATTAGCAGACAGATTCTCAACCACTGCGCCACCAGGGAAGCCCTCTGGAGACATTTATTTCCATCTGAGAAAAGATATCCAGCATACCATTTTATGAGCCATTTATAAGGTATTAAAGCTAAAGTATAGGGCTTCCCTGGTGGCACAGTGGTTAAGAATCCGCCTGCCAAGGCAGGGGACACAGGCTCGAGCCCTGGTCTGGGAAGATCCCACATGCTGCGGAGGAACTAAGCCCATGCACCACAACTACTGAGCCTACGCTCTAGAGCCTGCGAGCCACAACTACTGAGCCCATGTGCCACAACTACTGAAGCCTGCGCGCCTAGAGCCCGTGCTCCACAACAAGAGAAGCCACCGCAATAAGAAGCCCATGCACCGCAACAAAGAGTAGCCCTCACTCACCACAACTAAAGACAGCCCATGCACAGCAACAAAGACCCAATGCAGCCAAAGATAAATAAATAAAATAAATTTTAAAAAAAAGGAAAAGGAAAAGCTAAATTATAAATTTTATGTTTCATCTTCTGTCTTCTCTTTTCCCTGCTGTGTTTTCCTTGATGAGCACCATAGAGATATTTGTGTCTTTTGAAATTCTTATGGGAACTTTGCTCTGGTCTGTGTTAAGTTGAAGAAAAACAAAATTAAAAAATATATAAAATTAGCAGCTCATTTTTATTTTATTTATTTATTTAAAAAATTTTTTGGCCATACCACACAGCATGTGGGATCTTAGTTCCCCACCAGGAATCAAACATGTGCCCCCTGCAGTGGAATTGTGGAGCCCTAACCACTGGACCACCAGGGAAATCCCCAGCTCCTATTTTATTGAGCAATTTTTATGTACCTTGCACCATGCTTTACCTACATTATGTCACTAGATCCTTGCACCAGCCCTCTGAAGTAGGTTCTATTATCCTTCATTTTATAGATGAAGAAATTGACCCCATGAGTACCCAGCTGACTTCCGTAAGGTCACACAGCTTGTAAGTGGCAGATCTGGACTTAACCAGAGGTTCTAGCTCCTAATACCCATGTTCTCAGCCACTGCACTAGCACATTCCTTCTTTATCTTTGTCTCCTCATCTTCCAGGTAGATGGGAAATTGCTATGCTGGCTGTGCACACTTTCATACAAACGGGTCCTTCAGAAGACCAAAGAGCAGAGGAAGCACCTGAGCAGTTCTTCCCGTGCCAGCCACCAGGAGAAGGAGCAGTACAGTCGACTGAGTGGTGGCAGCCATTATAACAGGTAACCCCGAGATGCATGAGATAGGACTAGAGGTGCTGGGAGGTCAGATGTAATACTCACACAATTAGCCGTGGAAGATACCATTTTGTCTAAATTTTCCTATTTTCTCTCTAGTTATTAGTCTATAGAGGGAATCTCCTTTGTCGTAGTTTGTAATTCATGTATCATCCAAGGGCCAGAGAGACTTCCATAAGGCATCAGGATTTTCTGACTTGGTTTCTGTTGTGTCTTAAAAGTTTGTGGAACTTACTCCACTTTAACATGTAACGTTTTCCCCTCCGTTAGAGTGGGTTATCTCCCTAGAAGATTGGACATTTCACAGTCTGAGGGATGCAGCTTTTTTATGCATATTGGCTAGGAGATTGATAGATATTCTAGGTTTGTCCTTGTGAGATCCAGTCAAAATGATGTCCTTTCATTATTGTCTTAAGCTTCTTTTCAGAGTATCTGTAGAATTGTTAAGAGTTCTGGCTTTGGATTGAATCCTGGGTCTGCCAAGTTTTCTGTATGGGATATTGGGCAAGTTTTTTCATCTGTGAAATGAGGGAAATAATAATATTACCTCATGGAGTTGTTGCAGAAATAAATTATATAGTATGTACATAGTGATTAGTTTTATAACCGGCATATAGGAAGCTTCAATACATTTTAGTTATTTGTTGTTATTATTACCATTGTGACTTTCTTTGTTCATTGTTAAGTACTTTCATGAGCCAGGTTCTCTGCAAGGAATGCAGAGATAAGTAAAAGACTCACGCTGCTATCCAAGAGTATGCAGTCTGGTAGGGAAGACAGACCTGTAATCAAATCATTGCAGGATAATTCGATGGGCATCACAGTGGAAACATGTCAAAATACAGGCATAAGAGGCAGTGGTAATTAACTGCCTCGGGAGGTTAGGGAAGGAAAGATCAGAGAAATGCTGGTGTTGGAGCTAGATCTTAGGATGGTCAGAATCATCAGATAAGGAATGGGCAGAGACATTCTAGGCTGAGGGAATAGCATTTGCAAAGACATGGAGGGCATGAGACCACACGGAACTTGGAAACAGCAAGTCCTTTTATTTTGCTGGAGCTTATGATTGGGAGCTGGAAAATGGGAGGAAAAGGAATCCAGCAGACCTGGTAAGGAGCATGAACTTGATCTTAGTGATCTTAACGGGAAGCCACTGAAAGGATCTATGCAGGGGAGGGGCCAAATCTGCATTTAAAAGAAAATTAACCCAGACTACTGGGGAGAATGCATTGGAGGAAAAAGAGGCTGGGGCCTAGTTAAGAAGCTTTTTTGGTAAGAGTCCAGATAAGAGATGTTAATAGAGAACCTCAACTTGAGGCAGTGACACTGAAGAGGCAGATTCAGGAAGATACTTTAGAAGGAGATTTTTGAGTAAATTAGATAATGTGATGAACAGATAGATGGGCAGGAGCTGGGTGAGTAAAGGACAATTCTCAAATTTCTTACTTGGGTGAATGGGTAGATCCTTATCTGAGAGAGAGTATAGGAAGGGGGAAAAAGAAGTTCAGTTTTGGAAAGTTGAGTTTAAAGCATCAAGAAGAATTATTTAGCTCTTTTCCGTAGCACCTTGGAGGTGAACGGCTGCTTCAGGATGAAGCTGAACATCTTTCCCAGCCACTGTCTGCCAGAAACTCACTGAAGTGAACTATGAACGCAAACTTTGTACCATCTGTGAGAAGTTTATGGCCATGGAAATTGCTGCTGATGCTCCAGGTGAAGAATGGACGGGTTATGTGGTCCAAATCAGTGGTGAGAGTGACAAACAAGGGACCATGAAGCCGGGTGGCACGACCCACAGCCGCGTCTGCTTGCTACTGAGTAAACAGCATTCCTGTCACAGGCCAAGGAGGACTGGAGAAAGAAAGTGCAGATCTGTACAGGGTTGCATTGTGGATGCCAATCTGAGTGTCCTGAATTTGGTCATTTTGAAAAAAGGTGAGAAGGATATTTCTAGATTTGCTGATACAACTGTGCTGCATTGCCTGGGGCCCAAGAGCTGGAATCCGCAAACTTTTTAAGCTCTCTAAAGAGGATGATGGGGCTTCCCTGGTGGCTCAGTGGTTAAGAATCTGCCTGCTAATGCAGGGGACACGGGTTCGAGCCCTGCTCCGGGAAGATCCCACATGCCGTGGAGCAACTAAGCCCGTGCGCCACAACTACTGAGCCTGCGCTCCAGAGCCCATGAGCCACAACTACTGAAGCCCGCGCACCTAGAGCCCGCGCTCTGCAACAAGAGAAGCCACCACAATGAGGAGCCCAAGCACCGCAACGAAGGGTAGCCCCTGCTCACCCCAGCTAGAGAAAAGCCCGCGCGCAGCAACAAAGACCCAAGGCAGCCCAAAATAAAAATAAATAAATTTATTAAAAAATAAATTTAAAAAAATAAAGAAGATGATGTCTACCATTATGTTGTGAGAAGGCCCTTAAACAAAGAAGGTAAGAAACGTAGGACTAAAGCACCCAAAATTCAGCGTCTTGTTGCTCCACATGTTCTGCAACACAAACGTCGGCATATTGCTCTGAAGAAACAGCATGCTAAGAAAAATAAGGAAGAGACTGCAGAATATGCTACACTTTTGGTCAAGAGAATGAAGGAGGCCAAAGAAAAATGCAAGGAACAGATTGTCAAGAGACAGAAGCTGTCCTTGGTCAAAAAGAAGATGTTCTAAGAGTAACAAATAAATAGATACGACATCCAAAAAAAAAAAGAATTATTTAGTGGAAGTTTAGCCTAAACTCACAAGAGAGGTTTGAACATGAGCCATTGGTAGCACATAAGAGTCAGTGGTAGCAGAGATTAGTTTAAAATGTGGATTTCTGTGGCCCTACCTCAGAGTTTAATTCAGTAGAATCTAGGATAGAGTCCAGGAATCTGCTTTGTTTTATAAACATCTCAGATGATTCTGATGCAGGTGATCTGGGGAACATCATTTCTAACCACTATGATAGATAGTTGTTAAAACCATGCTCTTGAATGACACGACTCAGGTTGGAGGCTGAGAACAGATTCTAGAAGCACTCAAGAAGGATGGAGTGAATATTTGAAAACCAAATATCTGATCAGGGTTAATATCCAAAATATATAAAGGACTCAACAGTATGGTGTTTCCTGAAAAAATTAAAAATAAAACTATCATATGATCCAGCAGTCACTCCTGGGTATATATCTGAAAGAACTGAAATCAGTATCTCATATTCATTATAACTTTATTCATAATACCTAAGATATGGAAGCAACCTAAATGTCCTTCGAGGGATGAATGGCTAAAGAAAATGTGTATATATATACAATGGAATATCCAGCCATAAAAAAAGAAGGAAATCCTGCTATTTGCTACAATAGATAAACCTGGAAGGCATATGCTAAGTGAAGTGAGCCAGAGAGAGAAAGACAAACACCATGTGGTATGACTTTTATGTGGAATCTTAAAAAAAATAAAGCTGATTTCATAGAAATAGAGAATAGAATGGTGGTTGCCAGGGGCAGGGGGAGAGGGAAATGGGGAGGTGTAGGTCAAAGGGTACAAACTTTATAAGAAGAAGTAGTTCTGAGGATCTAATGTGTAGCTTAGTGACGATAGTTAATAATACCATATTGTATGCTTGAAAGTTGCTGAGAGTAGATCTTAAGCATTCTCACCATTAAAAAAAATAAAAGAGGGAATTCCCTGGGAGTCCAGTGATTAGGACTCTGTGCTTCCACTGCAGAGGGCATGGGTTCAGTCCCTTGTCGGGGAACTAATATCCTGCAAGCCACATGGTGCAGCCAAAAAATAAAGTAAAAGAATTAAGTATTCGAGGTGATGGGTGTATTAATTATCTTGATCTTGGTAATCATTCTATAATGTACATGTATATCAAATTGTCACCTTGTACACACTTTAAATATGTACAATTATATTTGTCAGTTATTCCTCAATAGAGTCAGGGGGGGAAATGGATGGCATGGTCAGTGGTATCAAATATTGAAAAGAGGCCAAGTAAGAAAAGGTCTGAAACATCCTTTGGGCTTGGCGATTGGACATCCATCAAAGTAAAAGGGTTGCAGACTAGTTTTAGGGGGTCAACTTATTGGGGCTAAAACTGATCTTTAGTGTTGTTGTGGGACTCAGACACCAGAAGATTCACAGAAATAGAGTGAGGAAGAACTGGACTTGGAGTTCAAATATGTCAGCCTGGTGTCTAGTCCCAGCTTCACTGCTAACTAGCTGTATATCCCTGGGTAGGTCAGTTAACCTTGATGAGCCTCAGTTTATGCAAAATAGAAACAATCCCTTGTATATACCTCACGGTATTATAAGATACATGTGAGACAATGAATGTGAAAGTACTTTTTAAATTGTAAGATAGATTATACTTCTGAGGTTTTATTTACTCTATTCTCATAGTTATTAATAAAGCAGATAATATTTAATCAAGGCCAAGAATTTGGGGGAGGACTATAGAAACGAGCTACCCATGCATCCAGGACCTATGAAATCAAGACTTTGGTGGATTTTGATGATCAAGAATAATTAGCTCTTAGATCTTAGATCAGGCCACCTGGA